>NC_042617.1:408952138-409258007 GCF_901001135.1 Rhinatrema bivittatum
ATGGGGGGCTGTGTAGGGTGCTTCATGGTACAAGGCCTGTCTTCACATCTGCAGTGCAAGTCTTCAGAAGGCCCTTGCTTTTAATGCCAAGACCTGTTCCTGAAACCAAGTTCCGAAGTCTTGAATCCTGAGTCTTGAATCCTGAATCTTGAATCCTGTTCCCAGTCTTTGGAGTACCTTATTCCTGCTTCCGTCCATGCCCTCAATTCAAGCCAGAACCTGCTCTGCTTCACCGTGGTCAGCAACCAGCCATGGGCGGCTGTGTAGGTCACGCTTCGGTGCAGGCCTCTCCTAAATCTTCGACATGTTTCTGGTTCCAAGTCTTCACTTTCTCGCCTGGAGTCTGCTTCACTTTCAGCATGGTCCGCAACCAGCCATGGGCGGCTGTGTAGGGCTCGCTGCGGTGCAGTCCTCACCCTTTACTAGTGCCTGAACCCTGAATCCTTGTCTGAGTCTTCCAAGTACCCTGAATCTGTGTCTGAGTCTTCCAATTTCCACAAAAATTCATCTGAGTTGTCCAAGTATCCTGAAACCTTGTCTGAGTTTCCCAAGTTCCTCGAGTCCTCATCTGAGTCTTCCAAGTTCCTGAATTCCATGTCTCGTCTTGTTCCTGCCCTCAGCTTCTGTCTGGCCTCATGCACTTGTTGTTCCCAAGTGGCGGGTCCGGAAGGGCTACCGAGTGGCGGGAGGGCTACTCTTGAGACTAGCATTGTGTTGCTGGGTCTCACTGGTGCATGCAGGTCCATTGGAGGTCTGAGCCTGCCTAATTCCAGTCCTCAATGTTCCTCGATCCTGATCCCGCCTTGTTCCAGCTCCAGCCCATGCTTGTACACTCTCACCGCCCATGATGTGTCTTGGCGCTCCTCCCTAAGCCACACCATGGCCCAAGGGCTCACAATCACTTGCGAAAAGCGACTGCACCTCTGTGCTTGCAACACCAGTTTACCAACAACTTTACAGAGGGTATCATATTCTCATAACAAAGGAGAGGTGATTTTTATCTAGAAGAAGCAGTGAATTACCCAAAATGTATTTATTTAAAACATATATCATTTATTTTATCTTCTGAGCATGCAAAGTCAACTACAATAACAAATAGCATAATGATAGTATAAATATGATAAAAACAATCAATAACAAAAGCAGAATAAATTATGTAGAACTTCCTATGCTTCTCCCAGAGAGAAAAGAGGGTCCATCACATACAAGGTAGGTCTGTGTCTAATGGTCCATGAGTCGCAAATGGGGGTATCATCCAGGGGGAGCTAGGGAAAGGCAGCAAAGTGTGTGGCTCTCTAGGATCTTGAAAGAGGAAGGATGGTTTGCCTTCCTTTTCCTTGGGAGAGTTTTGTTGCTATCTCTACCTGCTTGGAGTGGGTTCCAGGGGGATCCAGCTGTCAGTCAGAGATCCGGGAGGGTTGCTATCCTAGTTAACATCAATAGGGTATTTGGGATTCTGCAGTACTAAATAGTATTTATGTTTGTTAGAGAGAAGAGTTTTTAATTCACTAGGGGTTTTAAAAGAGAAAGCAGTCTGTAGAGAACAAAAGGAGATCCCAGTTACTTTCCAATTATTCAATTTGTATGAGAAGCTGTTTATTTCTTTATTTGGTATTTTTGTTTGAATCCTTAATTTGTTTCTTCTATTTTTATACAGCAAAACCTTTACTTTCATTGCTGGAAAAGTGACTTTTGTTTTGGGACAAAACCCACATGTGTGGAATCATTTTTTGCAATAAATCCCACCTTGGGCCTTCCAGCTTCTTTCACTCCCCCCCACTGGAAAATCCTGATCCAAATCTGCAGCATATGAAGATGGCCTCTTCCCTTCTACAGATAATGTCCTGAAAATGGGGGTTACAATAACATAGTCAAAAAATCAGACAATAATAAAAAGTCTAATGCAAGAAGGTATCCAAACCAGTATATAGCCTAAAAATAAATATATGTAACTGACGAAAAAATGAACATGAAACAATTAATAAACTCTATAGACAAGAGAGACAGGAAAACTTGTACCCAGGAGACTTCAAAGAAAACATGCACGCAGCGCAACTGGGTATATAATCTATTGATCAATTCTGGTGCGTGTTCTCTAGAACAGATTGCAAAGTGAAGAGAAGAGATGGAACAATGCTATCATTATTAAAGTTGCATAAACCAAGGTGAAGCAAAATAAAATGAGATGTCCATCTTTACACAAAGCATCACCAAAGAGCAAAATTTGAAATGAATGGGGCATGGGGTAAGCACAGAAAATCCTTAGTGTCAAAAGTAAAGACAGAGCAAAAGTATAACCAAGCAGTATGGGGTTTTTTTTATTTAAAATGTTTAAACAATGCAGGTTAGGGCTGCCAGATTACATGGCAAAATAATGTGATGATAGAATTCACTAACAACCAGGTCTGACTGGCAGGTTGTAGCTACACTAATAACTAGAAGTCCTAGTGGAAATACAGACAGTTATATGGCCAGGTTTCTCTGGCAGGCTGTGCTGTGAACTAGGAAGCCAAATGTTAGGGCAATAGCTACACTAAGAAGCCTATTTCCTAGTGATGAGCATTCAGAAGAAATGAAATAGGAAATGAGATGAAATTTCATATTTCATTCCATTTCATTCTCAAAGTGAAACAATTGATAATCCCACAAAATTTCATTGGTTTCCATGTTTCATTTTGAAAACAAAAAAAAATTTGATCTATTGGGCCTAGCTCAAGGCATGAAGCCAGACCTCACCTAGGGAATAGGCCCAGGCCCAAACCAGGAGCCTCGGCCTATGCTTGAGCACAACACTGAGACCGGGGACTGGGTCTAGGTCCAAGGCTAGGGTCTCACCTAGGCATAGGTCCCAGGAAGCATGGAGCAGGAATTTACAGTATAATGTTGTGATAAGAAATCTGAAAGCAGGGAAAGGCCATGGCAGCAGAAAGTTCAGCAGCATGCAGACTGAGTAATCTGATTGTTGGGAACTGTAGCAGATTTTGCAGCTTGTGAGCTGGCATTCATGGAGTTAATAGTTCTTTCTCTCAGAGGCCAGAGTGTGACCACTCTTTACATGCTAGAGAACTAGGTGGAACTGGATAGAGTTAGGAAGAACACTACAAAACTTGCTGGAAGTTGGCTGTGTTATACTGTGAATAAGCAAGTCTGTTGGAAAAACTGTCTTCGAGTGAGTTCCATCTGCTGGACCGAGCAGCCCACTGGTTTACAATGGTGACTAAGTGGTTGTTGGATGTGCTGTGTTCGTGGAGTTATCTTTTGAAGCTTTGGAGCTGGCTTTCCTGCCTAATGCTGAGTCAGTGGCTGGCTATGTGTTCAGGTTTTAAGAATATTTGTTAGCATGAGATTTGCCAGAGAGAAATTCTCTTGTCCTCACTAAGCAGAGAATTCCTTGCTCTGTTTTCACACTTGCTAGCACCTACATCCCCAGCAGAGGTTTCCATGGCAAATGTTTTCGCAGAATTCCGGGGTCACTTTGAACAACATCAGAGCATGGTAATATTTTGTTATCTGTTTGCCATATGCAAGTTCAATGTAAATCCCTTTCGAATTGTATTGCTAAGATTCACCGCCTGGCAGCTCGCTATCATTCTGGCACTATCCTGAAGGAAAGAATTGCAGATGAGGGATCCATCCCTCAGAAATATGTTGTTGTGCATACTTGGACTGGCACTATTGGCCTGGGACAGAATTCTGGCAACTACACAGGAATTTGTATTTGCCTCCACTTCTGCCATTGCTCTACAAAATCAGCAGCAAGCAAGCAGGTATAGCTGTAGGGATGTGAATCGGATCCGATATTGGATCCGATTCACATCCGATATCGGATCCGATTCACATCTATAGAGATGTGAATCGGAACCAGAATCGGATCCGATATCGGATCCGATTCACATCCCTAATAGCTAGTGCACTAAGTGGACGCCTGAGGCTTGGTGATTCAACTGCCCCAATGATGAGACTGCCGATGCGGAAAAAGTTAGCACTGCATCGACTACCTGCCCACAGCCCGCCCACCAACCAGTTTACCACGGTAGCGATGCTTGGGCCTGCCGGGAGTGCAGCTTTGCTGTTTTCTGCCAGCACCTGTCATCAGGAACAGGTGGCAGCAAAGGATGAGCAGAACTCCTCCCCCCTCCCATCCAGAATGAAGAAGGAGTTGCCAGAGGGAGTCAGCAGTACATCGGCCGCCTGCCCACCGCCCGTCCACCAACCAATTCACTGCAGCGGCAATGCTGGGGCCTGCTGGTAGCATGACTTGCCCTGCTCTGCTGCCACCTGTCATCAGGAAATGGCAGCGGCAAAGGATGAATGGAACTCCTCCCCCCCCCCCCAACCAGGAACAAAGAAGGAGTTGCTGGAGGGAGTCAGTGCCGCATCAGCTGCCCGCTCACAGCCCTCCCACTGCCTGCCCACCAACCAGTTCACTGCGGTAGCGATACCTGGGCCTGCCAGGAGCGCGGCCTTGCCATACTCTGCTGGCACTTATCATCAGGAACCGGCAGAGGACGAGCAAAACTCCTCCCCTCTCCCACCGAAAGAAGGAGTTGCTGGAGGGAGTCAGCGATGCATCAGCTGCCCACCAACAGCCCGCCCACTGCCCGCCCACCAACTAGTTCACCGCGGTGGTGATATCAAAGATGCTTGCGCTGTGGGGTGCACCCTTGGTGCGCACGAAGGAGTGCAAAAAAGAGCTTTCCCCTTTGTGTATGCCTGAAGTGCTTTATTCCACTGAACCCTTACCATAACTGCTATAATCATAGACTAAATGTACTTCATTGAGCCTTTGCTATGATGAGGTCTGTATGGAGAGTGAAGGAATGCCCCAAGAAAGAAGCAAAGAAGAATCACAAACCTGGTCTTCCTTACGATAAGTACTAACTCTTCCACTATCTCTTCCTGCTTAATGTTTATTCTGTTTCTATTAAATGTTCAGTTTCTGTCAAAGAAAACCCCCTTTGCTTAATGACCTGCTAGAGGATCTACATCCCATGATTTTTTGCATCTCTGAAACCTGGCTGAATGACAAAGATAATGTTCTCTTAAACCAAATTTTCCTCCCTAATTATGAGGTATTTCATTTTCCTAGACCAAATGAAAAGGTAAGTGTTTATTAATAATTGGTAAACTAAACTAATACCTTACAAAGTTCAGATCAACCCTCCCTACAAAGTGGCAATTCTATTGTCCTCTAGGTACACTACAAAAAGATTGCTCACCAGTGAATGAATTATTCACTAAGGTGTTTCCATCACTAGAATCTACCTTAATTGTTGGAGACTTTAACCTTCTTGGAGATAAAGCTCCAAGAACCGCAGCCTGTAAAATGTTTCTAGAGACAATGGAAGCTTTGTTTCCAAAACTACTCATAAAGTGGGACATAGTCTAGACCTAATATTTGCCATTACTGATAACTGTCTAATCAATACTTCTCACACCAGTTTACCCTGGTCTGATCACCAATTAATAAAGGCAGAAATAACCTTCCTCAAGCCGACTCATAAAAGTATAGATAATAATTAGGGATGTGCAATCATTTAGGCCGAATTAGGCAATTTCAATGAAATTGCCTAATTCGTCGTGGTTCAGGGAACCCAAAAACCGAACCAAATTTTCCTGAAATTTCATGAAAATTTGGTTTTCAGATTAGTGCGCACTAACGGGAATTAGTGCACACTAATGGGAGTTAGTGCGCTCTAACTCCCCTTTAGTGCGTGCTAATGTTAAAATAGTGCACACTAATGGGGAGTTAGCATGCACTAACTCGAAATTCAGGTCCCCCAAATTTCAAAGGCCCGAACCGTTGGGCCAAAAACACAACTCTAATAATAATCGTACTTTTACCTTCAGGAAAAAGATAGACATGGAGGTACTTGCAGCAACAATAGAAAAGAGACTCCTTGAACTACATCAAACCAACACCTCCTCAGCTGAAAATCTTAGGGCCTCATTTTCCAATATCTTTTTGGTATCGCATGTGATACCAAAAAGGGGCGTACCTTATGCTAATAAGCATGTGTATTGCAAATTGCGATAACAGCTATGCAAAACGCTCTTACCGCAAGTTGCACTATTAACCCAATTTGGGCTACATTGCCAGTATATATGCTGCAGGCTAGGGGTGGGTGGGGAGGGAGAGGGGGGGAGGGAGGGAGGGAGGGAGAGAGAGAGAGAGAGAGAGAGAGAGAGAGAGAGAGTGAGAGCCTTGCTATAGTGCCTCCTCCCTAGACAGGTATTTGTATCCCTATGGGAGGCCCACCTAGTAACTCAAGGTGGGGATTAGGTATGAGTGTAGGGGGTTGGGGGCCACTTTTACATTCAACATGAGACGTACAAACAGAACAGTGGTCTCTTGTGAAGATTTACTGGCCTTCGGAGTGAGGAAACTCACTCCAAGATGAGATTTGGGCAATGTTCTCTCCACCTAGCTTGATGGACACTCTACCTGGGCAACAACAAGCTAGGTGGAGAGAACATTGCCCAAATCTCATCTTGGAGGGGATGGAGGCAGGCTGCGCGGCTCGGCGCACGCAGGCTGCCCAAAATCGGCAGCCTTGCGCGCGCCGATCCCGGATTTTAATGGATACGCGCGTATCTATTGAAATCCCGTGTACTCTTGTTCGCGCCTGGTATGCGAACAAACGTACGCGCTCACACAAAATTATAAAATCTACCCTTGTGTGAAATTTGTTACTTTATTTATTTTGTACGTCACTTCTTATGTCCTTGATCTTTAATTAATGTGTATTTGAACAATGGAATTGATAAATATTAATGCCTGTTGATGAATACTTCCTATGTAACAAGTCATAATTTGCTAATTTATACATATGAATGTTAATATTATAAACTGTTATGATCTTTATTTGGAATGATGGTATCTAAAATGTCAAAATAAATAAATAACTAAATAAATGTGTATGTTGCATAAGCTTGTTGACATTGTGGAAGAAGGTATGCTATGGACTCTTGCAAGTTTACCACAGTTGATTGCCACAGTAAGGCCACTAGCATCAGAGTGCTACAATTCTCAATATGCTACTCATTAAAGAGTCCCTTGATACTAAGATTTAGTATGAGTCTTGGCATTGCAAGTGCCCAAGACTTGTTTAAAAAACTAATGGATCACCTGCTGCAGAGATTGGAGGGGGTTTGTTGCTATCTTGGTGACTTTATGATAATAAGCCCAGATGACAGTACACACCTAAATAACCTCAGGGGAAGCTTATTTATTTATTTATTTATTTATTTGAAATTCTTATATATATCACATTCTAGTCCAAAGACAAATCAAGATGGTGCACTCAAACTAAAATACAATACAGAAAATACTATAAAACAATACTAAACTGGGCAATACACATACAATCCAGATACAGGAAGCAGGTTTCCAAATAAATAACAAGAAATGTGTCTTTTTCCAGTCACACATGGGTACTTAGGTCATGTCATCTCAAACAAGGGGGTTGCACCTCAACCATAAGAACATAAGACATGGGTCCATCAAAGCCAGGATCCTGTGTCCAACAGTGGTCAATCCAAGTCATAAGTATCTGGCAAGTACCCAAACATTAAATAGATCCCAAGCAACTGTTCCTTATTGATTAACAGCAGTTTATGGACTTCTCCTCTAGGAACTTATCCAAACCTTTTTTAACCCAGTTACACTAACTGCCATAACCATATTCACTGGCAATGAATTCCAAAGCTTAATGATGCGTTTAGTGAAAAAGTATTTTCTCCACTGATTTAAATGAGCTATTTAACAACTTCATGGAGTCTCTTCTCAAGCTGAATAGCCCTAACCTCTTTAGCCTTTCCTCATAGGGAAGCCATTCCATGCCCTTTATCATTTGGTCATCCTTCTCTGTACTTTCTCCAGTGCAACTATATCTTTTTTGAGATGCGGTGACCATAATTGCACACAGTATTCAAGATGCGGTCTCACCATAGAGCGATACAAAGGCATTATGGCATCCGTTTTATTCACCATTCCCTTCCTAATAATTATTAACATTATGTTTGCTTTTTTGACCAACATAGCACACTGAGCCAAGGATTGCAATGTATTATCCACTATAACACCTAGATCTCTTTCCTGGGTAGTAACTCCTAATATGGAACCTACATCATGTAACTATAGCAAGGGTTATTTTTCCCCTATATGTATCACCTTGCACTTGTCCACATAAAATTTCATCTGCCATTTGGACGCCCAGTCTTCCAGCCTTACAAGATCCTCCTGTAGTTTATCACAATCCACTTGAGATTTAACTACTCTGCATAATTTTGTGTCATCCACAAATTTGATTACCTCACTCATCATACTCCTTTCCAGATCATTTATAAATATATTAAAAAGCACCAGTCCAAGTACAGATCCCTGAGGCACATAAGAACATAAGAACATGCCATACTGGGTCAGACCAAGGGTCCATCAAGCCCAGCATCCTGTTTCCAACAGTGGCCAATCCAGGTCATAAGAACCTGGAGTACTCCACTGTTTACCTTTTTCCTCTGTGAAAAGTAGACTGTTTAATCATACTCTCTGTTTCCTGTCTTTTAACCTGTTTGCAATCCTCAAAAGGACATTGCCTCCTAGCCCATGACTTTTTAGTTTTCTTAGAAGCCTCTTATGAAGGACTTTGTCGAATGCCTTCTGAAAATACAAATACACCACATGTTTATTCACCCCTTCAAAAAAATCTAGGATTTGTGAGGCAAGACTTTCCTTGGATAAATCCATGTTGGCTTTGTCCCATTAAACCATGGCTATCTAAATGTTCTGTGATTTTATTCTTTATAACAGTTTCCATGATTTTTCCTGGCACTGAAGTCAGGCTCACCAGTCTATAGTTTCCTGGATCACCCCTGGCACCCTTTTTAACTATCAGGGTTACATTGGCCACCTTCCAGTCTTCAGATACAATGGATGATATTAAAGGTTGAAAATTAATTTTAATAGGTCTGAAATTTCATTTTTTAGTTGTTTCAGAACCCTGAAGTATATGCCATCCAGTTCAGTCTTTAGTTTATCAATCTGGCCTACTACATCTTCCAGGTTCACCATGATTTGGTTCAGTTCATTTGAATTGTCATCCTTGAAAACTGTCTCCGGAACGGGTATCTCCCCAACATCCTCTTCAGTAAAAATCGAAGCAAAGTATTTGTTTAGTCTTTCTGCAATGGTCTTACCTTCCCTAAGTGCCCCTTTAACCCCTCAATCATCTAACAGTCCAACTGACTCCCTCATTGCCTTTCTGCTTCCGATATATTTACAAAAGTTTTTATTACAACTTTTTGCATCTAGTCAACTTCTTTTCAAATTCCTTCTTAGCTTCTTATCAATGTCTTACATTTAACTTGCAATGCTTATGCTTTATCTTATTTTCTTCTGGTGGATCCTTCTTCCAATTTTTGAATGAGGATCTTTTGGCTAAAATATCCTCTTTCACCTAATTTTTTAGCAATGCCAGCAATTTTTTGGCCTTCCTTCCACCTTTTTAATGTGTGGAATACATCTGGACTGTGCTTTTAAAATGGTATATTTTTTGGCAATGCCCATGCTTGTTGCACACTGTTAACCTCTATAGCTGCACATTTTAATTTTTTTTAACAATTTTTCTCATTTTATCAAAGTTTCCCTTTTGAAAATTTAGAGCTAGAGCCGTGGATTTACTTACTGTCCCCCTTCCAGTTATTAATTCAAATTTGATCATGTTATAATCACTATTGCCGAGCAGACCCACCTCCATTACCTTTCTCACCAAATCTTGCACTCCAATGAAAATTAGATCTAAAATTGCTCTCTCTCTTGTCAGTTCCTGAACTAATTGCTCCATAAAACTATCATTTAATCCATCCAGGAATTTTATCTCTCTAACATGTGCTGATGTTACATATACCCAGTCAAAGTTGTAATAATTGAAATCTCCCATTATTATTGCACTACCAATTTGGTTATCCTCCCTAATTTATTTTACCATTTCTCTGTTCGTCTCATCATTTTGGCCAGGTGGACGTTATAGTACTCCTGTCACTATACTCTTCCCTAACACACAATGGATTTCAACTCATAAAGATTCAAATGTGCATTTAGTCTCTTACAGGATCTTTATCCTGTTAGATTCCATGCCATCCCAAACATAAAATGCCATCCTACCACCAAGTTGTTCCTCTCTATCCTCTGTAATCATTCACTGTTATACACTCTAACTCTCCCATCTTAATTCTTAGACTTCTTGCATTAGCATACAAACATTTCAAAGTGTGTTTTTTATTTGTGTTAGCATTCTGCTTTTCAGTTGACAGGGATAATTTGGAATATTTTAGATCAGGTGATTCTTTACTAAAAGGCACATGGTCTACTTTTCTTATTATTGGAACCTCTCTGTTGGGATGTCCTAACTCTATTGCTTCATTAGTATCAATCAAAGATACCTCCATCCAAACTATCCACTGCTGGCTTTCCCTCTTTGTTCTAGTTTAAAAGCTGTTCTATCTCCTTTTTAAAGGTTAGCGCCAGCAGACTGGCTCCATCCTGGTTAAAGTGGAGCTTTTCCTTTGGAAAAGACTCCCCTTCCCCAAAAGAGTCATCAGTTCATTACAAAATTGAATCCTTCTTCCTTGCACCATCATCTCAATCATGCATTCAGACTCTGAAGCTCTTCCTACCTCTGGGGACTTGCACACAAAACAGGGAACATGTCAGAGAATGCTACCTGCGAGGTTCTAGATTTCAGCTTTCTACATAATAGCTTAAATTTCCCTTCCAGAACATCCCTCCCACATTTTCCTATGTCATTGGTGCCCAAATGTACCATGACAGACTGTTCTTCCCCAGTCTAAAATCCTATCTAGGTGATGAATGAGGTCCACTACCTTTGCACCAGGTAGGCAGGTTACCAGGTGATCCTCATGCCTTACCAGCCACCCAGCTATCTACATTCTTAATAATCAAATTACCAACTATGACCTAACCTTTCCCTCCTGGGCAGTAGTCCTGGGATACACATCCTCAATGCGAGAGGACAATGCATCACCTGGAGAACAGGTCCTTGCTATAGGATCATTTCCTGCTGCACCAGCTTGATGTTCTCTGATCATGAGACCTTCCTCCTCTAAGGCAGCACCAGGGCTGTCAGACTGAAGTTGGGACTTGGCTACTATCCCTGAAGGTCTCAACTATATACTTCTCTGCCTCAGCTCTTCCAGGCCTGCCACTCTAGCCTCCAGAGATTGGACTCCTTCTCTGAGAGACAGGAGCTTTCTGCACACATACAAACTTTCACCAGCGGATAAAAAATTCATACATGTGATACTCGATGCAAAAGACTGAAAGGCCCCCTTCTTGCTACTAGACTGCTGCCTTCATCTTAATTTTGTTCAGTTCCTAGTTAAGTTTAGGTTGTTATGGGTGTAGGAATGCATACAATTAGAGTCATTTAAATATATTAGTGTATTCATTATTTATCTGGTAGTAATCCAAAAGGGGATGTTTATACTCTTAATAAGGCCTGGGACAATCCTGAGTTTAAGTTAAAAGGCTGATTATTTTGTTTAATTGAAAGTGTCTCCTGACTATAAATCAAAGCATGAGCTAGGAGGGAAAGGGAGGGAAATACAAACACACAAACCCCTGGCTTTTGTCTGCTTCTGACTTGCTATTTAATACAAACACACAAACTCCTGGCTTTTGCCTGTTTCTGAGTAGCTATTTAAAACATGCACACAAACTCCTGGCTTTTGCCTGCTTCTGACTAGTTATTTAACACAGACACACAAACACACTAAAGAATATTTATTTATGTATTTATTTATTTGCTTTTATATACCGGTGTTCGATTTACATATCACATCGGTTTACAAACAATTTGAGAGGTATGGGAAGGGAGTACCTTCCTTTAGAAAGGTGCAGTGAATGATTAGAGAAATGTCATAATAAAATAGTAGCATTGTGGGTAAAAACAGTGCTAACATAGATAGCATAAATAATAATAGTGTAATACAAGGGATTAGATGGTATAAATGGTGGTATAGTAGCAGTAATTAGCATTAGAGTAACAGGGTAACAAAAATTATCATTAGGTATATACATATGGCATTAATATGGGTAAAAATAGTACCAAAATAGATAGCATAAATAATAATAGTGTAACAAGAAGGGAATGGATGGCATAAATAGTAGCATAATATCATTAATTAGCATTAGAGTAACAGGGTAACAATAATTATCATTAGGTACATTGTGTATCAAAGACATTGATAGGAATAGATCGCATAAGTGAATGGATAGAATAAATAGCATAAATAGAAATATAAAGGCAGTAAGCATTCGAGTAACAGGGGTGAGTTTATTGGTGTGGTGGTGGGGAGGGGGGGAGGGTTGCTCTGAGTGCAGGGTTAGGGTCTGGTTTAGGGTTGGTTTGTGTGTAATGTTGCGAACGCTTTAATTCTCCCCAAATATTTGAAGTTCTAAAATTTCACAAAGCAGTACTTACCAATTCTCTTCAGCCACCAGCAAGATGATCCTCTTCTCTCAGTGCTCCCACTGGATTATCCAGACAAGAAAAGGGTCTTTGTGGAGATACTAGTGCCTAAAAATATAAAAGTTCAAATTTTTTTTGTCCTTATTGGCTTATTATATCACATTTGTGCCAGACATGGTGACCTTAGTACATCCTGTTAACAAATTACTTAGAAAAAGGGTATCTGGGCAAAGTATTTTAAGATTGCTTTGGACAGAGACAGAGCTATTAAAGTGCACCTTGACTTCAGGTTACCTTTTGTTGTGGAATGTTATGCCTCATCTATGGAGGTTGTCACTGTGATACCATACAAATTTCCACATAGGGATTTGTATCTAATTGTTTTTACTTCCTGCATGCTCTCAAAGGCAGAGAACATCTACATGCAGCTTGAAAAGGAAGCACTAGCAATTTATTTGCAGTGAACATTCTCTGTCTATTTTTGTATGGAGCCTTTTTTCTTTTTGCATAGACCATAAATCTCTCTTGTGAATTTTGAGGCCAAAGGTAGGAATGACTACTAGGAATGTGCTTTCGGTTCATGTCATTTTTAAATTTTAAAATGATAGAAAAAAGCATGAGATTTTGTGTTCTATGTAGTACCCACCTATCTTGCTCTGTATGCCTGTCACAGAGAAACAGCCAGAGCACTGATGATTAACTACTGCAGACCTCCTCAACATGGCTGCTTTAATCTGTCATTGCATCATATTTCTGCATTATTCCTCAGGGTTCCTGACTAAGAGCCAACAGAGGAAGGGAAAGATTTCGAAACGGTCTGCTTGCTGGGCAGAAGTCAGTTGGAGACGGACTGAAAAACAACAGACTCTAGCTCAGGTTTTGCAGCAATTTTGTTTCCTAGGGCCTGATTTACTATGGCTTTCCCCCCTTTTTTTGTGTATGGGAAAAATGCTTAGTAAATGAGGCCCCTGGAGTCCCTTGCCTGGATGAGCAGCTGAAGTTTAGCAGACAGTTGTATCAACCTGCCTTTGCTTGTCTGCCCTACAAGAGGAATCTTGGTAGTGGGTTTCCTGCCCAGCTTGAGCAGGTAAACAAAAGTAAAGCAAACAGTGTAGGGTAGCTGCAAAAGAATAGCTGCATTCCTGAGGCCATTTGCTGAATCTCCTGCTAGAAAAGAGCAGAATAAAGCTTCCAGGATCTAGAAATAGGAATTGTGAGTATTGTCTAATTCAGATATAAGGGAATAGACTCTTATCACAGGGCTCTATGCTAATGTCTGAATAATACCCTCCCTATTGTGACTTTCTGCATTATGTCAAAGAAAGCTAAATATCTGCAGCACCTATAAACTATTGGATTACAAGCAAATCCTTGTCTGAGATGTTTAACCGTGCAACCTTTATTCCCCAGACCCATCACATTTTAGCATATCTCAGTTGCAACAGCATTGTGCTACAATATTTCCCGACACTCCTAGAAGTCAAGGGCATTTCACATGGCTGCTATCTCCTAGAGTCAAGTAACATTATATACTGTAGTGTGACAGGCAATTGTCTTTGCTTATACATGAATAATGATTGGCATAGTAATATTTCCTGTGGAGGGGGGGATATAGCAAGCTTGCTGGTAATTCTAAAGTAATCCAGGCCTGAGTACAAGTAAGCACAAAGATATAAAAGTCTATGGTTAATTATTTCAAGTGAAGAACATTGCTCTGAAACTTTTTGTATTGTCTATGGTTGTTGGTGCTTATATTTGTGGTTTAATCTTTTTGTTCTTTAAGTATAGCTTTTAATGCAGTTTGTTTTTGCAATAATTAAAAACAGAATAACCTATTTCAGTGTTGTTGGGAATGAGAGAGTAAGGTACTCTGACACAATATCTATGACATCATTTATTAATGTGACATCATGGTAACATACATTATTTACAGAAAGGTATTTACATACCACATGATTGCATATGCCATCCAGCACCCTTCGTGTCATCAGCCTTGTATCGAGGAGTCGTCAGGTCAGCAAAGGCGAGAAGGGGGTTTTCAGTGTCCAGCACTCTATACATCTATAGAGGCAATATCTCCTACTCCCGCTGGACACTGGAAAGTCCAGCTCTTTTATACCATGCTGTAAACAAGTGTGCGTGCGAGAGAGAAATGATTGATCACTATCCCCCCATGTTATGTGTCAACAGTTGCTACTGCCCACTCGGACTCATCCTGTCCTTGGCATGTAGGGGTTGATCAGACCGCCTTATTCCTGACAGGGAGCTGCACAACCTGTTAACAAGAACATGTTTATCCTACAAGTGTATTTGCTGGTGCACAGGGACAGTAATCTATTAACATAGGGGAGTCCAGTATTACACAGGCCACTCTGGTGGAGCTACATTTATTTTCTATCATTTTTTGTGCATACCTCTGGAGGTGCCCGAAGTTACCCCAGAAAAGATTATAGTTATGAAAAAAAGACAGGTCCCTTCCCCAACCTCGTCCATTTATTTAAAAATAGCCTTATCCCAGGAACTAGCTCCCCCCCCCCCCCCCCATCACTCACCCTTGCCCACCCTCCCAACCACATCAAATTTACCAAATCTGATCTGGTGGTCTAATGGGGTCCCAGAGTGATCTCTGTGCCCTGGACCTGATAGTTGCCATTTTCCAAAAAGGCATTGGCTGGCCCTTTGTCCCTATCATGTGATAGGGGCTACTGGTGCCATTTTGGAAAATGGCAGCCACTGGGTTTTTGAGTATAGGGGTTGCTATGTACTATCACTAGACCACAGGGGCAAATTTAGTAAGTCTAAGGGGGATTGGGACTGTGGGCTAGGGTGGGCGATGGGAGAGCCAGCTCCTGGTGGAATGATTTCTTTTTAGCAAAGGGGAGGGATTGGGTTGTTGAGGAAGGAACCTGTGACTGGGTTTTTTTTTTTCCATAACTGTAATTTTTTCCAGGGAAACTTTGCTCACCTCTAGCACTAGTAGTGGAGTGGGACAGGGGTTCTCCAGGGACCCCGGGGGTCTGAGATACTTGGGGTGGGATGTTTATCGGGATGACTGAGTTTTCTTTCCTTTTTTATTTTTTACTATTTTTAAATGTTGGAAAATAGCACACATTCCCCCTCATTTATCAAAATGTGCTAAGGTGTTTTCGCATGCGTTAGCACCATGTCATATGGTGCGATGCAAATCTGAAAAAGAGGAAGAGTGGGCTTACAATTTTGCAAAGTCCTATTGCATGACTTTAACTGCAATGTTTTCAGTAGTGTTAAGCTGTGTGATAGCTTAGTAAGATGTTAGCACATTTTGTGATCTTTCCTGTTTTAGTCCATCAACCTAGCTTGATGGACTCTCTACCTGGGTAACATCAAGCTAGGTGGAGAGAACATTGCACAAATCTCAACTTTGAGTGAGTTTCCTCACTCCAAAGGTCATCAAATCTTCACAAGAGAGCACTGTTTTGTTTGTACGTCTCACTTTGAATGTCAAAGTGGCCCCTAACCCCTACACTAATACCTAAACCTCACCTTGAGTTACTAGGTGGGCCTCCCATAGGGATACAAATACCTATCTAGGGAGCAGCCATTACAGCTAGGTGCTCTCTCTCACATTAAAAATGGTCCCCCAGTGGTTGTATGCAGGAAATACATACAATTTGTACTAACTTAGGTATTAATGCAAATTGTGATGAACTGTTTATTAGCATAAAACATGCCCCTTTTGCTATCACATGCAATACTTATCGCATTTTGATAAATCCAGGCCAATATTTGCAAATAGCATGCACTATTTTCTGAAACAAAAAAAAAGGTAACAAAAGTAAATAGAACAATTTAAAAAAAACTATATGAAATACAAATGAAATTAAATTTTTCCTCTGCACATTCCTCTTGATTATTCAGGAGGCATGGTTTAATGGAACAAAGTCAGCATGGCTTTACCCAGGGCAAGTCTTGCCTCACAAATCTGCTTCACTTTTTTGAAAGAGTTAATAAACACGTGGATAAAGGTGAACCGGTAGATGTAGTATACTTGGATTTTCAGAAGGCGTTTGACAAAGTTCCTCATGAGAGGCTTCTAGGAAAAGTAAAAAGTCATGGGATAGGTGGCGATGTCCTTTCGTGGATTGCAACTGGCTAAAAGACAGGAAACAGAGAGTAGGATTAAATGGAAAATTTTCTCAGTGGAAGAGAGTGGACAGTGTAGTGCCTCAGGGATCTATATTGGGACCCTTACTTTTCAATATATTTATAAATGATCTGGAAAGAAATACGACGAGTGAGATAATCAAATTTGCAGATGACACAAAATTGTTCAGAGTAGTTAAATCACAAGGAGATTGTGATAAATTGCAGGAAGATCTTGTGAGACTGGAAAATTGGGCATCCAAATGGCAGATGAAATTTAATGTGGATAAGTGCAAGGTGATGCATATAGGGAAAAATAACCCATGCTATAATTACACAATGTTGGGTTCCACATTAGGTGCTACAACCCAAGAAAGAGATCTAGGCGTCATAGTGGATAACAAATTGAAATTGTTGGTTCAGTGTGCTGCGGCAGTCAAAAAAGCAAACAGAATGTTGGGAATTATTAGAAAGGGAATGGTGAATAAAACGGAAAATGTCATAATGCCTCTGTATTGCTCCATGGTGAGACCGCACCTTGAATACTGTGTACAATTCTGGTCGCCGCATCTCAAAAAAGATATAGTTGCGATGGAGAAGGTACAGAGAAGGGCTACCAAAATGATAAGGGGAATGGAACAGCTCCCCTATGAGGAAAGACTAAAGAGGTTAGGTCTTTTCAGCTTGGAGAAGAGACGGCTGAGGGGGGATATGATAGAGATGTTTAAAATTATGAGAGGTCTAGAACGGGTAGATGTGAATCAGTTATTTACTCTTTTGGATAGCAGAAAGACTAGGGGGCACGCCATGAAGTTAGCATGGGGCACATTTAAAACTAATCGGAGAAATTTCTTTTTTACTCAATGCACAATTAAACTCTGGAATTTGTTGCCAGAGGACAGGGCCGCCATCAGGAATTTTGAGGCCCCATACAGCCAAAATGTCTGGGCCCCCAAGCGCACCTGCCGCCTGGCGGCTGCGGGCCCCCATATGTGGCAGTAGATCCTGGGGCCCCATACTGCAGGCCCAAGAATACTGCCCTGATGGCGGCCCTGCCAGAGGATGTGGTTAGTGCAGTAAGTATAGCGATGTTTAAAAAAGGATTGGATAAGTTCTTGGAAGAGAAGTCCATTACCTGCTATTAAGTTCACTTAGAGAATAGCCACTATTAGCAATGGTAACATGGAATAGACTTAGTTTTTGGGTACTTGCCAGGTTCTTATGGCCTGGATTGGCCACTGTTGGAAACAGGATGGTGGGCTTGATGGACCCTTGGTCTGACCCAGTTTGGCATTTTCTTATGTTCATCACACTTCAGTGCATTTCCCCAGGGAAGATACTTTGGGAATGCTCATGTGGATTTGAGTGAAATCGAGAGAATGAAATGTCTTATACTCTGGGATGATTTTTTTTCCTCTGGCCATAAATACCCTGTCTGTGGGTATGGAACAGAAGCTTCAGTTATACATTGTGTAAAAGGGTGGTTGGCATATTATGGATTGACCCATGTGATTATTTTGGACCATGTTGCCCCATTTGTTCCAAAGACTGGATAGACTATTTTCATTCACTTACTGCTAAATTTTATTTTATGTTTTTTTATTTTTTTATTTTTATAAGTTTTACATGTCTTACAAGAAGAACTTTAAAGCAATCAAGATACTTAGATATCTTACAAATCAAATTAAGATTACATAATAAAGATATTTAGAAATATTTTGTACCACAATATAAGAAATTTGGAGGGGTTGAACATAGCAACGAGCAGAAGTAATAGGCAAAAATAACTACTTACTAATGACGTCGATGAGTTATGTGGCTATCTTCTTTATGTCGAACCAGCAGTAGAGTCTCTTTCGCGGTGGCCATCCAGAAAGCCTCAGAGTTGATTTGTATCAAAGAAAACATACTTGGTGTTTTGGTAAGTAACACAGCATTTATAAGGATAGTGCAAGTCAAATTTTGCACCTATCTGCAATACATCAGGTCTCATAACAAGGAAATCTTTTATTCTGGACTGTGTAGCTTTTGCTAAGTCCGGAAATACCCACACTTTCTGGCCAAGAAATAAAGATTGTCGGTTACGAAAAAATTGTCTCAAAATGTTATTACGGTCCATTAGAAAAGCAAAAGATACAAGTAAAGGTCTACGCTGAGTAACCTCCTCTTCTTGAGATGACTCTAATATCCCTGAGAGATCCAAAGATTAGAGATGTGAATCATGTCCTCAATCGTCTTAACGATCGATTTCGGCTGGGAGGGGGAGGGAATCGTATTGTTGCCGTTTGGGTGTTTAAAGTATCGTGAAAATCGTGAAAATCGTGAGCCGGCACACTAAAACCCCCTAAAACCCACCCCCGACCCTTTAAATTAAATCCCCCACCCTCCCGAACCCCCCCCCCCCCATGCCTTAAATTACCTGGGGGTCCAGCGGCGGTCCGGAACGGCAGCGGTCCGGAACGGCCTCCTGCAATTGAATCGTGTTGTCTTCAGCCGGCGCCATTTTTCAAAATGGCGGCGGCCATAGACCAACACGATTCGACTGCAGGAGGTCATTCCGGACCCCCACTAGACTTTTGGCAAGTCTTGTGGGGGTCAGGAGGCCCCCCCAAGCTGGCCAAAAGTCCCTGGGGGTCCAGCGGGGGTCCGGAAAATGATCTCCTGCCGCAAATCGTTTTCCGTACGGAAAATGGCGCCGGCAGGAGATCGACTGCAGGAGGTCGTTCAGCGAGGGTTCCGGACCCTCGCTGAACGAGTGAGAGGTGAGAGGTGAGAGGTGAGAGTTTCCAGGTCTAAAAGACCTGGAAACTCTCACCTCCAAGGGAGTTACTTGATCTCCTTTGTCCTCCAACCTTAGGGGTGTCATCGCTCCCAAAATCAATAATTCCCCACTCTCTCCTGTGAATATTCTCCATTGCGAATGCTCCAATAATCCCCAATCTCCTCCGGGGCTATTCCTGCATTTGTCGGATTCCCGATATTCACAAAGCGGGGAGGAGCTGGTTTATTCGGCTCGCTGGGACTGAGAGTCGTATCATAGGCCTGGGGGGAGGGTGCTTGCTCCTGCTCACTTCCTCCAACAGCCACATCTCTCGGTGTCTGAGCCACATTTCCAGGAAAGAAACCCTAGATGCAGGGCTGAAAAGGATCCAAAACGGGAGAAGTGGCTGTCATCCTGCACAACTTTGCTTTCCTCTTAGTATGAGGCATTACGAGGTAAATTCAAGAAGAGGAAAAAATCGAAACCAAAGCAAGCTGCAACGAGAGCATCTCCACCGCATCCTCACTCGGCAGCCATCTTAGCTCCACCCGCCAAAAAGGCCAGGCCATGCATGTAAAGGCCGGTACGCACATAAGTGCGGGCCTTCCTGAACGGGGCAGGCCGGGGGGTATTTTCTGGGTGGGGCGGGGCTGTAAGCACCCGGCAGAGCGGCCATTTACCGCTGTGCCAGGGGATCGCGGGCCAGCAACTTGCTCCTGCTCCTTGGCAGGAGCAAAAAGTAAAATAAAACAATTTGAGGTAGCTAGGATAGGGATAGGGGGAGGGTAGGATAGGGGAAGGGGAAGGGGAAGGGGAAGGGAGGTTAGGGTAGGGAGTTGGGAAGTTCCCTCCCAGTCAGCTCCTTAATTGGAATGGACTGGGAGGGAACTGAGGAAGGCCCCGATGTGTTGCCGCGTGTATTTGCAAAATTAGACACCCCCCACCTTTGCGTGCACCGATCCGGCATTCTATAACATGCGCGTGCTAGTGCATGTATGTTATAAAACCGTGCGTTCATGTGTGCATACTGGGTAGTGTGCGCACATGAACACACACATGTGTTTTAAAAATCTACCCCTATGTGTATAAGGAGCATCCTCTCATGCAAATCCTATGCTAATGATAGCATATCTTATTACCTCCCAATGCAGAGATGTGTGCTGGCTTACCTCACGTTTTCTTTATGCTGGAAATTTAGGGGTAGATTTTAAAAAATTGTGCGCGCGCATCCTTGTGCGCGAGCTACCCATCATGTTATAAAATGCCGGGTCAACCAGCGCAAGGGGGGGATAATTTTGCAAATTCGCATGGTGACTCATCGGGGCCTTCCCCAATTAAGGAGCGGACTGGGAGGGAACTTCCCAACCCCTTAGGCTAACCTCCCTTCCCCTTCCCCTATCCTGCCCTCCCCCTATCCCTATCCTAAATCCCCCCAAATCTTTATCCTACCTTTTGCTCCTGCTTCTGAGCTAGCACCGTACCGGCAGGAGTCAGGAACCGCACGGCCCTGTAAAAATGTACCTTTCAGTCAACTTGATTGATAGCAGTTTATGGAGTTCTCCACCAGAAACATGTCCAAACCTTTTTTAAACCCAGCTATGCTAACAGCTTTAACTATATCATCCAGCAATGAATTCCAGAATATAATTGCACATTAACGGGCGGATTTTAAATGCCCTGCCCGCGTAAATCCAACTGGATTTACGCGAGCAGGGCCCTCGTGCGCCGGCGCGCCTATTTTGCATAGGCTGCCGGCGCGCGCAGAGCCCCGGGACGCGCGTAAGTCCCGGGGCTTTTAAAAAGGGGCGGGTCGGGGCTTCGCCAAATGACACGGTGTTTCGGGGGCGTGACGTGGTATTTGGGGGGCGGGCCTCCGTTAGGCATAAATCCATGGATAAAGGTTGGGGGGGGGTTTAGATAGGACCGGGGGGGTGGGTTAGGTAGGGGAAGGGAGGGGAAGGTGAGGGGAGGGCGAAAGAAAGTTCCCTCCGAGGCCGCTCCGATTTCGGAGCGGCCTCGGAGGGAACAGAGGCAGGCTGCGCGGCTCAGCGCGTGCAGGCTGCCCAAAATCAGCAGCCTTGCGCACGCCAATCCCAGATTTTATAAGATACATGCGGCTACGTGCGTATCTTATAAAATCCAGCGTACTTTTGTTTGCGCCTGGTGCGCGAACAAAAGTACGCGATCACGCTATTTTTTAAAATCTACCCCTAAGTGAGAAAGAATTTTCTCTGATTTGTTTTAAATGTGCTACTTGCTAACTTCACGGAGAGCCCCCTAATCCTTGAATTATGTAAAAGAGTGAATAACCTATTCACATTTACACATTCTAGTCTTCTCATGATTTTATAGACCTCTATTATATCCTTTCTCAGCCATCTCTTCAAGTTGAATAGCCATAACTTTTTTAGCCTTTCCTCATAGGTGAGCGTTCCATCTCCTTTATCATTTTGTTCACCCTTCTCCAGTGTAATTATATCTTTTTTGAGATGTGATGACCAGAATTGCACACAGTACTCAAGCTATGATCCCACCATATAGCGATATAGAGGCATTATGACATTCCCCGTTTTATTCACCATTCCCTTCCTAATAATACCTAACATTCTGCAATACACTCAGCCAACAATTTTAATGTATTGTCTTCTATGACACTTAGATCTTTTTCCTGGGTGGTAACTCCTAATATGAAACCTAACATCGTGTATCTACAGTATGGGTTATTTTTCCCTCTATGCGTACCTTGCACTTGTCTAAATTAAATTTCATTGCAATTGAATGATCATTCTTCCAATTTTGCAAGGTCTTCCTGCAATTTATCACAATCCACTTCTGATTTAACTACCCTAAATAAGTTTGTGTCATCTGCAAATTTGATCACCTCACTCATAATTCCCCTTTCCAGATAATTTATAAATGTATTAAAAAGCACTGGTCAAAGTACAGATCCCTGAGGCACTCCACTGTTTACCTTTTCCACAGAGAAAAATGACTATTTAATCCTGCTGTCTGTTTCCTGTCTTTTAACCAGTTTGCAGTCCACAAAAGGACATTGTCTCCTATCCCATGACTTTTTAGTTTTCTTTGAATCCGCTCATGGAGGACTTTGTCAAACACCCAGTAAGCAATCTTTCTCAACTACAGTCTTTCCAAAATTCTGTTGCACAACTTATCTTTCGCCGAAGTTGCTACACCCATATAACCCATCTTCTTGAGGCACTACATTGGCTCCCTATCTGTTCCCACATTCAGTTCATGCTCCTCTTACTCACCTACAAGAGCCTTCACTCTGCAGCTCCTCACTACCTCTTCCCTATTATCTCTCTCTGCACCCCAACTTGTGCACTTTGCTCATTAGGCAAGTCACTCCTATCTATGCCCTTCTCTTTATCATCAATTCCTGACTTTGTGCTTTCTGTGTGGCTGCACCATATGCTAGAAATAGTTTCTTCAACTGGTGCATCATTTCCATCTTCTGCCTTATTTAAATCCTGTTTAAAAACCCACCTTTTTGAAACTGCTTTTAAATGTCATCTCCTGATTGTCCTGTTTTCAGCCTCATTCATTTTTAATCATTGTCTTAATAAATTTCCCTGGTCTCTTTTTCCCTGTATGTTTGTCTTGATTAGATTGGCTACCTGCATGCACATGCACACCCGATTTCATATCAGCGTGTGCATTTGCGCGCGGGTTCCAAATCACACGTGCAAGGGGGGGAGTATTTTATAAAAAACATGCGGTGACGTAATCGGGCCTTTACCCAGTTCCCTCCCAGTCGCTCTTTTACTGGAGTGGACTGGGAGGGAACTTCATTATCCCCCTAACTAACCTTCCTCCCTTTTCCCCTCTCCTCCCTGACCCCCAAACCTGACCTATCTACCCTATTAGCTATTTTTGCCTTTGTTCTTTTACTGCTCCAGTAAAGCTGACTGCAGACCAGAGTTCAGCAAGAGTGTTCCTGTCTTCTGACTAGTCTCCTGCTGTCAGTCTGTATAATATTACCGTGAGCAAAATAAATATATGTTTCTGTATCTAGATATATAGATAGATTGTGTAATCACAAAATACCACTGTGGATACTCACAATAAAGGATCAGATATAGTTTCTCTTTCTTTTGGGAACTTCAACAATATATTCCAAACTCAAAGTACAAAGGTTAATCTACATTTGTTTGACATAGAACTTTGTCTTTTTATGAAAAAGAATAATTGGGCAAGAACCATCTTCTTTTTCTCCACTGGTGTACTTGATCATCCAGTTTTCATGTACTCTATGAAAAGTCAAGAGTCCAGAAAAACCAATTGCTTGATCTCTGCTTGAGGCCTAGCTCAGTGAAGATAACAAGGGGGCACCATTAATCATCAACAAATTACAAAGCAATCATCATGCCAAGTTAAAGGTAAAATCAATTACAGTGACAATTAAAGTACTCAGACATCAGACTTGAAAGCAGTAGCACTGCAGTTAACAGATGCTCTAGCACCAGTTAGCAGATAATTTCAGAATAGTGTTTTCTTAAAGACTGAACTAGCCAACTGCACTTTATATATGAGGAATTTCAATATCTTAGACAGTGTATTTTTCAGTTCTTGACCATATCAGTATTACCTCCTGCCTTTAGATGGGTATCAGCACTATTGTTCATTATCAGTTTCCTTAGTGGCGATTGCAGCATTAATTTAGACTCAATGGGAACAGTTTTCAAAGGGATTCTTCATGGAGAAACCACCTTTGAAAATTTCTCCATCCCTACCCCTTCAGGGAAAGGTGGCAGGGTTGGGGAAGGACTATGGCTAGCTTATTTTTAACTTCCATTGCATACTTGCCAGCAGGGAGTTTGCACTTGCAAACTCTGTGGGTGCATATGTACCTGTGGGCAGTTTCCCTTTGAAAATCAGCTTGTAGGCCCCTGGATATAAAGTACTCACAGACCCAAAAACTGTGCTGAGAGGCTGAATATTCACCTCTCCATACATCAAAATAAAACATTTTGACAGTGAGATGGCCAGCTTTTCATTCTGATTAGCACCTCCAAACTTGCACCCGTTTTCTCTCTTTTTTTTTCTTTCTCTTCTCATCCTGGTATACATTCTATGTCTGGTGCCAAGCATCATAAAACTGAGGTCACTTTTGCGGCATCTAGGGGTGAGGAAAGGGCTAAACAAGATCCTCCATCTCCTATCAAGATAGCATCCTCGAAAGACCCGTAGAAACTATTAGATCCTATTATACTGGAACTTCTGTCTCTGAAGGAAATACTAAAGACAAACAGTGATGCCATTCATGACATTCATGCCATTCTTGCCACAATAGAACAGCCAAAATTGAAGCAAAAGTCTTCTGTCTTGAGATGATATGCTGCAGACTGAGTGGGATCAGAAGACCATTGCAGACCTAAGAAGGGATCTGGAAAAGGCCAATAATTGGAGTCAGCAGAGCAATGAAAATACAACAGGCTTTCCCAAAAGGCTGGAGGGAACAGATCTGATCAAGTTTGTGAAGGATTTCACTCCTCTATAGATATTAACTTTGGTAGATCTTTAGAGGTAGAGCGTGCGCACTGTATTCTTTCACACTCCTTGGGCAATGTGACTCATCCAAGTCCATTTATATTTAAAGTTTTGAGGTATTTACAGACTCTAACCATTCTATCTAAGGCAAAATGTAGGGTACCACTCATTTTGCAAAGCAGCAATTTGCTGGTGACTGCGGACTTGGTCAAATCTACTGCTGCTTACCGGCAGGGCCGCCATCAGGAATTTTGAGGCCCCATACTGTCTGACGCGGCGGTGACGTCACAGCCGCGTCAGACAGTGAACGCTGGCAGGACAGAGCGCGCGGACGAATCTCTGTCTGCGGTGCTCTGTAAATTAATGCTATGTGTGTCTAAAAGACACGCATAGCATTGATTCTCTCCCTTCTCTGGGGCCCGCACCCAGGGCCGGCTCCAGGTTTCAGTAGGCCCCTGGGCGACAGACTGTCGGAGAGAGCCTCAGTGGGCCTCTTTGCCATGAACTAATACATCCCCCAAGCGCACCTGCCGCCTGGCGGTTGCGGGCCCCCATATGTGGCAGTAGATCCTGGGGCCCCATACTGCAGGCCCAAGAATACTGCCCTGATGGCGGCCCTGCTTACCGGAAGCAGTTCCTGGCTTTGCGGTATCAGTTAAAATCAATGGGGTAGATTTTCAAAGGGATACGCGCGTACCCCCCGAAAACCTACCCCAAACCCACCCTGCGCGCGCCGAGCCTATTTTGCATAGGCTCGGCGGTGCGCGCAAGCCCCGGGACACGCGTAAGTCCCGGGGCTTGCATGGAGGGGCGTGTCGGGGGCATGCCGGGAGTGACGCGGCGTTTCGGGGGCATGTCGCAAGTGACGCAGCGTTTCAGGGGCGGCGCCATGGGCGTGGTTTTGGCCCAGGGGCGTTCCTGGGGCGTGGCCGCGGCCTCCGGACCAGAACATGGCGGCAGAGTAGCTGAAGGTTTCCTTAAGCTTAGACGGATCCATAACTGAAGATACAATAGTACTTAAACTCCAAAAACAATCAAACTGTATATGGATATGATGTAAGAAGTACGTAAGAAATCAAAGCAACATCATATTTGAAATACTTATATAGCTGATACCGTGTAGTCTATAAATTAGAGAAGCAGAGAAACCTCATACAAAATGGCGGGCTTTGTCAGCAGTAGCTCAAAACGCCACATATGTAGTCGTGCAGACACAAGTAAGTTTCCGACTGTCACTATCATATAATCATCGGTTTCTCCGCTAAAGTATACAAAAACAATTTTTCAATTTTTATGAAATTTTTTAATGAATTTTATGAATCCCTAGGCAGGGAGAGCAGGCCCTCAAGGAGCAAGTACCTGATCCCTGTAAGGCTATTGAAATAAAGCAGAGGGCCCCCAAGGAGCGGGTACCCAGGTTAGTCAATACCCCGAAGGGCAGAGAGAAAGCTTCCAGTGGCAGCACGGAAGCGACAGAGTAGCTTAGACCGGACGAATCCAAGTTCTTGCTAACTTGATTAGCTAGAACGTAAGGGCAGGCTAAATACGCCCCCGAGGTTCGCGCCATAGCTGGAATAAAGATGAGGATAGCGCGCGTGCGCTCACCCTAGTAGGTCCTTGGGAGGAGCATGGCGGGATACAGCACCATAGCCGTTCCGGGGACGCCGGAGAGGGTGGCTTGCAGACGCGGCGGTAGCCATTTTCCCAAGGTAAGTGGGAGGAGCCGTGAACAAGATGAGGCAAATGGGGCGAAGCCATCTAGGACTGACGAATGCAACATTTATTTTCATTGGGATATCATGACTAACACACTTAACGTGTATTCCTTAAGGGGCAGATTTTAAAAAAGTATACGCGTGCGCGTATCTTTTAAAATCCAGGATCGGTGCATGCAAGGCTGCACAAAATCGGCAGCCTATGCGTGCCGAGCCGTGCAGCCTGCCTCCGTTCCCTCTGAGGCTGCTCCAAAATCAGAGCAGCCTCGGAGGGAACTTTCTTTCCAGTGCCCCCCACCTTCCCTTTCCTTCCCCTAACTAACCCGCCCCCCGGCCCTAACTAATTCCCTCCCACCTTTATTTCAAATGTTACGCCTTCCCGAGGCAGGCGTATCTTGCGCGCCATGCTCCTGTCTGGGGGCTGCTCTGGAGCCCGCATCCACGCCCCCGGAACACCCCTGGGCCGGAACCACGCCCATGGCCACGCCCCCAGAATGCCCCCCGATGACGCGCCGGCCGCAACACGCCCCCAACATGTCCCCCCAGGAAAGCCCCGTGACTTACGTGCATCCCGGGGCTTGCGCGTGCCGCTGAGCCTATGCAACATAGGCTCAGCGTGCGCAGGGGGTGGAAGGGGCATCTTTTCGGGGGTTACGCGTGTATCTTACACGCGTACCCCTTTGAAAATCTGCCCCTAAATGTCAATGATTTCAATCATCATATAAAGAGAAAGTGTTGCCATTTTTTTAACAAAACCAAATCAGATATTTGTTTGCTTCAAGAAACCCACTTAACACACAATGACGCCCTTAAATTTTTAGGTTACTGGGTTAAAGACTGCCATCTTTCTCCTGCAGTTCAGAAGGAGTGATGTGGCTATTTTAGTTCATCAATCCTTAATCTTCTGATCAGCTTGGCCGATGTGTGTAATCCATGTGGAAATAGCTCATAATCCTTTAGGCATTTTAAACTTGTATGCACTACTTTGGATTCCCCAGATTTCTTTCAGGATATTTTCAAACTAGTCATTTCCCCTGGGAATATTACTTTTATTGTTTCTGGTGAATTTAATCAGCGATTGGATTTAACTTTGGATAAGCAATCATGTTCTCAGTTAATGCCTTCTAAATCCTCCATAGTGCTTAGAGATATGATGAAATCAACTGAGTTGTCTAATCCCTAGAAGCTGTGTCATCCGACTAGCATCCACCACATTTTTTCCAGAATAGATTTTTTTTTTAATCTCAAATAGTTTGCTGCTCTCTTTTTGGATGCTGAAATAGATAAAATAGATTCTTCTTTCTGACCATGTTGGTATTTCATTGACATTTTTGTGGTCGTCTAATGTTAAAACTCTGTCACTCTGGAGGCTCAATAATTCTCATCTTGCTGATGAGGATTTTGTGGACTGTGTGAAGTGAGTTGTACGAATGCTTTGATTTTAATGACTCTTGTCCCTTCCCTTATTTTGTAAAGTGGGCAGCCGATGGTCTGACTGCAAGAGGTCGCTCCCGGACCCCCGCTGGACTTTTGGCAAGTCTTGTGGGGGTCAGGAGGGTCCCCCAAGACTTGCCAAAAGTCCCTGGTGGTCCATCGGGGGTCTGGGAGTGATCTCCTGCCCTCGGGCCATCAGCTGCCAATATTCAAAATGGCGCCGATAGCCTTTGCCCTTACTATGTCACAGGGGCTACGGGTGCCATTGGTCAGCCCCTGTCACATGGTAGGAGCAGAAGATGGCATGGGCCATCCAGTGGCACAGATACCCTGTCACATGGTAAGGGCAAAGGGCCATTGGCGCCATTTTCATTAGTGCCAGCCAACGGCCCGGGAGCGGGAGATCGCTCCAGGGACCCCCACTGGACCACCAGGTACCTGTAAATAGTTTTTGGGGGGGGGGGGTCAGGAGGGTAGGGGAAGCTAAGGTATTAGTTTTAAAGGGTCGGGGTGGGTTTTTTGTTTATCAGCTCGGGCGCAGTCAATAAACAAAACCGCGATCGGGCCCGATGAAAAATAAAAACACATGTGAATTGGAACCGGAATCCGAACCGATTCCGGTTCCGATTCACATCTCTAACAAATATATCGTACATAAATGCGGTTTAGATGAATGTATAGCTGCACAGTTGGTGACTTGAAGGTGGGGGGGGATGCTGTATAAACATAAAGATAGGAAGGTATAGTCTAGAGTGGCAGGGCGGCAGAAGGGTTAAGGGCGGGGGGAGGATTAAGGAAAGGCTCGTTTGAACAACCAGGTCTTTAGTTTTTTTTAAAGGTCAAGGGGCAGTGTTCCTGACATAGATCTGGGGGCAAGGTGTTCCAAAGAGATGTCCCCGCTGTGGAGAAGGCACATTCCTTAATAGATGTGTGGAGAGTGAGTTTGGGGGAGGGAGCATGGAGGGTTCCTTTATAAGCAGCTC
Source organism: Rhinatrema bivittatum (assembly GCF_901001135.1). Taxonomy (NCBI): domain Eukaryota; kingdom Metazoa; phylum Chordata; class Amphibia; order Gymnophiona; family Rhinatrematidae; genus Rhinatrema; species Rhinatrema bivittatum. The sequence continues at coordinate 408,981,153 of NC_042617.1, forward strand.
TAATCGGTCTTTTTGAGGTGTGTAGGCGTAGAGAGTTTATTAAATCAAGGGAGTGCTGATTGTGATGGTTTTATGAATAATAGTGAGTGTCTTATGAAGGATTCCGAAGCTGATAGAGAGCCAATGGAGATTCTTGAGGATGGACGTGATGTGGTCTTTTCAGCTAGAGTTGGTAAGGATTCTAGCTGCTGCATTTTGGAGCATCTGTAAGGGTTTGGTGGTAGTTGCGGGGAGACCTAGAAGAAGGGAGTTGCAGTAGTCAATTTTAGAGAAAAGGGTAACTTGGAGGACTGTGCGGAAATCGTAGAAGTGGAGGAGGGGGTCTAAGTTTTTTTAGAATTTGGAGTTTGTAGAAGCACTGTTTTTTTGTGTTGTTAATGAATTTTATTAAGTTCAGTTGGTTGTCTAGTACAATGCCGAGGTCTCTCACTTGAGTGGCTGTGGTGGGTGATGGGCTAGGGAGGGAAAGGTTGTTGTGGTCCGGGGAGATGAGAAGGAGTTCGGTCTTGGCTGTGTTGAGGACAAGGTTAAGACTGGTGAGGAGGAGGTTGATGGAGTGGAGACATTTGTCACAGAATTTGAGGGATTTGGGGAGGGATTCTGTTATGGGGATAAGTATCTGAACGTTATCGGCGTATATAAAATGGGTTAGTTTTAGGTTTGCGAGGAGATGGCAAAGGGGTAAGATATAGATATTGAAGAGAGTAGGGGAGAGGGAAGAGCCCTGGGGGACTCCAAAGGTTGAGCTGATGGGGGGGGGGGGGTGATTCTTTATTGCTTATTCTGACCTTATAGTATCTGTTGCTCAGGAAGGACTCAAACCATCTGAGGACAGTTCCTGAGATGCCTTAATTGAAATAGGTCTGAAATTTCATTTATTAGCTCTTTCAGAACTACACTGTGGAATTTTTTTTCAGAAGTTTTGTTTTTTATTTGCTCCCAAACTGCTTAAGTTATATCAAGAGATTTCTACTCATGGTAGAATGGAGTGTACATTTGCCAAAATGCTAGTAGTGGTTTTGGAGAAACCAGGTAAAGATCCCGTGGATATGCAAAACTACAGACTCATTATACAAATGAATGTGGAAAGCAAGATTTATGCAAAAATTCTAACTTCCAGGTTGAATGTTGTTCTAGGGTTATAGATTCATATTGATCAAACTAGGTTCAGGGAGCAGTAAGTATTCTTCAGATAATTCTTGATTTTTATGTCACTTATTGCATAAAGCCAATTCTTTGGAAGTTCCTATTTTTTAGTTTCTTGGGATGCCACGAAGGTTTTTGATCAGGTGGAATGGGGTTATCTGTTTAGTGTTCTTAAGTGGTTTGGTTTTGGTCCATGGTTCTAGAGTATGATAAAAAATTCTCTATGTTAATCCTTCAGCTCAGGTGTTGGTCAATTCTATCCTCTCTATGCCTTTCCTCTTGGAACATGGCACCTGCCAAGGTTGAATGCTTTTACTAACCTTAGTCTATGTGCCTATTTGTAAACCGTTGCGATGGTATATAACTTAGCGACGGTATAGAAAAGTTTTAAAATAAATAAATAAATAAATAAACTTGCAGAATGTCCCCATGGCTGGTCTCACTCACCCCAAATGCTGCCAAGCCTGCAGGACCTCTTTGCAGCAAGGACACCATCAGTACAACCTCAGCCAGCTGTGCCACACCCCTTCCTAGAAGCACACACACACACCAGCTCCAACATTCAGGTCTCAATGGCAGGAAGACTTGCGGCACTCTCTGATGACATTGGCGCAGCTGGGTATTTTAACCCCAGCTGTCTCCTAGCCAGTTTCTCTACCGTAGGTCCTCCTGCTTTGCCTTGCCTGCAGTATGGATTGTGGGTTGCGTGATCCTATTCCTTCTCCTGCTCCTGTCCATCACCTAGCTTCCCAGATTTTTAAAATTATAATAATGCTTTTATTTTGCAGCAGAGTGTTGCCAAAGGAGACGACCAATTCTTCTATGTGATTACTTCTGGAAAAGCATGCAGTTACACCTTTGAAGTTATTCCTTCTCTCTGCTAGCACTTTACCAAACGTTTTACATTATAATCCCATTTTATACTCTACCCACCAAGCGTTTGCTTTTTTGGAGAGGTTTGTTGGAGAAGTTTATTTGAGTAATTCCAATTTCAAGATTGATAATATTTGTAGCCAATGGATCCCCTGGATGTCTAAGCATATTTGGACTGTTAATCACCTTTTGTAGAATGGCAACTTCTTATCCTTTGCAGATTTATGGGTTAAGTTTGACCTCCCTCCTTCGGCTTTTTATCAGTGGATCCAGTTGAGGGACTAGATCCGAGTCGGAAGCAATGCTTTACTGATCTAGATAACCTTCCTAAGGTTATCCTTAGCTGTCAAAAAGTGCTTTGATCTGGACACTTTGCTTCGGTTTTTATTAAATTCTGAGGCAAGATCAACCAACGGTGGGTGGGTGTCAGGAAAATTTGGGAGTGTGAGTTGAGTCCCATTGTCTTAGGTAAATGGCAATACTTTTGAGGATCAATTTTGCATTGTTCTCTTTCTGCCTCTTTGACTCAATCTAAATTTTTTTTTTATTTTATTTTTTTTTTTTTATTATGCATTTCAAAATACAAAACAGCAATACCGCATGTCACAGATTGGGTAAAAATAATAATACAGGAAATTTTCCATTCATACACTATACTATACTCTTTAACCAAGGAAATATATATAATACAAACTTTTTCCAAAGAGATAATATAGTTTGGAACAAAACATAAACTAACTCCCGTTATAAAGTAATAGGAGATCCAAGATGTAGTTTGAGCAAATTCAAAGCATTTTTTAACTAAAGCAATAGATCTAAATTTTTTTATCCCATCATGTATTGCGGTTTTCAGTGTGAATACATACAATTAACTCTTCTTCATTTTCAAATAGATGTTGGTTTTATGCATCTAATGTGGGAACACTTGATCATGTTCTCTTTTATTGTCCTAATGTTCAGTCATATTGTACTAAAGTTTTGCAAATTATATGTAAAATCTTTAATATATGTAACCCAATTCAGAGTATGGTCTGAATTCTAATGGGGGCCATAAAAAAGTCCTGGGGTTGAGTCCAAATGTTAGACTCACTAGTCATTTTGCCCCGATGTGTGGGTTCCTGATATCTGGGGGTAAGGATGTCCTTCAAGGCTAAAGGCTTGGGAAAGGTACACTGAAAGAACAAGATGGACTCACTGGTAGGATATTCAAATTAAGTTTACTGTGATTTGGCATAAAATAATTAAGTTGCATAAACAATATGATTTCCAGTTACATCCAGGTTTTACTGTTCTCTTGGAGTACAGATTTGAGGTGTCTTTATGTCTGTGAAAGTATACCTTAGTGCTGGGCACATTCCAGAGAGTAGAATGAACAATATCCCAAGTGGGCTGTGGGCATCCTAGGGGTAGATAGATTCCCTTCCCATAATGTCAGAGGTCTAAGTGTATTTCAGTTCTTCAAAACCTGGCAATGTCTTGTATCCCAGAATGATGACTCCTTTGGTGGGCCTCCAGATCTCCTCTCCAAAAACAGATTGTGATAGACCTTCCTGGAAGAAAGGCCTCTCACTGAGAAGACAGTTCTTATTAATATTTCATGGCTGTGATGTAAGGAAGGTGGCAGTATAGAAACTTCCATCCCTAAACTTCTGGTAGACAAAATCAAAAACTGCTGGAAAAAAACATTCTTGGTCTCAATTTTCCATCTTGAGGTCAGCTCAGATGTCATATTATTTAATGTTTTTGGTTTATTACTGTACTATGTAGTTATATGTTTTTATGTTTTACTAGTCATTTTAATTGTATTAAAATTATCCATATTGTGATCCACTTAGCACAGGAAGTCTTGTATTTGTGGAATATAAATATGTTTAATAAATAAATATGGGTGAAAAGGCATACAGGACCCTCCTGGCCTTCTAGGCAGGTGAAACAGCCTCCCAGTAAAGCACAGATCTTAGACAGGAAAAAGACTCCAAATCTCAGAAAAAAAGGGAAAACAAAAACTCTCTCACTTTTAAACTCCCTTCCAGCCCTGTAAAGGAGCTGGCAAGACAGTACCTCTCCCTTCTTTTTCTAGGCTGGAGCCTAAAAATCTTCCTGATCCTTCCACATGAAACTCTAAACTGCCATATTACTACCTAAACTCCTCTTCTCTTATGTTACAGGGGCTCACCATTCCAAGCAGCCTCAGGAGAGATGATATAAAGAATGGTATGCTCCTCTCCTCAGCTCTCTAACCCCAGGGTGGAAACAGGGTCATCTAGTGAATACCTAAAGGGCATCTACATATACAATTGCCTCTTTCCTATTCTATTGTGATCTTGAAGGCTGTACTTTTTTATGGATATTCTTCCTTCTCATGCTCAAAAGCTTTTGAATATTTTGCTTTCTATTGCTTGCCAGAATGATATGGGTTTCTGGAAAAGCTGTTCTCTCTTAAATTTTATATTTTGGTGGAACTCTGTCTGTTTAACTCATAAGTTTAAAATTGCAACTTCTAAGAAGACAGATTAGGCTTTTGAAGCTTTCAAAATGGTGTCTTGTACAGCACTATGCTAACACGTTATGAATCAGATAACTTTTATTTTTGCTGTGATTCTGCTCGCAGGAGTGCCTCTCAATGATGTCATCTCCTGCCAGCCCTATGAAAGGGCTCTTCGGTCTTTGCTCCTGGCCTTCACAAAGTCCTCAGTCTTCCTATGATCTTCAAGGTCTTCTGTTTCCTGTTTTCAGCATTCGAGGTCCTCCATGTCTTCATTCCTGTAATGTTCCTGGTCTCTCATCATGTTACTGGTTGTCATGTTTTCTGAGTCCTGGTTAAGTGTTCACCTTGTTCCTGAATCCAAGTCTTCATCTTGTTCCTGAATCCAAGCCTTTGCCTTGACCCTGGTTCCAACCTTCATCTTGTCTAGAGTCTTCAGAGTCTTCAGAAGTCCTTCCTAGTTTCTGAGTCTGAGTTCATAGTCCGAGTTCCCGAGTCTGTGTCTGAATCTGAGCTCCTGAGCCCTGTCCCTGGTCTTCAGAGTTCTTGTTCCAGCTTCTACCTTGTTCCAAGTTCTGGATTCCAGTGCATGGGCTACTATAGGCATGGTCAGCAACCAGCCCCAGAGTTGTGTAAGGTGCACTGTGGCACCAGTCTCTCACAGAGCCTTCATCTTGTTCCAAGTCCTGAGCCTTCATCTTGTTCCAGAATCCTCTGCTTCCATCTATCCTCATGCTTAAACCGATCCAAAGCTGCATTTTGAAAGTACTTTTGAGTGGCTGGAGGGCTACCCCAGAGACCAGGATTGCATTGTTGGGTCATAGTTCCTGGTACTTGTTGGACATCCGAGTGTTCCTGATTCCAAGCCAAGATTATTCCTGTTTCAGTCAGCCCATGCTTGGATGTGTTTCGTAGACCACAGCCAGCCCTGGGGTTTTGCAGGTCATGTCATGACACAGGCACTCACACTCTCGACACTCTGGAGTAAGCGCCTCACTCACATCAATTTTTTCTGTTTGTACTTTTTTCTATTTTTATGTATGAGCAGGGACCTTATGTATCTCTTCTTCTCTGTACTAGCTGACTCTAAGTGTTGTTGTATGGTCATTCCTGGGTATTCTTGTTACATAATACAAAAAAGTTTTGAACTAAAAAAAAAGATGATGGCAGATAAGAATTGTAAGATGTTAACTTCTTTGCAACTAGAGATCCTTTGTGCTTGTTATCCACATGAATGGGTGGCATATCAGACACCATTAGTGAGCTAGAGATTTGTTGCAGATCAGAATCTAGGATTTGTGATGAATTTTGTAACATCTCAGATCAATAAATCCTTTGTAATAGAGCTCTTGACGTTCTGCTAAATAACTTTATAACATAGAGCATGGCACAATTTAACATTTAAATAAGACAGGTGAAGACCATACGGTAGTCAAAGGCCAGAAATATAGCAAGAAACAATACCAAAAAATATATATATCCTTAAAGCACAGAGGATCCAGACATATAGAATCAGACAAATCAACACTTTTCCCCCATCACTGAAACACAAATGCAAGTACTTATTAGAAACATGCTGGCAATCACAAATTCACTTCCCCTCACACGGAATGAAAGAATTACAATCAGGTGGATAATTAGGTATAATTGATTGAGAAAAGTGTACTTTAACTGAGTACAGCTGCCAGAAAACAGGTCTCTGCCTTCCAAAAGTCTATATGAGAAAAACAGCAGATGGGGTGGGTGGGTGTAGGGAAGAAAAGGAGGGTGTAAGATAAAGTCAGAGCAAATAAACATTTTTAAGCAATCTCTTTTAGAAAAATGGAAAAAATACCCAAGCAGTTCACCAATAGTAAGTCACCTCCCTGTACTTCAACAGCTGAATGGTAAGCATCACTAGCAGTTTTTTTATGTAACCCTATTCTTGAAAGTGATATATTCTTTAGGGCACAAAATAATTTCTTTCTTTACGGGTTGTCTCTCTTGCCCCCTCCTGGTGCTGATATCCCAGGGGTGAGTCCTTTCTGTTGGGGAAAGCTGTTGTTTGTGGCCCAGGCAGTGAGGTGGATCCCTTTATCAGTGTGTAGCTAGTTAATATAGTACTGATGCTTGGCGGGGACAGATGATGCAGGACAGAGGTCTAGGTGTTCAAATAATACATGTTTACTGATTTCTTCAAAAAAGATAATCATTTTCCAAGTGAAATAAATAATGTTACAGATAAGTGTCCCAATTTTTCTGTATATGTTCTAACAATTCATGTTCCTGGGTGACTCCTATCTCTCCTGAAATTAGAGTATCAGCATCCTAGACTTTGGGGAAAAACCCTTGCCACGAAGGAGATGCCCTAAGAGATTGACAGAGTCCTACCTGAAATGCAGTAGGCTCCAACAGCTACCCAGTCTGCACCTGTATTTCCAGCAGAAGATCCTGTGGAGGGTCTTCAAGATTATTCCTCATTCTCTTGTCTTCTTTACATGACCCCTCAGTGGGAGAGACCTGAGATGGAACTTCAGAACTGTGCTAATATGGCTTTATTCCTAAAAGAGGAGGGGTGACAAACAGAACCTCCTCAAAACAAAATCTGGATAAAAGTTATTTAACAGCAAAATGTCTTCTCTGGAGTGATCACTGTCACTGTAGCCCCTTTTTTCTTCAGAGTAGGAGACTACAGGTCTTCATTTCCCAGGTTTCTGGATCTAAAGGTGATCTTTTCCCAGGAAATTCCAGGTTCTCACATCCACTCTCAAAAATCCTCAATTATAACTCCCAGGGTTGCCCCACAGTGAGAGGGAGTGCCTGGCAGGAAATACCCTTAACAAAAAGCACATCTATTAAGTATGTAAAGGTGGTACCCTAAAAATAATATAAGTAGACTTACCTTATACTGAAGTTCTAGAAGACAGCAGTGTTTAGACAAGGCCTGAGCTGAGAAGGCTAAAGGCAGTGACAGCAGCAGGGCAAAGTCTGATAACAGCACTCTGTTCAGCTACAAAGGACTGCCAGAGGCTAGAGGCCAGTAACTGAAGACACTCACAAGAAAAGAGACCTGTAAAATAAAGGAAGGAAAGAAAACCAAGAACAGAGATAAAAGTCTATAAGAGAAAAAAGAACAGCATCATAGTAACAAATAGAGAGAAGACCACGATGTTGATAAATAAAGAACAACTAAAGAAATACCAGGCCAGGCAAAATAGGAATGATGAGCACAGACCAAGTGAAAGTAGAGAGAAAAAACTATGTTGAATGCCTATAAAACCCCCCAAGGTTAAGAAGACAATACAAAGGGGAAAAAGACAACCATAAGAAGAAAATTGTCTAAACCATGTGAGAGAGAGAGGAACGGTGATGCCGGGAGAAAGAGGAAGCTGTAACGCAGCAGTATATAGAAGCTGCCGAAAAAGAGAAGCCATGAGAGACTGCCCAGAAACTAGTGACCCTTGATAAAAAATTGAAGATAAAGCCCATGGAAGCAACGGCATTGGCACCTAGCAGCGACTGCGATGTTGGGGCTGTAATATACAGAGTACTGAAGCAGCCTGAGAGAGAGAGAAAGGACAGCGCTGCCGCAGAACACTGAAGCAGCTGACAGAAGAAAGAGTCACTGCTACAGAGTGAACAGAGAGACGGCTACGGCAGAGGGGATACCAGGTAAGGAGAGCTGAGACACCTACGATATGTGTCTGATTGCCACGATTGAGGAAAAAGAAGAAACCACTATAAAAAAAAATATATTAAGTGAACCCGGAAGGGCAAAGACACGAAAGGAAATGGACCCTGCAAAACCCCTACTGCTGGTCCAGGCAAACAGAGACAACAGTTACTAGCTGAACAGCAGGAAGGAGGTGCCTGAGTGGTGATCCTGCGGTGTCAGATCGTCACACTGGCAGGGCCCTCCTACGGGATGCACCACTGCTAATGGAGTGAGAGAAGGAGATACCCAGGAGAATTTGGCCAACAAGCTGAGGGAGTTGCTAATCACTAAGGGCCAACAACGGAATTAGGAGAGAAGAAAAAGCCGACAGGAGAGAGAGAGAGAGAGAGACCTAGGTCAGAAATGAGGCATCGAATCATTACACCATCGCTGCCACCCTGATAGAGAGAGGGAGAAAGGGGCACCTGAACAAAAATAGAGAAGCTGCTGAAAGGTAAGGAAACGGTGGCAATCTGGAAGTACTGCCTCAGGTGAGGTTATCCGCATTGCAGAGTGAAGGGCCCACAGACAAAAGAGAGAGTCATGCAGCATTGAGGGGGGGGGAATGTCACAATGGCCTTAAGGTCTGGGTTCAGCAATGAAGAGAGATTTCCTGATACAATATGAGGGAAAGGCCACTATTCAGAGAGGTACAAAAATGAATGAGCTGTGTCGAGGCCACACACACAGACAGCGTCGAAGAAAGGAGAGAGAAGCTGAAGAAATGAAACAGGAGAGATAAGCTGACCAGCAGCGGTCAGCAGTGATAATGACGGCCCCCCCTGCCAGGGCGTCCTTCTCCCGGGACCAAAGCCACTAAGATATAAAAAAGAAATAAAGAAGAAGCCTACCAGCCCTCGCTACCATCACTGGGAACTCCTTCAGTGAATATCTTTGAGCCCATTATATTTGTTTTAATTATTTTAGCTATTGCTGTGATGCTGATAAGCTCCAATGTAGATAAAAAGTTCAGGCCAAGACAGGAAACGTCACTAGTTACGTCAACAATCACCCACAACTCCTGGGCAGGGGTGGTTACCAATTTAGGGAAAATAAAGAAAACTGAGCAAAATAAAATAAAAGTAGTGAGCAGGTTAGAGGATCCTGGAGACTTGGGCAATGTTTTTTCCCCACCTCCAAGACAAATTTTACATGTCCCAAGGGAACCACTGCCAATTAAAAGCATAAAACTTTATAAAGCAGCAAAATCCTGATCAGGGACAATTAGAAGGAACTATAAAGAATCTAACTAAGCAAAAGAAAAAATTTTAAAGCAATTGGAATTTAAATAAAAAAATAAAACATATTTCTAGGAACTTGGCGACTTCAACAGAATTCAGAATAGTTCAAGAAAAATTAAAGGAAGCTGAAAAGATTTTTTACCAAAAAAATAACACTTTTTAAAATCAAAAGGAGAGAAAAATGATTATATTTAGTGACAGTAGTATGGACCATTACCCCCATTACAGATAGAACAAGCCAACGCATCACCACTAGCTGGGTACCACCTCGACAACCAAGTGAAGAAGCGAAGCCATATCTGAGGCAACGTGACAACAACTTCTTTGGATACGAGTGAAGAGACCAGCGCAGGTATACTAAAGACAGGAAAAGCACAGAAACCAAATTCAAAATTAGCAAAAGCTTAGATGTCATCAATGATGCCAAAAATTCTGTAACATCAATAGCATTAGAAATAAAATAAAAAGGATGCCTTTAAACACCAATGAGAAGATCAGTCAAGTAGCCCATAGCAATATTTGCGGTAGTGACTTCATCAGAAGTAGGGATATTCCTATCAATCTAAGCAAGAGACAGCTAGGAGGAAAGTTCAGTTAGGCACCGGCTTTCGATGAGGGAGGAGGTACTCTGCAATTCTTCCCATTCCAAGGCCTAGTAGGTTTAGGGAAAGTAGATATTTTAAAAGGACGGCTTTATTGTGATTGGAGTATGACCTAGTTTAATTTGAGAATAGAGTAGGATCATTTGTAAAGTTAAAATATGAGTTGTACCACGTTTTAGAACAACTCTGGAAAGTAAAATAATTAATTAAACTTATAAGAAAAGATCCTGAAAGAAAGAGAGAGCATGTGTGGTGAAAGGTAAAGCAGTTCTTTTAACCCAGTACTAGGGAAAATAATAATTATTTATTTTAATAGTTAGAATATGCACAGTAACAATTAGTCTGTAAGAATATACACCCAAGTTACTCCACTGATTTAGCTTGCAGAAGATGCTAGAGTGGTAAAGGGAGTCAGTTTCTGTTTTTAACTTAGTTAAAGAAGAAAGTAGTAGCTAAATAGAAAAAGAAGAAAAGAAGTTAACAGGCACTAGCCAGCAATGGAAACAGGTAAGTGCATATATGGTAAAACAAATACATAGCCAGGCCTGAGCTCAGCATGCTATAGCAAAAGATGGATAAAAGAAAATTACACAAGAAAAGAAAAAACCATGAAATGTACTTATCTTAATTGGACATTCAACAGTAGTAAACACAGCAGACCTGAAAAAGATTTAAAACAAAGCATCAAATCATAAGAATAATAGATAAAAGATTTGTATTGAACATAAAGTAGAAGAATTTTAATAGGATACGTATCTGATGATCTGGACTGTAGTCTCAATATAAATGTTGATTTCATGAATATATTTTAGTAGTCAATTCTGTAAAAGAAAAATAAGAAAAAGTACATTGATTATAGGAAAGACATATAGGGCCTCATTTTCTAAAGTATCGCAGGCCTGCGATACTTTAGGTAGTGAGGGGCAGGGGGCCGAAACGGGAGGCGGTCCTGCGCTAGCCGGCAGCGATCTCACCGCCGCAGTGCGATCACTGCCGGTTTCGCACCCAATAGCGCCATCATAGAAAGTGTAGCTAATGGCCGCGAAATAGGACGCGAAAAGGGCCTTACCTTTTCATCGTCCACGGCGTCTTCGCAGAGTCGGCCCCAGGGACACCCCGACTCCTCCGCTTCCGGGGCCGACTCCGCCCCCATCCTGGTATCGCACGTGATAAGGAACTTTTCGCCTGTGAAACGTCCCTTATCGCGTGCGAGCCACTTGGAAAATGACCCCCATAGTTTGTTTTACGTACATATAGATATATTGTTAATGATAGGTTATAAGGTCTTTGTGAATAAAATGTGAATACTCTTCAAACATAATTGGAGTCAGCGGTAAATAAGATTTAAATGTTGAATTGTATTTCCTTGGTACAACATTGTTTCTTTTGATGCCTCATTACATGACTACATTTTATAACATCTATTCTGTCCATGATGCAAGTTTTCAAACTCCCCCCCCCCCCACACACACACACACACACATTCTACAGCTTACAAGGAGTAAAGTAGGGGTGTGAATCGTGTGATCGATCGTCTTAATGATCGATTTTGGCTGGGGGGGGAGGGAAATCTTATCGTCGTGTTTTTGGTTTGTTTTTTTAATCGTTAAAAATCGTAAATCAGGGGAGGGCGGGAAAACCGGCACACCAAAAAACCCTAAAACCCACCCCGAACCTTTAAAACAAATCCCCCACCCTCCCGAACCCCCCCAAAATGTTTTAAATTACCTGGGGTCCAGTGGGGGGGTCCCAACGCGATCTCCCTCTCTCTGGCCACGACTGCGTTGAGAGAAATGGCGCCGGTAGCCCTTTGCCCTTATCATGTGACAGGGCAAAGGTAGCGCCGGCGCCATTTTGGTTCCTGGTTCCCGACGTCACGCGTCCAGGAGATCACCCCCGGACCCCCGCTGGACCCCCAGGGACTTTTGGCCAGCTTGGGGGGGCCTCCTGACCCCCACAAGACTTGCAAAAGTCCAGCGGGGGTCCGGGAGCGACCTCCTGCACGCGGGCCGTATTTCCCGTATGACATAGTGATGGCAAAGGTAGCGCCGGCGCCATTTTGAAGATTGGCAATACGGCCCGCGTGCAGGAGGTCGCTCCCGGACCCCCGCTGGACTTTTGCAAGTCTTGTGGGGGTCAGGAGGCCCCCCCCAAGCTGGCCAAAAGTCCCTGGGGGTCCAGCGGGGGTCCGGGGGCGATCTCCTGGACGTGTGACGTCGGGAACCAGGAACCAAAATGGCGCCGGCGCTACCTTTGCCCTGTCACATGATAAGGGCAAAGGGCCACCTGCGCCATTTCTCTCAACGCAGTCATGGCCAGAGAGAGGGAGATCACGTCGGGACCCCCCCACTGGACCCCAGGTAATTTAAAACATTTTGGGGGGGTTCGGGAGGGTGGGGGATTTGTTTTAAAGGTTAGGGTTGGGTTTTAGGGTTTTTTGGTGTGCCCTATTTAACGATACAATTCAAATGCCCCTGACGATAAATCGGGGGCATTTGTATTGTATCGTGCACTCTAACGATTTTGGATGATTTTAAAATTATCTGACGATAATTTTAATAGTTCAAAAACGATTCACATCCCTAGAGTAAAGGGCTCACTTAAGCAGAAACTAAACAGAGCTCCTTCCTCTTTAAGAGCTAAACGAAAACCACACCTATTATCCTGTCAACCTCTAGTTATTAATAAGGTCCACCCAATCAGGCTGCCTAGAGGAGGAGCTGAAAACTGGTGTTTCTTGTAGATGATTCATGGGTTACTAGGGACATCTAGTGGCCAACCCATTAAGAGTGCCACACTTAAATGGACTCTTAAGAGGCCTGATTTTTTCAGATTACTCAAATTGAAGTTATTCCTTCCTTGATTAGTCCCATCTATAAACTATCTAGTTTAGTTCTTTCCAATGCCCTCACTTTTTTAACTCAAAACCTCTCATTTATTTTTTATTTGTGTGTCTTCTGAAGTAATGATGTTATTAGGTGATACCCTTAAAACAAATGTGGTAGATTTTCAAAGGGTTACACGCGTAAGATAATTAAGAATTGGCCCCGGCTGAAGGGCCTTAAAGCGTTGTAACGCTTCCTCGGTTTTTCCAATTTCTATTGTCACTTTATTCCTAACTATTCCTGTATTGTGGCCCCGTTGACTGCCCTCACTCGAAAGCGGGCCAACACGGTGGATTGGCCTGTTCCCACCTGCCAAGCCTTCGAGGCCCTTAAGGAAGCGTTTTTGTTAGACACTTGCCTTCGTCATCTGGATCCCAGCCAGCCCTTTGTGGTGGAAGTCAATGCCTCCAATGTGGCCGTGGGGGCCGTGCTGAGCCAGTACTCTGATTCTGGACAATTGTTACCCTGTTCATATTTCTCGAAGAAATTCTCCCCGGTAGAGAGCAACTACTGTGTTGGTGATAAAGAGTTGCTAGCTGTGAAATTTGCCCTGGAAGAATGGAGACAGTGGTTGGAGGGGGCCAACCATCCGGTTATGATTTACACCAATCACAAAAACTTGGCCTTCTTAAAGCAAGCCCAATGCCTGAACCCAAGGCAAGCCCGGTGCTCGCTGTTTTTTGATCGGTTCGATTTTACCTTACGCTATCGACCCAGCTCTAAGAATGTTCGAGCCGACATGCATTTGTGCTCCTCTGAGGTCGAAGAGACTCCTGACACTCCTCAGTATATTTTGGATCCTGGGAAAGTGAGCCTTGCAGCAACCTTGGTGTCCTCCCAAGGGAAGACCGTCATTCCACGTCGCTCCCAGAGAGCAGTTCTCACTTGGGCCCATGACTCCCTCACTGGGGGCCATGCTGGCTGTAAAGGGACCTTAGACTTGTTGAACCGATTCTACTGATGGCCAACAGTGAGACAGGACGTCCAAGCTTTCATGGGCTCTTACCCTACCTGCGCAGTTCAAAAGCCACTTATCGGGAGGTCCACAGGCCTGTTGCAACCATTGCCCATCCCGGTGGAGCCTTGGACACACATCTCTACTGACTTTGTCGTGGAGGTAATTCGGTTATTTGGGTGACCGTAGACCAATTCTCCAAGATGGCGCACTTTGTCCCCTTGCCAAAGTTCCCTTCTGCACCTGACCTGGCTAACCTCTTCGCTCAGCATATCTTCAGACTTCACGGTCTCCCGCAGGATATAGTCTCCGATCGAGGACCACAGTTTACTGCTCGCTATTGGAAAGCACTTTGCAAACGCTTCAATGTGCAACTTAGTCTTTCATCTGCGTTCCACCCCCAGAGTAATGGGCAAACGGAATGGACTAACCGAACCTTGAAGACTTTTCTCCATTCGTTCGTGAATGAACGAAAAGATAATTGGGCAAAGCTACTCCCGTGGGTGGAGTTCTCATATAATAATCACACGCATGCTGCTACTGGAAGTTCGCATTTCCTCATTGTCTATGGGAAGCAACTTCGACCGCCCTTGCCTTCACCTGAACCCAGTGCACTCCCGGCAGGGCAACTTTCAGCCCACCAGCTTCTTTCCTTATGGACCTCTATCCAGGGAAAGATTCATAAAGCCGCCCAGTCCGCCAAGAAATGAGCGGATAGACATCGTCAGCCAGTGCCCATCTTCCTCCCAGGAGATCGCGTCTGGCTTAGTACCAAAAATCTACAGCTACGTATTCCATCTCAAAGTCTAGCTCCGAGATTCTGTGGGCCTTTTCGAGTCACTGAACAAGTGGGAGCAGTTTCATACCGATTACGCCTAACCTCCTCCATGCGCATACATGACGTGTTCCATGTGTCATTGCTAAAGCCTCTTGTTTTATCCAGATACCACTCCCGGGCTCCTGAACTATTGGACTCTTCAGTACCGGACGAGGTTACGTATCAAGTACATGAGGTCTTGGATGTCCGGTTCCATCAACGCCGCTGGGAGTACTTGCTTGTCTGGGAGGGTTGTGGACCTGAGGATAATTCTTGGGAACCAGCCCGAAACATCCTTGACAAGGACTTATTACGGCAGTTCCATCTGGACCACCCAAGTAAACCCGGACCGGCTAAGAGGGAGCGTAAGAGGGGAGGTACTGTTGCAGTTCTGGCCGCGAGTGCCGCGACCAGACCCTTACCTCCATGCTCCTGGACCTACTTCCGCTTCTGGAGGCCTGGTTTGCGCCCTGTTCGGCGGCGTCCCTGCGGGGGCCGTGCCACCGGGAAGCTTCCCATGAATGCCCTGCTTCTAGGCGCGTGCATGCGCCACTTGGACGCTTTTCTAGGCTGTTTCCCGCCAGCGGTGACTCTGCCCAGTTCCTGACGTCAGACGCCGCCGCCTTAATAAGCTGGCCGAGGACACTCAGTCTTTGCCTTGCAACGGGTTTACCTCCCAGTTCCCTGTTGCGTCGTGCCCCGGAGTGAGTTGCCTTGCTACTCGCTCCATTCCTGCTTGCCTGCTACAGTACCTGCTTGGTTCCTGCTTGCCTGCTATAGTACCTGCTTGGTTCTTGCTTGCCTGCTACAGTACCTGCCTGGTTCCTGCTTGCCAGCTACAGTTCCTGCCTGGTTCCAGTACCCGAGTCTTGCTATAGTTCCTGCCTGGTTCCAGTACCTGATCCCTGCTACAGTTCCTGCCTGGTTCCAGAACCCGAGCCCTGTTACAGTACTTTCTACTGTCCTAGTCTGGTTCCAGTTCCCAGTCCAGATCATCAACTCGCTTAAGTCCCTACGGGCTCCTCCCGGGGGGGCTTCAGCTTCTAAGGGTAAAGCCGCCTAAGTCCCAGCGGTTGGGCTTCTACGGGCTCCTCCCGGGGGAGTACCAGCTTCCAGGGTGAAAGCACCTCTACATCCTGCCTGAACATCTGCCTCCCGGCCTGCTACATACTAGAGACATTGACCATCTTTCCGAGTCGGCCCAAGGGTCCACTAAACTGAGCGCCCATAACACAAGGATGCAGTTTACAGCAATTTTTGGAAGCCAAAAATATTCCACAGGAAAAAATGCACAAGCAAACAGTTATACAGGAGTCACTATGGAACTTCTGCCTCATTCTTAAATGTAGCATTTTGGGGGAAAACTAACACATCAAAATTAGCAGCTGGTGAATGTATATATTTTTCTTTGATTATTTTTCCCCTTTGAGAGGTACAAAAAGTTGCATTGTTTCATAACTGTGCAAGCAACTAACTTGCCGATTTAGTTACTTTTTTTAACATGAAACTTAAATCTCGCCCTTGATGATTGCAGCTGCTAGACTTTTCCTTCACAGTAGTGAAGTATATGGAGTTTTCAATCCTTTTTTTAATCATTTTGTGGGTTAGATAGTATTTGTTAGCTAGTTATATCATTTCCTTGTTATTGTTTCGTAAAATATATTTCTATTACTATTTTCCAATGTATTATAAAACAATTGCATTGATCATATATCTAATTCACTGTGACAAAACATTTCCATTAGAGTAATAACTAGGGGTGTGCATTCGTTTTGAACTTAAATGTAAAACACTACTTTTTTTTTTTTAACTTAAAAAAGTGATGAGGCGAAAACGATCGGATTTCCAACGTATTCAACATAGCTATGTTGAATACGTTGGAAATCCCGATTGTTGATCCAAAATAAAAATTTAAACCCCTCACCTTCCTTAATCCCCCCCCAAAGACTTACCACAACTCCCTGGTGGTCCAGCGAGGAGTCAGGACACCATTTCTGCCATTTCTGAACTCCTTTGCGAGGAGCACGTGATGTCGGCGCCACGTCGGAGTGACGCGGCATCATGTGATTCCCCGCGGGTTTGCTCCGGGACCCTCGTTCGACCCAAAAGGAACTTTTGGCCAGCTTGGGGGGGCATTCCCCGTGGGTTCGCTCCGGGACCCTCGTTCGACCCAAAAGGAACTTTTGGCCAGCTTGGGAGTGTCAGGAGGCCACCAGGGAGTGTTGGTAAGTCTTGGGGGGGGGGGATTAAGGAGGGTGAGGGGTTTAAATTTTTATTTGCACATATGGACATAGACTCAACTTATGGAATTCTCCATATGTCCATATTGACCGCAAATGGGACCCCCTTTCGACTTATGGACTTATGAACATAAACTTTTGCTCTGCACATCCCTAGTAATAACTGATTTATTCTGCTTCTGTGCCTATAAAGTAAAATCTCAAGGTCACTTGATGGGACATTTACATCTCAGAAAGTTTAAGGGGTCGCAATCACCTTGGATAATGTCATAGCTCATTTTGGTATGAAAAAGAAAATGTAGTTCTGAGTCTGTTTTGTTCTGTACTTAAATATATAATTATTTGCAAATTCTTAGGATCCTTGCCTTTGTGAAATGCCTTTAATAAAAGAGGTGTAAAAAGAAATATCTCTACTTTAGTTTCATATTACAGACAAGACTAAAGATACTTAGAAATAAAGAAGAGCAGGTGAGAAAAAAGCATAACTGACCCACGTACGAGTGTATCAATGTACCTGCAGGTACAACAGAGATCTATTGTAAACCACTTCTTTCATGATTAATCTTGTAAGAAATGTGTTCTAGACTGAATTCTTAAACATAGAGCGGTGAACAAATATGAGTCAAAGACAAATGGTGCCCAAGAGAACACTGCCACTCAGTCAGATCTACTGCTGCATGACACCAGAAAAGATGTAAAGACATATCTGCAACACACTGCCAGCACAGCAGTCAAAGGAGTTAAGCAGAAAGCAAATTACAAACTCAGACAATTGATCAGAAACGTAGTCTTGGAAATGGTTCTCTGGCTTTTGTTATCATCTGAGAACATGGGTGATTAATCAGTACTGACTCTGCTGCTAATGGAAGTTGAGAAGGTTAAAAGCAATCTCAATAGTAAGATCACCAGCACTAAGGCGTCACTTCATACTGTTTTCATAGCTAATACATGAATGTACATATATGCTCTGATTTGCCATAAATTTCCAAATCAGTCAGGGTGATGGACAATTCAACCTATGAATGGGCTGCATGGCTATACATAGAACATGCATAGAGTATGTATTGTTCCATTGCTGAAGGAAGGTATTTATTGGACATGAGTTTCCTTTTAGACACATACAATAATTAAAATCAGTTAGTAAAATTAATTACAATATGGGTTATAAGCTGTAAATATTCTAAAAGTGAAGGCTAAGGATTAACCTACATGCCCTTCCATGATTGTTTTATCCAGTTATTGAATAGCTTTCTAAATCCCAGCCAACACAAATATCTCATGCACCCCACCCCAGACATTTCATGAAGATGCCATTTTTTACACTGCTTTTAGGGCAATCTTCAAAGGAATTTGCCTGGGTAACTAAATAGTTACCAATTACCACTAGTAACTGTTTACTTACTAGGGTAACTGTTTAGTTTCCTTCAGTGGGAAAAAGTATATATGCTGCACCAATTGAAATGAAGTGGCATGGGGCAACCTGTTATTGAAGATTGCCCATGAGCAGACAGCAGTCTCAAAATATAGAACTATGTCAGGCATGCAGTCCACAACCTGTTTTCTTAGATTTATTTGATTGCATTCTGTGGTGTGTATATTTACCACTTTTTCTTCTATTGAAAGAAAGTAAAACATGCTTTTGAAAGTGACTGCTTGGGAGCATGGTTATGATTATGATTTGAAACAGTGGGGGGCAAAAGCTGAATTATAGGATCATCTCTTTAAACATTTAGTACTGCTCATCTTTTAAGCAAAAATTGTGGAGTGGATATTGTTGGGGTTTTTTTGTTTTGTTTTGTTTTATACTTGCTGTTTTATAATGTAGACAGATAAGAAAAAGAAAAATATATATATATATATATATATTTTAAATTACCTGACTGCTGTCTCTGTGACTGCTGTTCCTGGACTGAGGCTTGGAGGTCTGATAAAAATGGCCCGATTTATTTTTTATTCATTTATTTCAGGACCCGAGTGACTTTGGGAATGCTAGGGAGGCCCAGGGACATGGCCACAATGTTTTTTTTTTGTTTGTTTGTTATTTTTTTGGGGGGGGGGGGTTAGCCCGGGGGAGGGAAAGAGTGAGAGCCAGGACCTGCCTGCTTCAGCAGCATTGGCCAGATGCATTTAAAAGTGGTGTTAGTGCTGCTATCAAGCAGGAAGATGGCCAGTCATCAGAGAAAAAGGAGCAGTCAGCTAAATCATCTGACTGCTGCCGCTTCTGGTTTCCCCAATGACGGCCTTATCTCAGAGGGTGCTATCTGAGTGCCATAGGAGCCTGAGGAGCTCCCGGCGACACCAGGAAGTGAGGCCACATGCTCAGGAGCAGGTCCCCGAGGCAACGGTTAAGGCCAGAAATGTTTTTAAATAAAATAAATAAATACCTATGTCACCGCGCGATTGCTGGCAGTTAGCAGCGGCAGCCCTGGAGATGCTGTTGCTGCAGTAGAATGAAAAGAGCCATGACACTGGGGCCACAGGCAAGCCCTGGTGCCACACAATGACGCTAGCTGAAGACCTGCAATGATGTCATCGATAATGTCCGTGAGTGCCAAAGCAGTGCTTGTAAACACTATTTTAAGTAAAAAAAAAAAAAATAGAAATGGGAAAATGTAATGTTTCAAAACCTAGTGTTTTTGATGGCAGACAGGAGGAGAAGATGCAATATGAGTTTCAAACCTCAGGGAACATCTTAATATTCTGGAAACCATAGGACTCTAAAGTCCATAGTAAACTAAATGAAACATTGCTTTCGATGGTGTTGGTCAGGTGCAGGTACTTAAAAAACCTCAGTCTATTTTTTACATAAAAGATTATTTTATACAGTAGTTAGTTATCTTAGTATTACAGAGTCACTTTATTCCTTTAGAATGAGGTAGAATGTCACAGTAAAAAGAGGATTTTGCCAGGTAAGCCACAGGAAAGTGTAAAGAAGTTTTTAGAAGTAGTTTTTGAGGAAAATTATTTCTTTAGAAAAATAAAATGTTGACATAGGGTAGTGCAGGAACATTTGTATTAATAGAGGGGTAACTCTGAGGTTTATATGAGTGGGAATGAATAGTTTTGGATTATTTTGGGACAGAAAATATATTTTATTTATTGATTTTGGTCATATTTTATTTTAAACTTTGAAACGACCAGCAAAAATGAGACACAACAGCTGATAGGGCATGGCAATGGGTATTCAGGGAAGCTATTTCCTAAGAGTCACCCTAGCAATGGAACACTAGTGCACCAGCATTCAAGAAAAATGTGTGAGAAATGTTAAAAGACATTCAGACATTACCAAATACAAACACTGTTTTAATTCATCCTCACAGTGGGGTAGATTTTCAAACCGCGCGAATTGGCGTACTTTTGCTGGCGCATCAGGCGCAAGCAAAAGTATGCGGGATTTTAGTAGATACGTGCGTAGCCGCTAAAATCCTGGATCGGCGCGCGCAAGGCTATCAATTCTGTATAGCCGGCGCGCACCGAGCCGCACAGCCTACCCCCGTTCCCTCCGAGGCCGCTCCGAAATCGGAGCGGCCTCGGAGGGAACTTTCTTTTGCCCTCCCCTCACCTTCCCCTCCCTTCCCCTACCTAACCCACCCGCCCGGCCCTGTCTAAACCCCCCCCCCTTACCTTTGTCGGGGGATTTACGCCTCCCGGAGGGAGACATAAATCCCCGCGTGCCAGCGGGCCGCTAGCGCGCCGGGACGCAACTTGGGGGCGGGTCCGGAGGGCGCGGCCACGCCCCGGACCGCCCCGGGCCGTAGCCACGCCTCCGGGCCCGCCCCCGGAACGCTCCCGACACGCCCCGAAAATGCTGCGCGGTTCGGGCCCGCCCCCGACACACACCCCTCCGAAAACCCCGGAACTGACGCAAGTCCCGGGGCTCTGCGCGCCGGTAGGCCTATGTAAAATAGGCTCACCGGCGCGCAGGGCCCTGCTCACCTAAATCCGCCTGGATTTGGGCGGATTTAGGCGAGCAGGGCTCTTAAAATCCGCCCCTGCGTTTTCATATTAGTGAAACTTAGCCAATAGACATACCACATACACTCACACTAAATATACTTTTCTGAAAGTATTAAGATCCTTATAACTTCTTGAGTAATAATCTGAAATGATACAATGGATTCACAGAGAATCAATTCTTATGATAAATTTTTGAATAGTAAATTAATATACATTAATTATAAAAAAAAAAACTATACTCATATTATACTTATCTGAAGTTAAGTTGTTCAGAAATTCAATCTGAAAGCTGAATTCTGAAGTAGTTCATTTTAGCTGAAAAGGAACATAATAATTTTAAATCTGTTCAAAACCTGGTACCAGAGTTTCACTTATTCTATTTATAATTGGAAAACTCAATTGTGTCCTCATTTGATTTTTTTTTACTAATGAATCAGAGTCACAAGTTCTCAACTGCCAGTTTAATAAATACAACTTCATTGATAAAGATGTGGCTATTTTCTTTTTGGTGAAACTTCTTTGAGGGAAAGTGGAAGCTGTTACTTTTTAACAACACTAGAAAAAGGAAAACCCCTGAAGCCTGACCCACCCAGCTACCCACGTGACCATGCAGAAAGTAGTTCTACACACCTTATAGTGGTTTACAATTATATACAAAAAGGTAGATTTTAAAACATGGCGCAGCACATTGAAAGGAACCCGTATTTTGCAATACTCATGCATATGCGCACGAGCTATGCTAAATACATGCATGTTTCAGCCACTAGCTGCGCACGACCCTTGTGTGCAGCACGCATCCTTCCATGCGTTCTTGCACATGCCCCTGCGCACACTGAGCACTGGTGCTTGTATGTTCGCACACTCATGCTTGCGTATGCCAACGAAAACACAAGGACGGGACTTCCTGTTCTTCACTGCATGCATGTAAGATGGCTGCAAGGGGGAGATAGCCAAATTTTACCACCAGGGACATTGCTTTTATGTTCTTCACAGTCATAAAGCTTAAACGTCAAAAGGCTACCCTTGATTGCTTAAATACCAACAGCCATTTCACACTGGATATCATTAACACTTGAACCAAGCTGTGTGATGATCAGTGGGTGCAGAATTGCCATTCCAAAGCCTCATTCTAATTAACTTGTTGCACCCATCAGTCGCAGATGGCTGCAACCTCTCATGCTCACCTCTTTTTTCCCTGCACCATCAATCATTGGGAGAATGGCAGCCTCCGCCAACCAACGCCAACTTCCCCAGCGTCCCCGGGACAGTGTGGGCACTGTTGACTGCCATCTTACTTCCGGCATCACCTAGGTGTGTGCGCAGGGCCTCCTTATGAATACGTCATGGTGGGAACCTCGGTGGCATCCCCTCCTGATGACTTCAACACCGCTAGTGTACGTATACTGACTGGCCCATTGCTAAGACAAGTTAGTAAAGAGTTATCTCGCTTGTTAAATCCACTCTAACTTGGATCTTGAGTTCCAGACTCTCCATCTGGCATTTGGACGCTCAGAGTAATCGCTCCTCAGGGGCTTTCCACATCTTGGCTATCTGCTCCTCGGAGGGCCCTCCTGCCTTTGACTTCCTAACCCACTCCTTGGGTATCTCTGCTGGGACTTCCTTGTGTGAGTACATTCTCCAACTTCTATCAACCTTACTGAAGACTCCACGGCATACCCCGTTCCTCAGGCCACTACCGTTCTCTCAGTCTGTCTACACTACTCTATCTGTGCCTCAGGATATTACACCATCTGTACAGGGTCTACGGCCTGGTTCCTGTATCACTGACCTCTGCCTCCTTGGCATCTATAGTACAGCTTCCTTGGCATAGGGCCACTACCGGATCTGCACTAAGAGGTATTTACATCAGCCTGCAGAATCCCCGGATGTACCCCACGCTGCGGGCCACTACTGGACCCTCGTATCTATATCATCATCCTGACTACTGTATTTGCTCAAAGACTGTGTTTATTAGATTTCCCGCTCCTAGGGTTATGTACTATCTTATCTCCTTATTCAAGTCTCTCTCACAGCTGTGTCCTATGTCGCTGAGTCCACGCCCCCCGACGGTGAGGCCCACGGGGTTCCTCCCTGTGGGCAGAGACATCTCTCACCTCAGCCCAGGGTTCACAAATTCATCAAAACCACAACATAACTCATGTAGGTATACTGAATCTTCTTTGTACGTGCTGAAATCAAAGAGCATGCACATGTGCGGCATCAATCTTAATGGCAATGCACACAAATCAACAAGCACTCATATGTCGGCCATCAAGTGTAATTGTTATATGCATAAATTAGCCAGCGCACACATCTCACTCATCAATCTTAGGCCTAGATTTATCAAAATTCACTAAATATCACATGCAATAGGAAAATGGGCATGTTTTATGGTAATAGGCTGTTTATCACAAACTGTGCTATGCATTAGCGCAAACTGTGATAACTTTCCACACTTCGTGATAAGTGCCAGAATTGTTGTATTGAGAGAGAGAGAGACTAGCTATCAAGCCCTCATACTAGGTCGGTATTTATACCTCTATATGAGGCCTACCTAGCTACTCAAGGTGAGGTTTAGGTATTATTGTAGGGGTTAGGGGCCACTTTGACATTCAGAGTGAGACGTACGAACAGAACAGTGCACTCTTGTGAAGATTTGATGACTTTGGAGTGAGGAAACTCACCCAAAGATGAGATTTGTGCAATGCTCTCTCAACCTAGCTTGATGTTACCCAGGAAGAGGGACAAGGCAGCCACATCAGCTTTACACCCTCTGAGCAGCTATTGCTGAGTACCTTATCTGAAGAAGCTGTGGCTGGAGTTGGGCAGCTAGACACCATGCAACATCTATGGCCAGAAAGGTGAGCTTTATGTTTTGCATTCTAAAAGTAGGTTATGAGTAGAGCTATCCATCAGGCAATTCTTTATAAGCAAGACATACAGCCTTAATAAACATAATGCCATAGTAAATTTGATCATGTATGTTATGCAAACCATTATTGGTTACATCTCTATCTATCTGTATGTACACAGTGTTATGCGTGCTGGCTGCAGAAGACCCACGGCCCGTCCCCCTCACCTTTCTCAGATGAATCCAGTGCCTGATTCCTCATCCCTGATGGTGGTGGGCCTCTCTGAGGAGAGATGCTGCCACTCAGCGCCGCGCCCCTCCCTAGGCACACATGCTCGCATCCTTGTGTCTTAAGTAGGGCCCACAGCGGGAACCTAGCCACGTCAGCGGAGCTCCAGTACCTAAGGCCAGGTTCCGCTCCTAAGGATTGCATTTGCAACAAGTCTCCACACCGGTCGTGTACTCGTTGCTTCCTGGTGATTCTCCTTCATTCCTGGTTCCTGATTCTCACTGACTCCTGTTCCCGGTTTCCACATTCCTGTGTTCCTGATCCCTAACCTACTCTCGGATTGCCTTCTCGTATTTCGACTTTTGCTTTGCTTGACCATGCCATTGACTCTCTCCAAGCCCGGACTTCTGCTTTGCCTGACCACGCCATTGACTCTCTCCAAGCCCGGACCTCTGCTTTGCCTGACCATGCCATTGACTCTTTCCAAGCGCCAGACCTCTGCTTTGCCTGATCTCACCGTTGACTCTCTCCAAGCCCAGACCTCTGCATTGCCTGACTACGCTCTTGCCTCTCTCCAAGCCTGGACCTCTGCATTGCCTGACTACTCTATTGCCTCTCTCCAAGCCCAGACCTCTGCATTGCCTGACTATGCTCTTGACTCTCTCCTCATCCAGACCTCAGGCTTGCTTGCCACTGCTTTCAGATTGCCACCGGCCCTGACTCCAGCTTGCCTTACAATGCGTCTTCAGTCTATGTCCTGGACTTGGCCTATCCAGGCTTCAGCCTGTTCTTGCTCGGGTGCCCCATCTGACTTTGGTTCTATTGGCGCCTGGGTCTCTGGGACTCACCTCATCCAGTACAGACTTCTTCTCGCCACTGTTGCTGCCTCTGGGATGACCTCTTGATCCTTCCATCGACGTCGACATACAGAGACCCACCTAAGTCCAGCCGGCCCCGGTACCCAAAGGCTCATCCCGCAGGGAACGAGGGCTGGTATTGGTGAAGCGCCAGTTGGCCTCCGTCCTTCAGCCCACTCCACCTGCCAATGGTGGGGACCCCTTCTACAGATAGCGTCAACCCCACCTCGGCCCAAGGGTCCACCTCCAGCGCAACACACAATATAGAGCAAAGCAGTTTGTGGTCAGCTCATTATTCACTACACAGTACAGCTTTTTTTAAAGCTATAAAAACATTGCAGGAATACCTGATCTACACATTTATCTACAAAGACAGCATACACCTTATGTCTGCTGCGGCTTTTTTGATTTCACTTATGTGAAAGTGTGCAGTGGTATTTCTGGTGTGTATGAAGATATGCTATCAGCTATAATCCAAATTTTTTTTTAATGGCAAAATAAAGTATGTTTTTTGTGTTCTTGCATAGCCTATATATTAAAGAGCATAAGGGATGTTCTTTGTTGGGGGATATCTCCTCTGTCAATTTCCCTATCAAAATTCCCCAAGGGATAGCAAATGTATGTGGACACAAAAAAAACCTATACCAATGGCAGAAGTAACATCTATTGTGGTTTTTTTCTGTGCATTCCTACAGCTTAAGGGAAAAGGCACCCTTATAAAGGAGCCTGCAAAAACAGGCTCCTTTATAAGGGTTTAAACCATGTGTGTGTAAAATGTGTGTGCAGGTAAAGCAGGGCCCCAAGATTTAAGCAAGTTGGGATGTAATGGTTTTCTATCTCCTAGCCATGTGTTTCTCAAGGCCAGGTCTGTGCAAATGTTTAGCCTCCATTGTGTGGGGTGGGATCAGCTAACAGTGAATGCATCCCTCACCACAGTAACTATCCTTCACAGTGGCTCCAAAAGTCCATCATGACTGTGTCTTGTGTCGAAGCAGTGGAAATTACTATTGGGGTGTCTTTGTGACTTTCTCTGCTTCTCTCCCTTTTCATTACTCTTCAAAAGACAGGGCCTTGTCTTTGTCTCAGTGGTAAACTGTGACCCAAATATGTAGAGCATACTTAAAGTGCCCTGTCTCCTTAGAAATTCATAATACCCAAGCATTCTGAAGCCCTCCTTCTGCCTCAGGGACTCCCACCTGGAGTGTAAATCAGGGTAGGAGCAATATTGAATTCTATGGAAATTTATAGCTCTGTACCAAAGGACTAGTAATAAGGGCTATCTAGTGGAGCATGCAGGGCAAATGAACCAAAGTACAGAAAACACTGAATGGCAGTGTTTGACATTTACCTATTTCTTTTTCTAGAAGATCCAGATGATGAGCATCCAGGACCTGCACCTAGACAATCCCAAAGGCAGTACCAGCATCTGGGGGTAATCCCTGAAAGCTGAGATGAGGAGGGAGAGGGAGCCCATGAGGAGTTGCAACAGCCTGAGGAGGAAGAGGAGCAACAGTGATAGGAAGAGGAGCTGGAAGACACACTGGCTGATCTTCTACAGGATCGTCCGCAGTACAGCAGTGCTTCTGACCAGCATGAACCTGAAATGGTTGCCAGTCAGGCTGAGAGACTGTTAATACAGCAAAGCACCAGCCTCTTGGCTGCTATCTCAGGCCTGCCTGATGTGGTGAGGCAGGAAGCAGAGGCCCTCCGTGATACCATCAGGGAGGAAGGGCAGAGAATTCAGCAGGCGATATGGGATCTTTGTCGGACAACAGATGAGCAAACTGCAATGTGGAAGGGGAGATACTGCAGTGGATGCCCACCTTACAGCTGCAGCCACTAGTGGCTCCATGGCCTTTCATGGTGCCCTGGATGCAGTACCCTCCAATTTATGGACCAACATACCCATGGATGGCACCTGCCCATGCTGAAGATCCCGCTGTGTCCCAGCCACCTGCACCTCAGCCTGCACCAGGCTATCCCTGGATGGTACCTCAGCAAGCACCACCCCCACCTGCTTCCGCCACCAGCACCACCACTGCCACTGCTGCCTCTTGTAGCCATGAACTTAAACGGCCACAGCCTCCTTTACCTTTTGTGGGCAGCATTAGCAGTGGTAGGAGTCCACTGCACAGGAGCTCCAGGTTGGGGCAACCTAAGCTTCCTGAAGCCAGAAAAAGAGGCCAGCTAAGGAAGTGATGCTTTACTTTGTTATCCTTTATTTTGCTGCACTTATTTGTAAATAAATGCACTTTCTGAAATGTCTTTCAATGAGAGTGCACCTTTGTTGTATAGCCTGCCTTTGACTTAAGCGATTTATTTTCTGCAATTCATCCTGAGTCAGATGTTCTTCCTCCTCCTCCTCCTCATTCTCTTGATGAACCTCCTCCGGAGAAGGCTTGTATCTGTTTAGCATAAGGTTATGTAGCATACAGCAGGCTAGAAAGATCTCACAAACTTTAGGGGGGGCTGTAAAGAAGGCTTCCTCCAGATTTGTCCAGACAGTGGAAGCTTGTTTTAAGTAAGTCAAATGTTTTCTCTATGTATTTATTTATTTAAAAGTTCTTATATTCCGCTTATATAATTGGTTAATTGATCTATGCAGTTTACAAATTAACATACATAGAATTCTGTTAAAAACGAATAAAATAAAGAAAGGGACATTAAATAATAGGCAAGTCAAATAGGTTAAAAACAATATAGAATATGGATTAAACTTAAATAATAAAGTTGATAACTATGATGGGAGAGAACATTAAGACAGGCTATGGATGTTATAAGCGATACTGCAAAATAGGTTGGATGGACCGATTGGTAGGGGTGTGCATTCGGATTGACCGCATTAGTAAAACGCAACTCATATTTTTTTTTTACTTAAAAAATTGATTCGACATAAACGATCGGATTTCCCACATATCGAACATAGATATGTTCGATATGTGGGAAATCGCGATTGTTGAGCCAAAATAAAAATATAAACCCCCTCACCCTCCTTAATCCCCCCCCCCCCGACTTACCACAACTCCCTGGTGATCGAGCGAGGAGTGAGGACGTCATTTCTGCAATCCTTGGCGAGAAGCATGTGACGTCGGCGGCACGTCGAGTGACGCCGGCGTCACGTGATTCCCGGCTCGTTCGCGCCGGACGGCTCGTTCGGCCCAAAAAGAACTTTTGGCCAGCTTGGGGGGGTCAGGAGGCCCCCCCAAGCTGGCCAAAAGTTCTTTTTGGGAGTTGTGGTAAGTCTGGGGGGGGGGATTAAGGAGGGTGAGGGGGTTTAAATTTTTTTTTTGCACATATGTACATATACCCAACTCATTGGATTTTTTTTATGTCCATATTGGCCGCAAGTGGGACCCCCTTTCGGACATAAAAAATATGAACATAAAATTTTGCTCTGCACATCCCTACCGATTGGTCTTCTTCTGCCGTCATTTCTATGTTTCTATGTTTAAAGCTTTTTAAAAAACTTTGGTATTGGACATGAAACAAATGTCTTCTGGTAAGGAGTTCCATAAATCCGGACCAGCAACTGAAGAAGTGCGTTTGCGGGTCAGGTCTAATCTTGCTGTCTTTATTGTAGGTATTTCAAGTGTGCATTTTTCCATTGAACGTAGTTGGTGAGATGGTTTATAGAGTCTTAGCATTGAGCAAAGCATGATTGATGAGGGGGTGTAGATTAAGTTGTGTATAATGGTGAGGATTTTATATTTAATACGGTATGAGATTGGTAACCAGTGCAGAAATTGCAGTGTTGGAATGATATGGTCTTTACGAGGTATATTGTATAGTAGGCGAGCAGCAGAATTCTGAATGAGTTGGAGAGGACGAATAGTCATGGCCGGGAGTCCTAGACAGAGTGAGTTGCAGTAATCGAGACCGAATACTATCAATGCGTGGACATCAGATCTGAAGTCAGATTCAAATAGTAGTGGTTTGAGTTTCTTTAGCATTTGTAATTTGAAAAGATTTTTTTTACAGTTGCAGCTATGTTATTGGACATAGAAAGTTTTGAATCTATGAGAATACCCAGATTTCTAGCACACAGCTCGATACAGCAAGGACGCGTTAGAAAGAGTGCGGCAGTGCCGGGCGCACTCTCGTTTGCCCCACGCACTGTTCTGATCACATACCGCTCGATACTCTATTTAAATTGCTTGCAAATGCAAGCCGCATCTGCGAAGCGTTAGGCAAAGCGTTAGGCCCGCGCAACCCATTTTACTGTATAGGCGCTTAATACAGCGCCTATACAGTAAAATGGGTGCGCTGGTACCTGTCATTTCAAATGACATTTGAAATGACAGGCACCAGGAAGTGGATCCCAACTTTAACCCATGAAAACCTAAAAACCGAAAATCCCCTCTTCCTGAAGCAGCTCGACATGTGCCAACTTACCTTTTGTTGATTTTCAGCCCCTTCCCTTCTCTACCGCCCTCGGGAGGGGACAGCCGGTGGCGAAAACGGCTCGCAGTGGTCCCCCCCGCGCAGGTCCCAGTTCTCCTGGCTCAGCCCTCATCAAATTGTGAAGTCAGGTGAAAGCCCACTGTTCTGTGCTTTTCAGCCCCTTCCCTTCTCTGCCACCCTCCGGAGGGGGCAGCAAAAGCAAAAGCAGCTTGCAGCGTTCCCCCCCCCTGTGCAGGTCCCGGTTCTCCTGGCTCGGCGCTCATCAAATTGTGAAGTCAGGTGAGAGCCCACTGTTCTGTGCTCTCATTGACGGGCGCTCAGGCCAATGAAAGTATGCTTCGCTTCGTTCCACTCGC
This sequence comes from Rhinatrema bivittatum, assembly GCF_901001135.1. Lineage (NCBI taxonomy): Eukaryota > Metazoa > Chordata > Amphibia > Gymnophiona > Rhinatrematidae > Rhinatrema > Rhinatrema bivittatum. Next base: position 409,010,742 of record NC_042617.1, read on the forward strand.
GCCGTGACTGGAGAGGGCACAGAACAGTGGGCTCTCACCTGACTTCACAATTTGAAGCCGCCTGTTCCTTGGGGGCCCTTCTACTTTCTTTCAGGTGCCTATCCTGGGATCCCATGTACTCGCTCCTCGAGGGCCTGCTCTCCCTAACCTGGTGCCTGCCACTCTACAACTTCTGCCTGCCAGGACTCTCAAAGATATAGCTTCTGCTTCAGTGAGTACTAACAACCCAGTCTATCTCCTCTACAGCTTCAGCGCTCTACATCCAGGACTTGTTCCTGTTCTCCACGCTGTCTCCACCTACTACAGAGTGATACGGTTCCTCTCAGCTGAGGATCCCTGGACTACCACTGTTGAAGCTACCTACCACTGCTGTCCACTTCCCGGGCAGTGCCACCCTGCTGTACAATGAAAACTATCTTCTCTGTGTTGTGTGCAAGAGTCTAGCCTGGTACTGCAGTTCCTCACGGGGCTCCTCCCCGTGGGAGTGGCCATCATGCAGTATCCAAGAAACCACTCCAACACCTCACAACCATAACACCCATGCTATAGCTACACAATGTTAGGTTCCATATTAGGAGCTACCACCCAAGAAAGAGATGTAGACGTCATAGTGGATAACACATTGAAATCATCAGTTCAGTGTACTGCGGCAGTCAAAAAAGCAAACAGAATGTTGGGAATTATTAGGAAGGGAATGGTGAATAAAACAGAAAATGTCATAATGCCTCTGTATCACTCCATGGCACCTTGAATACTGTGTATAATTCTGGTCACCGCATCTCAAAAAAGATATAATTGCAATGGAGAAGGTACAGAGAAGGGTGAGCAAAATGTTAAAGGGGTTGGAACAGCTCCCCTATGAGGAAAGACTAAAGAGGTTAGGACTTTTCAGCTTGGAGAAGAGATGGCTGAGGGGGGATATGATAAGGTGTTTAAAATCATGAGAGTTCTAGAACAGGTAAATGTAAATTGGTTATTTACTCTTTTGGATAATAGAAGGACTAGGGGGCACTCCATGAAGTTAGCATGTGACACATTTAAAACTAATAGGAGAAAGTTATTTTTCAATCAACGCACAATTAAACTCTGGAATTTGTTGCCAGGGGATGTGATTAGTGTAGTTATTGTAACTGGGTTTAAAAAAGGATTGGATAAGTTCTTGGAGGAGAAGTCTATTACCTGCTATTAATTAAGTTGACTTAGAAAATAGACAATGCTATTACTAACAACAGTTACATGGGATATACCTAGTTTATGGGAACTTGCCAGGTTCTTATGGCCTGGATTGGCCACTGTTGGAGACAGGATGCTGGGCTTGTTGGACCCTTGGTCTGACCCAGTATGGCATGTTCTTATGTTCTTAAGTAGCAAATATATGCGCGTGAGTTTGGCTGAAAGTGCCATCTCAAAAGTGTGCGGCCCTTATAAAATATGTCAAATGTGCGTACGTCTAGTGTCCATCTTGACATGCCCCCAACACGCCACTTTTTGACACACCCATGTTTGTGCACAAGTAGACATTCGCCACAACTGCCGGCTATAGGCATTACAAATGCATGTAAGCCGGCGATTCTGCATGTGCAGTGCTTTGAAAATTTGGGCTATAGAGTATTTTTACCCATGGAGAAAAGGGGCAGGATTAGATCAGGGAAGGAAAACTACTCCTGGAGATTTCATTTTGAAATTGCCAAATGTACACTATGCACCTTCTGCAAACTATCCAATATTGCTACTAGTTCTGAATTATCAAAAGAAAATTCCATAAGTAGTTTCCCTTTGAAAATTAACTTGGAGGGCCAACCTCTAGATTTGACAATTAATCCCTTTAAGCATAGTGCAATAATTATCTCTATTTAGAATTATTAGTTTCTATATTCACTGACAGTGCAGAGGAAACAGATACACCAACTACAGACTAGCACAGGCAAAACTGACAAGCACAACAAAGCAAACAACATTTTAAACAAGTCAAAGACATGATGGGAAAACAATGAATCCTGCAGTTGAACTCCAATCCTGGAGTAACACCAGCAGGCTTGGTTTTCAGTATATCCATATTAAATATTCATGAAATATATTTGCATACAATGGAGACAGTACATGCAAATATACTTCATACATAGTTATTGTGGATATCCTGAAAACCAGGCCTGTTTGTAGCATTCCAGGACCAGAATTGCCCACCCTTGGAATGTTATTTTGCCTATCTGGAGGGCAATTTTCAAAAACATTTATTTAGCTAAATAGGCCTATTTCAAATTTGTCCTATTCTGCCCAGCTAAAAGTACATCTGGGCTTCCATAAGAGGGCAGGGTAGGGAAATGCTCATAGGTTGAATTTTCAAGCAAATTTTTGTTTACAGAAAAGCCATATTCAGAGTCCACTGATGATACCCAGAGGCAATTTTAAATGAAAATGAAATATGTAGAGGTCCATATTTAAAAGCATATAGCTGGCTATCTTAGAAGGCCATGTCAAGGCGTTGGTTATAAGGAGTTTATTTTCTGCATTGGTTCAGTTGACATCCAGAACGGGAGAGACTCAAGATCTGGACACTTTCAGAAATAGCGAACCTTTATGGAGTTGAAGGAAAGCGGTGAAGATTCTCAAGCTAAGTTACAGCGTGTCTGTGAAGGACGGTGTGGTAATGACCATCTGTTTGTAACCTTGTTGCATAGTATACTCCCCTGAGGAAAGATGATTGCGTCTGAAACATATACGTGTTAGGACTTTTAATAACAGATTGATTTATAGCAGATGGGTTTAAGGTATTTACCATACTATCAAAGTAACCATGACACAATGTCATGGGAAAGAACACTGAAAGTTTGAAGTCCATAAGAACAACTTTATTGGATGTCATGCAACACATTTAAGAAAAAAAAATAAAAAATATCGTTTATAAAAATAGTTCACATAAGGAAGAGGTTGGAGGTTAATGATTATAACATACATTCGTGGTGCATGGATGCCTACACGATTATATGAAACCTTCAACCAATTCTTATAAATATTTAAAAAGTAGTTTTAAAATTGTTTAACATAAAAAAAAATTGTTTAACATAAAAAGTAGTTTTAATGAATACACATTTATTACAATAATTTTTCACCACAATCGTGTAGGCTTCACAAATCAGTATTAACAATTTTTTATACTGACAGTAAAATAGTTTGAAGTGGAAATTGAAAAAAAATATTTTTTTGGCACAGCGATTGAACAGTTGTGTTCCCTTTGTGATTGAAGTATAATTATATATCGCTGTTAGGTGGTTTTGATATTTCACAGGTTTGTCACATTAGATTAGCCACAATAATGGAATCATAGAAACACATCTTCAGTTTTTCAGAGGCACATGTTGCAGATGTGCTTAGAGAGCAGTCTCTTTTTTCTGAATCCAATGCAATACAACAGGACTTGTCCTGGGACAAATATGTTCGTCTCAATAAAAAAGCTATAAGGGCAGAGTTACATGGAACAACTTTAATAGAATATGTTAAACTTCAGATAATACTACGCGGTTTACGTGTGTTGAAAGATCCTATGCTATTCAATAATGATCCAGATTTTGTGAAAACATGGTACGCTATCTTAAATAAGTGCTCATTGGATCTTATGCTGCATATTATAGGAAGAGTGAAAGAACTCACAGAACATACACATAATATGTTAGAACAAATCAAACAAGATCCAATGTCCACAGCTTTGGATTATAAAATAAGCAAATTGCAAAGCAGTTTGGATCAATTTTGTACATCAATTAAAAACGTAAAAATAGCCAAATTAAAGAGAGATCAGGCTAACTACAAATTGGATTGGGTTTACAACTGGACTGGAAATAAATCACAAGCTAAAAGAGTAAGATTTACATTCCCATCTGATGAAAACTTGAGTGGCTCTGATGAGGGGGAAGAACCTTTGAATGTGGGCATTAATGAGGGTACTATGCATTGAAATGGGATGAATATTCCCTCTCAGAGACATGGAACACGTTGGTCATACCGGGGGAGAGGCAGGAAGTTTGACCCAGGAGAGGGCCAAGAACCGCATCAAACCAGACAACACAAGAAATGACCAACACCATCAGTGAATGACAACGTGTTTTCACACATAGAACAATCAGCAGTAGTGAACCTATCATCCATGACTCTTACATCATCAAAATTGAAGTTTTAAATCAGGGTATATCATTTGTTCCCACCACCAGACACTCGAAGTTTGATAGTAGAGTGTCGATTCAAAGATTTATATGCAAATTAAATCTGTTTGTTTTTTACGAATGATGGTGAGACCACTTCCAATTTGTCCATAGTTAAACCCCATTCAAATTGGCAACCACCAGGAACAGTTGATCCACATGTACAAACATTTCATAAATTGGTTTTACAAGAGTTGTCCCAACATGAAGCTATACCAGCCAAACATCATTCTAAAAAACTGGCTCACTGGTAAGCCAGTTTTGAAATTATGAGCATGGTGACTTGGGAATTTCAATAGATTGTTCCTATCCGTTGGTTTACGGTGTACCTTAGTGCTGAGTGATCCATTAATTTTAGTGATTGCTACATCCAGATTGCTATACCAGCTAAACATCATTATAATCTACCAAAGACACAACTTGAAGCTTTGAGAAACCCTGACAATTTTAAAACTGAATGGGAAACGTTAAAAAATCATGTTGACTTTACATCAGCAGACCAATTATCCACTCCTTTCATGTTTTGTCCAGTGTTAAACACAAGATTTCCCTGTTTAAGACTAAAGGGATAGAGTGAAACATCTCAGGGTCCCTTAGTTTGATGCTGCACTTTTTTCCAATAAACAGTTAATGCGACAGGCTGAAAGAAAATGGTGAAAACAATTGTCCCTGAGGTACAATCACTTTTTCAAACTGCTAGAAGCAATTATAAACAATTGTTGATGCGTTATAGGAAAAAATATTTTACTGAACTACAAGGTACCTTAAATTGTCCTCAGGAATTTTTTCATATTATGAAGACTTTGATAGAAGGACGTAACAAACAGAACAATAAGCCTAGTTTTAGTTCTCAAGAATTTGTCAATTATAAAGGGAAAAACCTCCTTGTCAGCTGATAAAAGTCCAAGTACAGCTTACAGTACTAAAACATTCCTCACATTCTTCTATTGAAGTACCTTTTCTGCCAGCTTTATTTTCTGCCCTATGGGAGAATTATTTTCTTGCTGGGAAAAAAAGAGTTGTTGAGTTTATATAACAATTTAAAAACTCTTTCTGCCCCTTGGATCTGTGTTCTTTTTTGCTTTTGCACTTATTTAGAACTGAATTCTTGAAAGTGGTTGTACGGCTCATAAATCTTTATCTTGCTATAATTATAGTGAAATGATCACACGCGATAGAAAAAGGGGTGTGGGGAGGCAAATGAGCAGCCAGCCACATCACAGCATATGGTAATGCATGCGGGGTTTTAAAGAGGGCTCATGTTCGCCCAGTTTTTGAAAAGGGAACTCTTTTACCTGCCGATCCTTCAAGTTTTCGCCCAGCTTCTAATTTATCCATTCTTGTGAAATTATTGAAAATGGTTGTTTATGAACAGTTTGCTAAATTTTTAAGTGATAATAATATTCTTCATCCTTTCCAGAGTGGTTTCAGAAAAACCCATGGTACAGAGATACTGTTGCTCTCAGTTTCTAATTTCCTGCTTCAGGAGCTCTTTGTAGATAGGCTGTGATTGCTGTCTTTCTTGATGTGTCCTCTGTGTTAACATTATTTCCCATGGAAACCTTTTGGACCATCTGCAGGATATAAGCATTGGAGGTCAAGTATTGCCCTCTTATTTGGAATGCAGACAGCAACAGGTTCACATTAATGATCTCCTTTCTGAAAGGTATATAATATCTGCGGCTGTCATCTAGGGACCAATCATGTCAGCTGCCCTTTTTAATGTCTATTTACAGCCATTATGTTCCCTGTTATATTCCCAAGCCATCACATTTAGAACATATGCCAACGACATTCAGCTATTCTTTCCTGTGAAGAATAGTTTGACATCAGTACTGGAAAAAGTCTGTGATAGACTTGAATGCATTAATCTTCGGATGTGCAAAAAACTTCTTATGCTTAATTTTGAAAAAACAGAGATAATGTTCTTTTCAAGGTCTGGTACCTTATTAATGGATCACAATGTTTCTTTTTTCTCTGTTTTGAGAAAATTGATTCCTTTTAAAGATACAGTCAGAAACCATAGGGTTTTATTTGATATTACACTGTCTTTTAAGCCTTAGCTTCAACAGGATCTTCAACTGAGGTATTACAGACATTTGCAATACCAGTTACTAAGACATTTGAAATACATATTAGATCCAAGCTTATTTACTTATCAATGTTGATTATTGTAATTCACAGTACTTTGGACTACCAGGTTCCTGTCTTAGGACATATTCTGCAAAATTCCCCCATTCACCTGATTTCAGGGAAACACAGGTGAGATCACATCACCTCGTTTTTAAAAGAGCTACACTGGCTACCCATGAAGCAGCGAGTAAAATTCAAAATTCAAAATTTGACATTTAAAATATTAAAGCAAGATGGCCCTGACTATCTCAAGGTCCTCCTGAAATTCTGTTTCCTTCTTGAGACTTACAGTCCTCAGGAAAGTATGTGTTATCAAGTTGGTCATCAAATTAACTCCTGTATCTGTAAACAAGCATCATGCATGCGTTCTTCTCTGCATGCTGGAATGCTCTTCCAACTTTTCTTTTTTAGAGAGATGGATGACATTGTTGTATTTCAAAAATATCTTAAAGATTTTGACCAATTATCAGGGGTTTATATGTTGCTGTAAATAACAGGCAAGTATTTGATTTTATGATTTTGTTTTATGTTAATGTTTTATCTTATTGACATTATATTTTACATTTTTTCTGCTATACTTCTCCTAGCACAGCTATAAACTGTAATCAAATAATAAACATTCTGATAAATAAATGTATACATTCTCTCACAATCTGGATTGGCCAAAGATTTTGATAGTGGATGCATATCATGGGCCTGGCTCCTAGGCAGATCTCAGAAGCCTTTATTCCTGGAAGACTGGAAAATTGGGCATCGAAATGGCAGATGAAACTTAATGTGCATAAGTGCAAGGTGATGCATATAGGGAAAAATAACCCATGCTATAGTTACACAATGTTAGGTTCCATATTAGGAGCTACCACCCATGAAAGAGATCTAGGCATCATAGTGGATAACACATGTTGCGATCCCCCCTGCTGCTGCGCTGCAGGAGGTCTCTTACCTTCCTCTGGAGGCCGCTCTGAAGCCAGGGCCTCGCCTGCGCATCATCCAGGACTTGCTCCAGGGCCTGAGAGGCCTAGCTGCTCCTGAGGCATGCCTGTGGCTTGCAAGCCTCAGTGTTTGGACTTCCTGTTTGGCGACGCCCTTCTCCTAGGGGCTGGCCCGCAGCTCTCCACCTGACTTATAGGACCAGCGGTGGGCGGTCCTGACTAACTCCTCCCAGGGAGTTGCCTGCAACCTCCAGTATTTAAGGACTTGCTTGTCAGTTCCTCAGGGCCTTCGATCAGGCCTTACAGTTGGCTGTAACCGTGCTGATCCAGGTCTTCCATGGTTCCTAGTCCAGTGTCTTTGCCTGATGTCTGCCCCTGTTTCTGCCAGCCGTAAGGACTTCGGATGTGAGTATCCCAGCATCGGAGTTCATGTGCGCCTGGGTTTTCCCCGCACCCTCCTTCTCAGCGTGGTCCGCGACCAGCCTTCCTGGGCTGTGTAGGGCGTGTCTGGGACAGGGTGGTCCGCGACTCAGTCCCACGGGTGGGCTGAGTAGGGCGCCCTGATGGACAGTGCAATGTTCCCGTCCAGCCTTGTCTCCAGTGTCTGCTTCAGCCCTTGCCCGGATGTCTTCCTGTCTCTGCCTTAATCTGGTTCCTGAGCCTTCTGTCCTGTTGGGCCCTGGAGTGGCCAACAGGAGGGATTTGTCCCACGGGCTCTTGAGCTTCTGCCAGCCGAGGGGGCTTCGGATGTGAGTATCCCAGCATCGGAGTTCCTGCTCGCCTGGACCTTTCCTGTGTCTCGCTTCAGCCCTTGCCCTGATGTCTCCGTCTTGCTTCAGCCTGCTTCTGCCCCGTCTGATGTCTTCAGTTTAAGGACTCTGTCTGCCCTCGCCTCTGTCCGGCCTGCTGCCCATTGCTGTTCCCTGCGGCGGGTCCGAAAGGGCCGGGAACAGTCGGAGGACCGTTCACTAGTCAACTTCCCCGTGTTGGCTACCATGGGCATGCAGGTCCGGCTGAGGGCCGGACTCCCTGTTTCTGTTCCTGCCTGCCTGCCTGGCTCACCATGCCTGCTCAGCTCACCTCCCACGGTGTGGCCTTGGGCTCCTCCTGGGGTCCTGCCGTGGCCCAAGGGCTCACCACCCGCCCGAGACGACCGCGCGCGATCGTAACACACATTGAAATCGTCGGTTCAGTGTGCTGCGGCAGTCAAAAAAGCAAACAGAATGCTGGGAATTATTAGAAAGGGAATGGTAAATAAAATAGAAAATGTCATAATGCCTCTGATTCGCTCCATGGTGAGACCGTATCTTGAATACTATGTATAATTCTGGTCGCTGCAACTCAAAAAAGATATAGTTGCGATGGAGAAGGTACAGAGAAGGGCAACCAAAATGATAAAGGGAATGGAACAGCTCCCTATGAGGAAAGACTAAAGAGGTTAGGACTTTTCAGCTTGAAGAAGAGACAGCTGAGGGGGGGGATATGATAGAGGCATTTAAAATCATGAGAGGTCTTGAACGCGTAGCTGTGAATCGGTTATTTACACTTTCAGATAATAGACTGGGGGCACTCCATGAAGTTAGCATGGGGCACATTTAAAACTAATCGGAGAAAGTTCTTTTTCACTCAGCACACAATTAAACTCTGGAATTTGTTGCCAGAGGATTTGGTTAGTGCTGTTAGTGTAGCTGTGTTTAAAAAAGGATTGGATAAGTTCTTGGAGGAGAAGTCCATTACCTGCTATTAATTAAGTTGACTTAGAAAATAGCCACTGCTATTACTAGCAACAGTAACATAGGATATACTTAGTTTTGGGGTACTTGCCAGATTCTTATGGCCTGGATTGGCCACTGTTGGAAACAGGATGCTGGGCTTGATGGACCCTTGGTCCGACTCAGTATGACATGTTCTTATGTTCTTATGTCCATGTCATGAACTTAACTTCTTCTAGCAAAGAGTTGACCCTGGAGGCCAGGCAGTGCATGCAGATTCTCACTCTCTTATCAGTTTGTGATCTGTCATTCATTGAACAAAATGTATGATACTAATAACCCCACTACTAACATTGCAACCTATTAATTGACAAACATGGTACTTGGAGCACACATTCATGCTTCTCTATTTGCTACCATGTATTATCCTATCATCCTAGATGCAGCTAATCTACACCCATTCAGTCTCCCTCCCCCTCACAGGAGATAGAGGATACCCATTGAAATTGTGGCTCTTCACTCTGGTAAGATATCCACGGGCACTTGCTGAAGAAACCTATAATAAGTCTACTGGTGCATGAGGTCAGTCATAGAGTGAACCTTTGGTATTTTGAAGACCCTCTTTAGATGTCTGGACAGGACTGGGGGCATCTTACTACATAGTCCTGACATGGTATGTCAGATGTTCATGGCCTGCTATGTCATCTACAACATAGCTACAGAACAAGGAATCCCATCAACTGATTAAGAGATTGTACCAGATAGTGACACTGATTCAGACATACATCCAGAATCACTCAACATTCAGACACAAGCATCAGCTGCTGCCCTCTCTCTAAGAGCATTATTGATTCAAAAACATTTTCTGGTGCGTATTGCTTATGTATTTAACAGTATCACAAGTGATCAGCAAGCTTCTATGTTTTACCTTTTCTCCCCAACCCACCCTCCAGTTCCCATCTATCACATTTTTTGTGCTCCTTCTTAGAAGTGGAGCATAAAGTGGAGCATAAGTGGTTCCTTAGCGATAGTTATGGTTCCTTGTAAACCGGGGTGATATGTATACTATACAGGAACCCCGATATATACATTCTTTAAATAAATAAATAAAATAAAACATGGTGCTTCCATCTTGCTATTCACCTGTCATCTCAGTTCATAAAGATGACCCAAGGATATGCTCTGTCATGCTGCTTGCCTCTAATATTCATGGTAGAATGGGGATGTGCTTGTGATTATCAACAGCCACAGCAATGATGGGTGCCAGTTGCTGAGTTAGGAGCTGCAAAGATCTAGCAAAGGCCCCCAAATGATCATTTTGTTGCTCCAAGGCTGCCCGCATACCCTGTACATCCTGTTATCTCTGTCGTGTGAGCAACATCATCTCCCTATCAGATTCAGCAATATTGGACTCAACAGGATGGGTAATCTCTTCTACCTGTTCCAAAGATGCTGGAGATACCAGTTCTACCTCTTCTTGTTCTCCTTCCAGCATCTGTGCTGGGGGACTATGCTATGTAAAGTCTAAATATTTATTATAGACTTTGGATAATAAGTTTTATGGACTTGCCACAGTGATACTTTTGAAAATTGCTTTCTGCATTTATATAAATATTATAATAAAGTTAGAAAGTTTGGAACACTCGCAATGGATTAAGAATTTTGATTCTATGACCAGCACCTACTATCAAAATAATATATTTACAGATTTAATACTACTCCTCACACTTTTGTTCTGATTTAAAGCAGGGCTGTCATCTGCCCTGCCTCCTTTAGGAGCCTCTTGGTATTGGACAGCTTGCGCAGTGAAGGCCCTCCCTTGGGCCCACCATCCACTCTGTTGTCTCCTAAAGGAAAAGAAGAAAGCAAATAAAGGTGTTCAGTATTTCAATCTCATGCTGTGGTTATGCTCTGGCTGCAGGAAATTATCCTCACACAAAAGGTATATGCTGCCTATTAAATGGGGCTAACAGGATGGGCACATCAGCTCTGGTACTTCATTGGGAGGGAGGATAGTTGCATATATTATAAATGCCACGTCACATATCCCTATCTATATGCCACTAATAAACACCTACATAGGATAAGCTGAAGACTATTCTGGCTGGCATGATGGGATAAGTTATAACTACAAATGTATGGGATAACATAGATAAGACAAAATGAGGTCTATTAGGGTAACCAGCAAATTGGGAAATTGAGTAATTGGATTACATGGCATACATGCCCTAGCATACTAGCATCTTCCTAGGTGGACAAACGTAGGCCTGTGCACATCATAATGAATTTGATGCAAAAAGAAAAAACTAACTTCTATATGATATCCCTATGTTAACAAGATTTTGAACCTTTTTGAAACCCTTGTTATCCTCCTTAACCTTGTAACCTTTGTATTTTGCAAACCGTTATGATGGCGAAACCAAATGATGGTATATAAAACTCGATAAATAAATAAAATAAAATGTTAGACCAATTGAGGAATATAGTAAGAACATAAGAACATGCCATGCTGGGTCAGACCAAGGGTCCATCAAGCCCAGCATCCTGTTTCCAACAGTGGCCAATCCAGTCCATAAGAACCTGGCAAGTACCCAAAAACCAAGTCTATTTCATGTTACTGTTGCTAGTAATAGCAGTAGCTAGTTTCTAAGTCAACTTAATTAATAGCAGGTAATTGACTTCTCCTCCAAGAACTTATCCACTCCTTTTTTAAACACAGCTATACTAACTGCACTAACCACATCCTCTGGCAACAAATTCAAGAGTTTAATTGTGCGTTGAGTGAAAAGGAACTTTCTCTGATTAGTTTTAAATGTGCTACATGCTAACTTCATGGAGTGCCCCCTAGTCTTTCTATTATCTGAAAGAGTAAATAACCGATTCACATCTACCCCTTCTAATCCTCTCATGATTTTAACACCTCTATCATATCCCCCCTCAGCCGTCTCTTCTCCAAGCTGAAAAGACCTAACCTCTTTAGTCTTTCCTCATAGGGGAGCTGTTCCATTCCCCTTATCATTTTGGTAGCCCTTCTCTGTACCTTCTCCATCGCAACTATATCTTTTTTGAGATGCGGCGACCAGAATTGTACACAGTATTCAAGGTGCGGTCTCACCATGGAGCAATACAGAGGCATTATGACATTTTCCGTTTTATTCACCATTCCCTTTCTAATAATTCCCAACATTCTGTTTGCTTTTTTGACTGCCGCAGCACACTGAACCAACAATTTCAATGTGTTATCCACTATGACGCCTAGATATCTTTCTTGGTTGGTAGCACCTAATATGGAACCTAACATTGTGTAACTATAGCATGGGTTATTTTTCCCTATATGCATCACCTTGCACTTATCTACATTGAATTTCATCTGCCATATCGATGCCCAATTTTCCAATCAGACCTTGCTGGGTACAAACTTCATGCTCCCAGATGGGGTACCAAACTGTTCTATGAACCAGAAAGGAAGGCTACAGCTGTATCTGTAAACATATGCCCTATCTGTAGAAAATTGTACATAGTCACCTAATAGTCATGCATACAGTAGCATGTCAGAAGTCTTAACACCACCATAATAATATATCACAAAAATGTGTTCTTGCTGTCCTCACAGTGTTCTTGCTGTCCTTGCAGTGTCCAGGCTGGATAGCCCCTGGATGGCAACCTCATCAATATACTGCAGGTTCTCTTCTTCTAGTTCTATAAATTGAAACCTTTCTGCTACAGGGTGGTGGTGGTTGGCCTTCTGCTTTCTTTTTACTATCTTATGCGGAATCTGCCATTTTTTTTTTCAAATCCTCCACCTCCCTGTTGTTGTGGTGTATCACATTCACCTGATGGACACCATCCCTCCAAGTTCTACTGTGGCCATAGAGGGTAGCTTGGTGCTCTTTTATAAGGGAGACCATTAGCCTTGTTTCAGCAGAGCAAAAATTGCCGTTTCACTGTCTTTCATCTCTTCCTGCCATAGTAGTAAGCACACAGAGAAAGAGGTTTTGCATATAGGTGGTTAAGTTTTAAATATGGTCAGGCAAGTTGATGATAATTAGTAATAGGCTCGATTAAATTGTCCCACTTAGGCCCAGATTCATTAAGGCTTTTCTCCCATTTTTTGTCCATGGGAAAAACCCTTAAAGTGAATCAAGTACTTAACTGTATATATTATAAACAGTTAAACAATGAATATCAGCTAAATGCCTACACGGCTACTCTCAGATAACTGGTCATTTCACATAACCAAGTATATGTGATACATATCTGGCTAGAAATACTAATAAGTCTGTTAATATTGATACATGTCTATTTCTCCATTGGCAGTTTGATAATATATTACATTTTTGACAGGCTTTCACCCAGATGTGATTAGCTTGTAGATAAAATTAATGCCACCTGTGTTTTAGTTTTCAATGAAGGCAGAGGTTCTGAATATCTGGTTAAGCACTGTCGGGTGTGTGCAGCTGCCAGGTAAGAGCTATAACAACATAGGCTACATAAAGATATCAAGCTATTAAGTTAGAAATGCTTGCCCTCTTTCATAGACTAGGAGGTAGATCTTCCAAAAATACGCGATCGCGTACTTTTGTTCGCGCACCAGGCGCAAACAAGAGTACGCGGGATTTCAATAGATACGCGCGTATCCATTAAAATCCTGGATCGGCGCGCGCAAGGCTGCCGATTTTGGGCAGCCTGCGCGCGCCGAGTAGCGCAGCCTGCCTCCGTTCCCTCTGAGGCCACTCCGAAATCTGAGCGGCCTCGGAGGGAACTTTCTTTCGCCCTCCCCTCACCTTCCTTCCCCTACCTAACCCACCCCCCCGGCCCTATCTAAACCCCCCCCTACCTTTATCGATGGATTTACGCCTGCCGGAGGCAGACGTAAATCTGCGCGCGCCAGCGGGCTGCTGGCGCGCCAAGACTTGATCCAGGGGCTGTTCCGGATGGCGCAGCCACGCCCCCGGAATGCCCCCGGGCCGAAACTACGCCTGCGGCACCGCCCCCAAAACGTTGTCACGCGCGACATGCCCCTTCATGCAAGCCCCGGGACTTACACGCGTCCCGGGGCTTGCGCGCGCCGCCGAGCCTATGCAAAATAGGCTCGGCGCGCGCAGGGGGGGTTTGGGGTAGGTTTTCGGGGGGTACGCACGTATCCTACGCGCGTACCCCTTTGAAAATCTACCCCTAGGTGTTTTCTGTAGAGGCAGTGTTGTACCTAAAGAATTTGGCACCCAGGGTGGATACTTCATTTGGCACCCCCCCCCCCCAAAAAGTTCACTTCTCCATCCCCAACAGTTACCTCCAATTCCCCTCTCCCTCACACAGACTCCCTCTCTCTCCCTTCTCTCATGCACGCACGCACACACACACACACACATCCTCACACAAGCTCTCTCTCTCTCTTGCACACACACACCCCTTCTCTCAGGCTCCCTCTCTCTCTTGTACACACTCTCACACACACCCTGCACACAGGCTCCCTCCATTTCTTTCTCTCACATACACTGCCCTACACACAGGATCCGTCTCTCACACATAAGCATACACCTCACTTCCATACAAACATATACACACTAGGGATGTGAATCGTGTGCCCGATCGCTTTAATGATCGGGTTCGGCTGGGGGGGGGGGGGGAATCTGATCATTACGAGATGTGAATTGAAATCGTTTCTGATTCCAATTCACATCACTAATGGGGCCCACGCTGATAAAAAAAAAACCCCACCCGACCCTTTAAAATTACCCTTTAGCCTCTCCCACTCTCCCGACCCCCCCAAAACTTTTTACACATATCTGGTGGTCCAGGGGGGCCGCGGGACGATCTCCCGTTCCCACGCTATCAGCTGCGCTAAAAAAATGGCGCCGATGGCCCTTTGCCCTTAGCATGTGACAGGGCAAAGGTAGCGCCGGCGCCATTTTGAATAATGGCAATACGGCTGGAGGGCAGAAGATCGCTCCTGGACCCCCGCTGGACCCCCAGGGACTTTTGGCCAGCTTGGGGGGGGGCTCCTGACCCCCACAAGACTTGCCAAAAGTCCAGCGGGGATCCGGAAATCTGAGCAGCCTCGGAGGGAACTTTCTTTCGCCCTCCCCTCACCTTCCTTCCCCTACCTAACCCACCCCCCCCGGGCCCTATCTAAACCCCCCCCCCCCCTACCTTTATCGATGGATTTACGCCTGCCAGAGGCAGACGTAAATCTGCACGCGCCAGCAGGCTGCTGGCGCACCAAGACTTGACCCGGGGTCTGTTCCAGAGGGCGCAGCCACGCCCCCGGAATGCCCCCGGGCCGAAACTACACCTGCGGCACCGCCCCCGAAACGTTGTCACACGCGACACGCCCCTTCATGCAAGCCCTGGGACTTACACGCGTCCCGGGGCTTGCGCGCCGCCGAGCCACTCCCAGATCCAGAGGGGATCCGGGAGCGACCTGCTGCACTCCGGCCGTATTGCCAGTATTCAAAATGGCGCCGGCGCTACCTTTGCCCTCACTATGTCATAGGGGCCGACGTCGCCAATCTCTCTCTCATGCATACACACACACAGACTTCTCACTCCCATGCTTTTTCACACATACCCCCACATGAGGCTTCTTTCTCCTATGCTCTCTCACATACACAGGTTTCTCACTTCCATGCTTTCTCTCTATGGCACACACACACACCAGTCACCTCCCTGACCAATCTCTCACTCTCACACATATACCAGTCATCTCTCTGATCAGTCTCTCTTTCTCTCACACACACACACAACTCCAGTTAACTCCCTGAGCAGTCACTTTCATTGTCTCTCACATTACCTCTATGACCAGTTTTTCTCAATCACACATATGCTCTCTCTCACACACTTACAGACATGCTCTCAATCAAATACATGCTCTCACTTACACACAGGCTCTCAATCACAGTTACACAGACACACTATTAATCACACACACATTCTCTCACTTACACACAGGCTAGCTGGCTGGCTGGCTTTCTCTATCTCTCACTTCCTGCCCCCCAGAGCACAAATGGTAGCTGCAGTAGCTTCCTCCTCCAGCTCCCACAGGCCAAGAAAGAAGAATCCTGTCAGCTGCAGGAGGCTAATGCTACTGTCTCCTTTGCTGATTGCCAGCTGCTTCGGATTTTGCTCCGGACCCACGCTACTGCTCAGGGCCGATGCTGCTGCTGCTACTTTTCCATGCAACATGGCTCTTTCTTTTTCTCGCACATCTTACTGCACATCAGTTCCTGTTCTGGGCCATAGAAGCAGGTGCGGGAAAAATAAAATGCCCAGCTACAGTTGCCAGCCTCCACGACCACTCCTGCTGTTCCCATCCAGGCTTGCATTTGCTAATAGCCTGGGTGGGAACAGCAGCAGTGGACGATCATCTGCCTCTTGCTCGGTGAAGGAAGAGGAGGGAAGAGCAGTGGGAGACTGGTAGCATGCAACACAAGTACCAGTGATTGGTGACACACCGGTTGAGAATCACTCCTATAGAAAATGCACAAATATTTTTATTTACATTCAACATAAACTATTTACAATAAAGGGATTTCAACACCCCTTCCCCCACCATCACCAACAAAGAAAACCCACCCATACCAGAGCCCCTCCACACAAAATAAATTAACATCCTCCTTCACAAATACCTATAACTAGGGATGTGAATCGTTTTTGAACGATTAAAATTATCGTCCGATAATTTTAAAATCGTTCTAAACCGTTAGAGTACACGATACAATACAAATGCCCATGATTTATCATCAGGAGCATTTATATTGTATCGTTAAATAGGGCACGGGAATTATTTGGGGGAGGGCGGGAAAACCGGCACACCAAAACAACCCCTAAACCCCACCCCGACCTTTTAAAAGAAATTCCATACCCTCCCGAACCCCCCCAAAATGTTAAGTTACCTGGTGGTCCAGCGGTCGCTCACTGTGACAAGGTAAGGGCAAAGGCGATTGGCGCCATACTGGCAGTCGATCGCCTTTGCCCTTACCTTGTCACAGGGAGCGACCATCGCTCCCTGTGACAAGGTAAGGGCAAAGGTGATCGGCGCCATTTTGAAACCTCCAGCACCGGCACCGGCACGATTGAAGGGATGCCTTCCGGACCCCCCGCTAGACCCCCAGGTACATGTAAAAGGTTTTTGGGGGGGTCAGGAGGGTGGGAGAAGCAAAGGGGTAATTTGAAAAGGGTCGGGGTGGGTTTTTTTTTTCGGGCCATCGGCGCCTTTTTATCAGTGGTAGCCAAAATGGTGCCGATGGCCCGAGAGCGGGAGATCACGCCGGGGGGCCCCCCCCCCACTGGACCACCATGTAATTTAACATTTTTTTTTGAGGGGGAGGTTCGGTGGGGTTTTGTTTATCTGCTCAGGCCTCACTAAAAAATTAACAATGTGAATTGGAATCGGAACGATTCCAATTCACAATCTCTAACGATCCGATTTTTCCCTCCCACCATCCGAACCTGATCGTTAAGACGATCGGGCACACGATTCACATCTCTACCTATAACTAATTGGCCCTTCTTAACAACTGACCCAGAAACACAAATTAAAAGTACTATCTCCTTTCCTCCCAACAAAGACAAAATAATACTTTAATGGACTTGGCCAGCATAGCATCTAATATTAATAGTGTGGCTGGTATAGCTTTTGTCACAGTGGGCTTGTAAATGCTATGGTCCATGTCAAAAGATCCATATGATGCTTTAGTTCTATTTCCCTTGTAGGACAGTTGTCACCTCATTGAATTGTTCCAGCTGTCTCACCAGGGAATTGATAGCATCAGTGAGGAAATGTAGTTGCTCCACCAGCTCTTTGGTGTGGCTGCTATCCAGAATAGCTGCAGGGGCCTTGTGGGGCAGAAGCTGCTCAGGCAACAGGGTGAGGTCCTCCTTGGTCTCTTCCTGTTCATCCTTGGACTTTTTACCCTCCTCTTCCTCTTCAGCATTCTCCTCCTCCTCCTCATCTGCATTCTCCTGATCTTCATCTCTTGGTTGCCGGGGTCACTTCCCCACACCTCTCTTGCTAGCATCCCCTAAGGGTTCACTAAACAAAAAATAAATGTAAGTCAGAATTACACCCTTATAAAACATTCAGATAGATGAAAGCCTCTTCTATATATCTGCAGATGCCATGATCTTTTTTTTTTTAGTGCTTACGGAACCTTTTTAATAAATTCTTAGTTTTCCCACGGTAGTAGTACATTTGATGCTCATGAGATGGCTACCACTAATAACCATGTATGATGGCCCTCCTCATGACTCATGTCTTCTGTATCACTACATTTGAACAATATGTATATGCGATGGGTATATGTAATGAAAAAGTGATATAAAACATTATTTCAGTCTGTGAGGGTGTCATATTTGGGGACAATCTAGTAGTGACATTAGAATAAAGCTAGCTAGCCTATTTTGATATGCTGAGATACCAAGCTTGATTTCAGATCTTGAGTTTTCTGTGTTCCTAGATGTTTTCCTGCAACATTAATAGAAAAAAAAATAAAAGCCATGAGGATAAAAGATTTTTCCTTTGATAGCTGTCCTGTTGTTTATTATGCTGTCAGAGAAGTAAAGCTAATTAAATGAGCACTAAAAATTACCCTGGGTAAATAACAGTACAATAAATGATGATCCCAAAACAAATAGCAACTGTAAGCTATATGAATTCTAAAAACTGATCACATAAGATATATTGGTAATATGTACAACAGTGATGATCTTGTTCCATTAACAGTTTATTTTTTTGCCTTCATAATCATTAATAATGATAGGGGATGAGAGCTATAAAAACATATGGTAAAGGGATATGTAATTTCACTACTTTCTATCAGCGAAAGGCTTATATGAAGGGTTTGTATGATAGTCAATCTGTTTCCTCTTATAGTTTAAGGTGCTTAATGGGCCCAAAATATTTATGATGTATTTTTTACATCCGACACCTTTTTCTTCAGTGCCTCCTCGATTAAACAGATAGATATTGTAAGCATGCATCACTTACAGAATACAGACTTCACTTGTGTATTTGGAAAGATTTATATGCAAAACCTATATATAACTATGCATCCCATCCCCATGTGTATGACTTGTAAGTGATATAGAGCCCAGTAGGTATAACACCCTTTCCTAATCTAATAATGCAGCTATTGGCTGAGACAAAGAAAGTGTGTGGCAATAAATGCTAAAGTAACCCAGGGACCTTTAATTAAAGAGCAGACAGAGCAAAAAGATCCCAAATTACCCCTGGCAACTGATAAGCAGATTGTTAATACAAACAAAATCATACTTTGAAATATCTGTATGCAAATGCTAGAAGTCGGAAAAATAATGGGAGAATTAGAATATATGGCACTGAATACAGAAGTAGATATAATTGGCATCTTTGAGACTTAGTGAAAGGAGGATAATCAATGGGACACTGTGATATCAGGATATAAATTATATCGCAATGATAGGATGGTTCAAATTGGGGGAGGTGTGGTGCTATATGTTATAGAGGGCATATAGTCAAACAGGATAAAAGTTGTGCCAGAACCAAAATGTAGTATAGAATCTTTATGGATAGAACTTCTTTATGAGCAGGGTAATAAAACAGAAGTGGAATGTACTACCATTCACCTGAGCAGAATGAACAGACAGATGATGGAAATGCTAACAGAAATTAAGGAAGCTAACAAAATTAGCAACACAGCAATAGTGGGTGATTTCAATTACCCTGGTAATGAACCAGGACATGTCAAAGAGGTAAAGTTTCTAGATGAAATAAATGACTGCTTTATGGAGCAGCTGGTACAAGAACCAACAAGAGTGGGAGCTATTTTAGATCTAATCCTTAGTTGAATACATGATTTGATATGAGATGTATTAATGTTTGGGCCACTTGGCAATAGAAATAATAACATGATCAAATTTGACTTGATAACTGGAGAGATGACATTAAGGAAATCTACTGTGATAGCATTTAATTTTCAAAAAGGAAATTGTAAGAAAATGAGAAAAATGGTTAGGAAAATAGTGAAAAGAGCAACTGCAAAAGTTAAAACTTTACATCAGGCATAGTCGCTGTTCAAGAATACTATCTTAAAAGCCCTGAACAGATGTATTTCATGCATTAAAAAAAGGTGGAAGGAAGGCCAAACAACTGCCAGCATAGTTAAAGGTGAGGTGAAAGAGGCTATTATAGTAAAAAGAACATCTTTCAAAAAATGGAAAAGGGATCCAAATGAAAAAAACAGGAAATAGCATAAGCACTGGAAAGTTAGATGTAAAGCACTGATAAGGAAGGCTAATATAGAATTCTAAAAGAGCCTTGCTGAAGAAGCAAAAATTCATAATAAAATCTTTTTCAAATACATTCTGCAAGGGAGTCAATTAGACCATTAGATGATTGAGGGGTAAAATGTGCACTAATGGAGGTCAAGGCCATTGAAGAGAGATTAAATGATTTCTTTGCTTCAGTTTTTACTGAAGAGGATATAAGGCAGATACATTTTTCAGAATTGAAATTTAAAGTTAATGATTCAGAGGAAATATAACAAATCTCACTGGAAGGTATAATAGGTAGGGATGTGAATCGTTTTTTGACAATTTAAAATATCATCCGATATATTTTAAATAGTCAAAAATCGTTAGAGGCACGATACAATAGGAATTCCCCCGATTTATCGTCAAAAATCGTAAATCGGGGGAGGGGGGAGGGGAAGGGGGAGGGCGGGAAAACCGGCACACTAAAACAACCCTAAAACCCAGCCCGACCCAAAAGTCCAGCGGGGATCCGGGAGCGACCTCATACACTAGGGCCGTATTGCAAAATGGCGCCGGCCGTATTTTGGTTCCTGTCCCTCAACGTCACGAGCACAGGAGATCGCTCCCGGACCCCCGCTGGACCCCCAGGGACTTTTGGCCAGCTTGGGGGGGCCTCCTGACCCCCACAAGACTTGCCAAAAGTCCAGCCGGGGTCCGGGAGCAACCTCATGCACTAGGGCCGTATTGCAAAATGGCAGTATTGCCGTATGGCCGTATTGCAAAATGGCGCCGGCGTATGGCCGGCGCCATTTTGCAATACAGCAATACGGCCGGCGCCATTTTGCAATACGGCCCTAGTGCATGAGGTCGCTCCCGGACCCCCACTGGACTTTTGGCAAGTCTTGTGTGGGTCAGGAGGCCCCCCCCCCAAGCTGGCCAAAAGTCCCTGGGGGTCCAGCGGGGGTCCAGGAGCGATCTCCTGCGCTCGTGATGTCGGGGGACAGGAACCAAAATGGCACCGGCGCCATTTCTATTAACGCAGCCGTGGCCCGAGAGTGGAAGATCACACCGGGACCCCCCCACTGGACCCCAGGTAATTTAAAACATTTTTGGGGGGGGGGGTTGGGAGGGTCGGGGATTTATTTTAAAGGGTCGGGGTGGGTTTTAGGGTTGTTTTAGTGTGCCGGTTTTCCCGCCCTCTCCCGATTTACGATTTAAACGATTTTAAAAAAAACAAAACCGGGACGATCAGATTCCCTCCCCCCCAGCCAAAATCGATCGTTAAGACGATCAATCACACGATTCACATCTCTAATAATAGGGTGAATTGACAAATTAAAGAGTAGCAGATCACCTGGTCTGGATTATATACATCCCAGAGTACTAAAAGACCTGAAAAATGAACATAAGAAATTGCCATATTGGGTCAGACTAAGGGTCCATCAAGCCGAGCATCCTATTTCCAACAGTGGCCAATCCAGGCTATAAGTACTTGGCAAATATCAAAACATTAAGTCGATCCCATCGATGCCAGTAATAGCAGTGGCTATTCTCTAAGACAATTTGATTAATAGAAGTCAGTAGACTTCTCCTCCAAGAAGTTATCCAAACCTTTTTTAAACCCAGCTACACTAACTGTACTAACCACATCCTCTGACAACAAATTCCAGAGCTTAATTATGCATTGAGTGAAAAGGAGTTTTCTCCGATTAGTTTTAACTTCATGGAGTGCCCCCTAGTCCTTCTATTATCCAAAAGAGTTAATAACCGATTCACATTTACCCATTCTAGACATCTCATGATTTTAAAAATCTCTATAATATCCCCCCTCAGACGTCTCTTCTCCAAACTGAACCGCCCTAACCTCTTAACCCTTTCCTCATAGGGGAGCTGTTCCATCCTCTTTATCATTTTGGTCACCCTTCTCTGTACCTTCTCCATTACAACTATATCTTTTTTGAGATGCAGCAAGCAGAATTGTACACAGTACTGAAGGTACAGTCTTACCATGGAGTGATACAGAGGCATTATGACATTTTCCGTTTTATTCACCATTCCCTTCCTAATAATTCCTAACATTCTGTTTGCTTTTTTGACTGTCACAGCACACTGAGCCAACAATTTCAATGTGGGGATCAGGCCGGGACAGCGCCATTGTTTGCTGTCCCGGAGCCTCGCATGCCGGCCAGCTGCCAGTGCACGCAAGTTACTTCTGTTGCACCTGTCGGTCGCAGACAGCTACAACCTCTGTTGCTCACCTCTCTTTTGCCTGCTCCAGTGATTTCAAGGAGTCTTTTGGCCTTAGCCTGCAAACACCACTCTCCCTGGCATCCCTGGGATGGTGTGGGTGATCCCGGACGCCATCTTGATGATGGAGTTACCTAGGGTGCGTGCGCATCAGCCTCCCTCTTATTCCCATCAAGGCAGGAGCTCTGGGGCGTTCTCACCTATGACGTCACCCACCAAGAGTTATTTAAACCCTATGCTTCCTGACATCCATCGAGTTAGCAAGGACGTCCGTCTTGTCTGATTCCACACCTACGGTGATCTTCTCTTCGCTTCGCATCGCAGTACTCGTTCCTGACTTAAGGTACCCGCTCCTCGGGGGCCTATTGTGATCTGACTATCCGCTCTTCAGAGGGCCATCTTTTCTGCAGGAATCTACTACCTCTGTCTGTGAGTACCATCATCTACCACCTTGGTGACAAGACCTCCGGCGCACCCCGTACCTCGGACCACTACCGAGTGCTCTCTGTTACCTGCTTCTCTACTAAGTGAGTGCTTTCGTCTTCTCTGCTCCTCTGCTACAAGTGCTTCTTTCTCTCATCTCCACCTGATTCACGGCATAACCCGCGCTGTGGGCCACTACCAAATCACATCTAAGAAGCATCTCCACTCCAGAGGAGCTGCCTTGGCATTCCCCGCTCAGTGGACCACTACCAGGAGGACCAGCTTCACACCACTTCACTCCGGACTGAGTCTATACCCACCTACTGGGATACCTACGTTCCTGCTTAATAAAATCTATTACTGTTGTCTGTCTATTGAGGCTAGTGCCTGTCGTAGTGAGTCCCCATAGGGCTCCTCCCTGTGGGTGGAGCCAACTCTCATTACGACCCAGGGGTCCACAACCACACCGAATAATAACAACTTCAGGTCGTGCCCTGAAGTATCTTGAAAAATAAAAGGTAAAAAAATTTAAGAATTGTTTTTAGAGGGTGAGGAAGAGAGGGGAAGGGGAAGAGAAGTTAGGGTAGGGGGTAGGAAAGTTCCCTCTCAGTCCGCTCCTAAATTGGAGCAGACTGGGAGGGAACTGGGGAAGCCTGATGATGTGTCACCATGCAAATTTGTGAATTTCAACCCCCCCCCCCCCTTGACGTGCCGACTGGGATTTTATAGCATGCATGCGCCAGTGGTGCATCTTATAAAATCATGCGTCCATGTGTGCGCACCGGGTAGCGCACGTACATGGACCCACGTGCGCACCTTTTTAAAATCTACTCCAATGGGCTCAGCCAAGAGACGTCTTACCTTACATTTTTTTGAAGGCATGAATAAATATGTGAATAAAGGTGAAATAGTGTATCTGGAGTTTCAGAAAGCATCCCTCAAGAGACTGTTCAGGAAATTAAAAAGTCATGGGATAGGAAACAATGTTCTATTGTGGATTAAGAACTGGTTAAAAGATAGAAAATGGAGAATAGAGCTAAATGGTCAATTTTCTCATTGTAAAAATGTGAGTGGCCATGGATCTGTACTCGGACTGCTGCTGTATAACATACGGTATTTATAAATGATCTAGAGATGGGAATAATGAGTGAGATGGTCATATTTTCTGATTATTCAAAATTATTAAATCACTAGAGGACTGTAAGAAACTGCAAGAGGACCTTGCCAGACTGGGCATCCAAATGATAGATGGCATTTAATGTGGACAAGTGCAAAGTGATGCATATTGGAATGAGGAATCCAATCTATAACTACACAATGCAAGGTTCCACATTGCCAGTCACTTCCCAGGAAAAAGATCTAGGAATCATTGTGGATAATATTTTGAAATCCTCTGCACAGTATGTGGTAGCAGCCAAGAAAGCAAAGAGAATGCTAGGAATTATTAGTAACGTAATGGAGAATAAAACAGAGAATATCATAGTGCTTCCATATCTCTCTATGGTGCGACCGCATCTTAAATAGTGTGTGTAGTTCTGGTCACCGCATCTCAAAAAAGATATAGCAGAATTAGAAAAGGTACAGAGAAGGGCAACCAAAATGATACAGGGGATGGAATGATTCCACTCTGAGGAAATGCTAAAGAAGTTAGGGCTCCCCAGCTTGGAGAAGAGACAGCTGAGGGAAGTTATGATAGAGGTCTACAAAATAATGAGTGGATTGCAATGGGTAAATGTGAATCGGTTGTTTATGCATTCAAAAAATACAAAGATTAGGGGACATGCAATTAAATTATTAGTTGATACATTTAAGACAAATAGGAGAAAATACTTTTATACTCAACACAGAATTAAACTCTGGAATTCATTGCCAGAGGATATGGTAAAAGATAATAGTGTAGTTGGGTTTAAAAAAGGTTTGCACAACTTCCTGGAAGAAAAGGCCATAAACCATTATTAAAGTGTGCTTGAGGAAATACACTGCTTGTCCCTGGGATAAGTAGCATGGAATCTATTGAACTTAGGAATCCTGCCAAGTACTTGAGACCTGGGTTGGCCACTGTTAGAAACAGGATACTGGACTTGATGGTCCTTGGAGGGACTCAGAATGGCAAAATTTATGTTCTTATATTTATACTTTAAAAAAATCTTAGACCAACTAACTTCAAATTTTACCAAAATAAATTAAATACGCTGAGATGTTATTAAATGACCATCATATTAGGCTTCATCGGGAATAAATAACCACTTCCGCCTCAGAGTGTAGAACTTGGCCTTCAGCTCTTCCAGTTCCCAGTGGGAGTCACTTTGGCTGTAGGATACATAAGGGAATGTAAGTAAGAAAGCACTATGTATGAGACCTTTGTTCTGTTTACTATGCCAGTGGCCATCAAGCTTTCTTCACTTTTTTCCTGATAACTCCTCAAGCTGATCACTCTTAATATACAATATTTCTAAAGTAGTGTGAAAATCATCCTAGTATTTATAAATGTTCTTGGCCATGGCCTGCATGCCTATTGCTCTATTTCCCTTGAGGCCTGCATCTCATGGTAGGGCTATCGGGTGCTGCAATGCTATATAAGCAAAACTAGTCAATTGCCGTTTGCCTACTCTTCATCCCAAATAAACACTCAGCTGAAGTGTTAACAGCACTACTGAAGTTGGCAGATGAGACAGTTCCATGTCTACTGGGGTTTTGGCATACCATTCACATTGTAGTATTCCATCTGCCCTGTCAGACATGCACTTAAGGGTCTTAGGCACTATCAGAGTGGTAACATGCATTGCTTCTTCAAATTCCAACATGCTTTGAATGTGTGGCCACTTTCCTTACAGTTGCTACAGGGTCAACGTCTGCAGCTGAGACACTTGCTCCTGCAGTAGAAGACATACCCTCACTTCTCACAGGCTTTCTGTCCAATGATTAGTGCGACACTTCCATCTACTGTAGGATAAAGGATGAAACCCCATAAATAAACATCATACTTACCAATTAAAAGTTTGCCTAATACTTGTCCAAAACACATCAACATTTTCACTGTATGAGGTGTAAACTACTAAATGCAACTCAATCTATAACACCTCTAAGATATTCTTTATTGACAAATTCAATAATTAGAAGATGCAGGTTAAGCTGTATTAATTAAATAATTACTATAGAGAAAATTAGATATGGATGGGGTGGTAGGTTACATACAATTTCAGCATTACTACCCAGTATGTATTTATTTATTTATTTTTTACTTTTATATACCGATGTTCCTGTATAGGATACATATCGCACCGGTTTACATAGAAACTGAACTGTCGCCGTGAGGCGGATACAATGAACATGTGGTACAATGAACATACGGAAACAAAAAACATGTGGTACAATAGAAATATACTATAATATAAAGAAACATAGGGCTATATATGATGACACTTCAAAATAAACTTTTGGTGAGTGCCATAGTAACGGGAAAACTGGAGTAACTTATGGATAACGGGAGGAGTTAACTTGACTAGCGGGCAAGTTAAAAGGGAGGAAATAACGCAAAGATGCAATAAGAACGTTTAATTTACTGGTTCATAGAGGGACTAAGTGACTTCTAGCTGCGTATAGGACCACAGCTAGGTTAAGGAATTAATGTAGTCTCTGGCTCCCGGTGTAGTTAAAGAGCTGGGGGATATATGGAGTGCAGGTATAGTTAAGCGGGCTAAGAGACAAAAACTAGTCTATAGTTCGAACATGACCAGGGGAGCCTCAGTGAAGAGGATTATCTCTCTGAAAAGCCATGTTTTCAGCTTCTTTTTGAAAACCAGTGGGCAGGGTTCTTGGTGGAGGTCCAGAGGGAGCGAGTTCCAAAGGGGAGGACCAGCTGTGGAAAGGGCACGCTTCCTTAATGAGGTAATGACTTAATGACTTAATCACTTTTTAATAGGGATGTGAATCGTTTTAGGACGATTAAAATTATCGTCCGATAATTTTAATATCGTCTTAAACCGTTATGGAACACAATACAATACAGATTCTAACGATTTATCGTTATAAATCGTTAGAATCGTGAGCCGGCACACTAAAACCCCCTAAAACCCACCCCCGACCCTTTAAATTAAATCCCCCACCCTCCCGAACCCCCCCCAAATAACTTAAATAACCTGCGGGTCCAGCGGCGGTCCGGAACGGCAGCGGTCCGGAACGGGCTCCTGCTCCTGCATCTTGTCGTCTTCGGCCGGCGCCATTTTCCAAAATGGCGCCGAAAAATGGCGGCGGCCATAGACGAAAAAGATTGGACGGCAGGAGGTCCTTCCGGACCCCCGCTGGACTTTTGGCAAGTCTCGTGGGGGTCAGGAGGCCCCCCACAAGCTGGCCAAAAGTTCCTGGAGGTCCAGCGGGGGTCAGGGAGCGATTTCCCGCCACGAATCGTTTTCGTACGGAAAATGGCGCCGGCAGGAGATCGACTGCAGGAGGTCGTTCAGCGAGGCGCCGGAACCCTCGCTGAACGACCTCCTGCAGTCGATCTCCTGCCGGCGCCATTTTCCGTACGAAAACGATTCGCGGCGGGAAATCGCTCCCTGACCCCCGCTGGACCTCCAGGAACTTTTGGCCAGCTTGTGGGGGGCCTCCTGACCCCCACGAGACTTGCCAAAAGTCCAGCGGGGGTCCGGAAGGACCTCCTGCCGTCCAATCTTTTTCGTCTATGGCCGCCGCCATTTTTCGGCGCCATTTTGGAAAATGGCGCCGGCCGAAGACGACAAGATGCAGGAGCAGGAGCCCGTTCCGGACCGCTGCCGTTCCGGACCGCCGCTGGACCCGCAGGTTATTTAAGTTATTTGGGGGTGGGGGATTTAATTTAAAGGGTCGGGGGTGGGTTTTAGGGGGTTTTAATGTGCCGGTTTTTCGATTTTTCGATTTTTTCGATTTTTTTAACGATTTTCACGATTTTTCACGATATTTTACCCCCCCAAACGGCAACAATACGATTCCCTCCCCCTCCCAGCCGAAATCGATCGTTAAGACGATCGAGGACACGATTCACATCCCTACTTTTTAATCATCAGCCACCCACACTCCATCCAATTTTTATTTCTGAGCAAGATAATTCAATGAATTTATAGTGTATTTGTACAAAAAGAATTTTTTTAAAGTATTTTGAAAAAAATTTTTAAACACTAAAAAATGTGCACATGAGTTTAAAATGTTCAATTTTTAACCTTTTGTCCTTTTGGTCAGAACAAGCCTGACCAAAAGCTTCTTTTCTTCAACAAAAAAGCTGGCCTTCCTATAACATGGAGCAGTTTTATGTTATGTTTTCCCAGCTGCTAGAGGGCCCAGTTAATCTTGGTGCCCAAATACACTTGATTTTCTATAAACAACTATATGCGTCTTAAATGGCTGTCTTCCAACAGTATCCAGTAACACTTATATCCGGCTAAGTGATGATTCTCATATATAGCTGGTTATGTCTATATCCAATATAAGCATATTTGGCCAGTTAACCATCACAACCAGTTATAAGAGCCATATTCGTATTTAGCTGGGCATACATTCTAAACAGCTAGTATGTCACATTCAGAGTTATCCGCACATAATTTATGTGGCTGTATTGACATTTTCATTATTAGATGGACATACCCATATTCACTTGTCCAGCTAACATTTCAATCTATATTTCTACAAGGATATGCCTTAATAATCAGACATAGACAGTTATGATTTGGCTTACTTGAAGATTCCCACTCTTTTTTGATCACTTAAAATTAGCTGGTTATATTAATGATTGGCAGCTTACTGAATATAGATCTTTCTTTTTTAATAATGCCTTATGTCACTTTTCATGCTTTCCAATATAAGGAATGTTGGAAAGAATTATGTAAAAATTATCCATGTCTTTCTCTAGGCACAATAACCCTTTAAAAAAGGATGAAGTGTCACCAAATGTGGCATGCAGAAAGAAAATGAGAATATATTGGAGAAATTTGAAAACTAAAAACATGGGGGCCAGTATTTTCAGATGACCAAGCTTCCCAAAAAATCCCAATTGCTTTCTATGGGAAACTGTAACAATAACCTTTGTTTTATCTTTTTGTTTTTATTGATTTCATAAAACAGCATGCACTATTTGCAAATGGCACACATTTTCCAAAACGAATGAACCCAAACATTTGGGGGATTTTCAGGGGATCGTACATTTTGGGGTAAAATAAACCAAAATGAAAATGCTCAATTGGCTTCGCATTACCATTTATTTTAAAATAAAAAGACAAAATTGCTGGACCGAGATGAGGTTGACGCTACCTGCAGAGGGGAGTGCTGCAGGTCCTCGTTGTCGGTGAATGATATTGGTCAGAGCAGAGACCCAACAGACCTTCACCACTACCAGCCCTTGTTCCCAGCATGTTGAGCCCTTGGGTGCCGGGGCCATTTGGACTTAGGCGCAGGTCTCCAGTGATGAAGGTTCCCATGACGGACGGCCGATGAAAGAGGATTCAGGAAGTTCCAAGGGTCAGGGCAGGCAGGTAGCTACAGAATCAGCAGGCAGGCCAAGGTTCAAGGCAGGTGGTAATCAAGCAAGTCCAGGAAGCGTACCAAGTTCGGGGCAGGCAGCGATAAAGCAAGTCCAGGAAGAAGTCCGAGGTCCGAGCCAAGAGTCAATGCAAGGAGGATGAGACAATGGATCAGGAGCACGGAGTCAGGAACACAGAGTCAGGCAACCATCTACTCGCACTGAGTTCGACCTGTTGCTAAGGCGAAGACTGAAGGCAGGGGCTGGCTTAAATAGTTCTGCATCGCTGACATCATCAATGAGGGCTGCGGGGCTTTTCCTGCCATGGGCCCTTTAAATGCTGCAGAGAGCTGCGAAGGGGAAGTGCGGCGTCGGCGATGGGTCCCTGCTGCCATGAGAAAGGTCGGGGATCTTCGGGTCATGGTGAGTGAGGCCGGCCGTGAAGCTCTGCGGCCGGCAAGCATAACAAAATACCCACATACTTTCACACCCCTTTGGACACCCCTCATCTCTCCCTCCAACACAAGTGAGAGCTTTGAGGCAAATGTTCAAGACACTTAAATATGGTCTTAAAGAACACGCTTTATTCTGAAACAGCAGACTTTTCTTTTTTAAAATCAGGATTGTAAGGATTAAGTGTGTAACAACAACTGGAAAGCCATAAAGAGGCATAGCATGTTCTCAAAATTTAATGTAAGAAAGTCATCACCCCTTTCTACAAATGTATGTCTCTGCATGCTTCCCTTACTTGTTGTTAAAACATTTACTCATCTCATCTCATCTGGAGACAAAAGTAGAAAACAGAGTCAAGTGCTTGGATCTAAGCTTGATATTTTGTTGCAGGCAGAATAAGTATATAAAATTCAAATCAAGTATTATCAGGTAAAGGTTCAAGACACAAATCCGTGAGCAAAGTAACAAGCCTTCAGAAAGGTAACACCATCATGAATGGATGAAAGTGAGAAATCGATTTTAATTACAAAGTAACATGTACCTTGATCAAGAACCAAATCATGAAAAATTGCATTCTCACTGCCATTTCCAAAGAAGCAAAAATAATAATTGGGATTTGCATAGCTCCTTTTGAACAAACAGAAAACCAATGTGCTTTACAGTTTATTACTTCAAAAGCAGGCATGTGCTGTTGTTTCTGTGAAAGATGGCTTCTCATCAAAATTCTGGCACTAGGTTATATGAAAATGTTCAAAGGGGAGAGAATGGGAAGTGAACCAAATATTATTTATTACACAATTACATTTTGGTAATATAAAGCATAGTAACCTGCATATGATTTTACAGGGAGGATAGAGGAGTTTTGAATTAGCAACCTATGAGATTTCCTGACTCATAAAATATAAAAGAAATGCATGCATCCACGTATACCCACACAAAACAAAAGTCCATTATTGATTAAGTGTCTCTTTTAATGGTTAGCAGAGTATCTAAACAGGAATTATAAAATACCAAAATGTACCTTTAGGATGAGTTTTGTTCTCTTATGTGTCCAAATACAATCAAAATAACCAGGGATCTATACCAGGCAGGTATCCTTTCCTTTCTTTGGGTCAGTTCTGAATCTAGTCTCTCCAGCTATACTCTACATGACACTATTAAAGTACAATAAAATCTGCTTAACTGGTTTAGTCGAGTACTGTTCTCTAATATATATCTAACAAAATTTGCAGGTGAAACCTTTCCATTTTTTTCTTGCTGCCACTGCTGTGTTCATTTAGGGGTCGATTTTAAAAGCCATCCATGTGCACACGGTTCCCGGTGCGCGCACATGGACGCGGTGATTATATAACGTGCGCTCATCGCGACTGGCCTTTTTGCCAGTCCCTTCCCAGTCCGCTCCAATTAAGAGCGTACTGGGAGGAAACTTCTCTAAACCTAACTCTATCCTTCCTCCCTCTTCCCCTCTCCTCCCCAACCCCTAAACTAAACCTATCTATCCCCAATTTTTTTTTTTAATACTCCCTGCTCCTCCAGAGCAGAAGTAAACTCAGTAATGATTTGGCTTACTTGAAGATTCTCACTCTTTTTTGATCACTTAAAATTTACTAATGCCTTATGTCACTTTTCATGCTTTCCAATATACCCAGATCCCTCCCCTGCCCCTAGCCAGCCCCTTTCTTCTGATTTGGCACTTCTGCGCTTATCGGGGGTTACATGCATGGCTGGGCTCTTTCAAAAATGCATGCGATACGTGCAGGGCCTGGCCATGTGCGTAACCCCCAGATTTTTCGCACGCAGGGATTTTAAAATTTGGGCATTACTGAATAAGTCACTCAGTCTAACAATATGAAATTTAGGACTCCATTTACCCATGGGAAGGACAAATTTTCAATGGCATGGACATTTACCCATGTAGATTGCTCTGCTTAAAACATATCTCCCTAAGACTGACTAAAAGTAACTAGGGATGTGAATCGTTTTTTGACGATTTAAAATATCGTCTGATATATTTTAAATCATCAAAAATCGTTAGGGCCACGATACAATACCAATTCCCCCGATTTATCGTCAAAAAATCATAAATCGGGGGAAGGGGGAGGGCAGGAAAACCGGCACACTAAAACCCCCTAAAACCCACCCCCGACCCTTTAAATTAAATCCCCCACCCTCCTGAACCCCCCCCCCCAAATGCCTTAAATTACCTGGGGGTCCAGCGGCACACTAAAACACCCTAAAACCCACCCCCGGCACACTAAAACCCCCTAAAACCCACCCCGACCCTTTAAATTAAATCCCCCACCCCAAATGCCTTAAATTACCTGGGGGTCCGTAGCGGCGGTCCGCAGCTTAAATTACCCCCGGGTCCGTAGCTAAATCGGGGGAAGGGGGAGAGCAGGAAATCCGGCACAGTAAATCGTGGTGTCTTCAGTCGGCGCCATTTTGCAAAATGGCCGCCGCAAAATGGCGGCGGCCATAGACCAATACGATTCGACGCAGGAGGTCGTTCCGGACCCCCGCTGGACTTTTGGCAAGTCTTGTGGGGGTCAGGAGGCCCCCCCAAGCTGGCCAAAAGTTCCTGGGGGTCCAGCGGGGGCCCCTGGAGCGATCTCCTGCCGCGAATCGTTTCCGTACGGAAAATGGCACCGGCAGGAGATCGACTGCAGGAGGTCGTTCAGCGAGGGTTCCGGACCGCCGCTGAACGACCTCCTGCAGTCGATCTCCTGCCGGCGCCATTTTCCGTACGGAAACGATTCGCGGCAGGAGATCGCTCCAGGGGCCCCCGCTGGACCCCCAGGAACTTTTGGCCAGCTTGGGGGGGCCTCCTGACCCCCACAAGACTTGCCAAAAGTCCAGCGGGGGTCCGGAACGACCTCCTGCGTCGAATCGTATTGGTCTATGGCCGCCGCCATTTTGCGGCGGCCATTTTGCAAAATGGTGCCGGCTGAAGACACCACGATTTACTGTGCCGGATTTCCTGCTCTCCCCCTTCCCCCGATTTAGCTACGGACCCGGGGGTAATTTAAGCTACGGACCGCCGCTACGGACCCCCAGGTAATTTAAGGCATTTGGGGTGGGGGATTTAATTTAAAGGGTCGGGGTGGGTTTTAGTGTGCCGGGGGTGGGTTTTAGGGGGGTTTAGTGTGCCGCTGGACCCCCAGGTAATTTAAGGCATTTGGGGGGGGTTCGGGAGGGTGGGGGATTTAATTTAAAGGGTCGGGGGCGGGTTTTAGGGGGTTTTAGTGTGTGTTCACAATTTTAACGATTTTTCACGATAATCTAAACACCCAAACGGCGACGATACGATTCCCTCCCCCTCCCAGCCGAAATCGATCGTTAAGACGATCGAGGACACAATTCACATCTCTAAAAAGTACCTGAAGACTTTTACAACAAGCATACATTTAGCTATGTTAGAAAGTGGTGTTCTGGAGTCAAGATGGCTACTTGAAGGTGCCGCACCTGTGATTTATGCTCATTTATTTCAGCTCTTTTATTTAGTTCCACAGATAAGTCAAAGGGCAAAGTCAGAGTATACCCCTCTACATTCAGAACCTGAAACCTCAGGTCACAATAGACAGTTTTGTGGTGATGCAGCAGACCAAGTCTAACCCTGTGATGAAGCACTGGAGGGTGATATCAGGATGATATCTCTTAGGGATGTGAATCGTTTTTTTGACGATTTAAAATATCGTCCGATATATTTTAAATAGTCAAAAATCGTTAGGGCCACGATACAATACCAATTCCCTCGATTTATCGTTAAAAAATCATAAATCGGGGGAAGGGGGAGGGGGGAGGGCAGGAAAACCGGCACACTAAAACCCCCTAAAACCCACCCCCGACCCTTTAAATTAAATCCCCCACCCTCCCGAACCCCCCCCCCCCCCCAAATGCTTTAAATTACCTGGGGATCCAGCGGTGGTCCAGAACGGCAGCGGTCCGGAACGGCCCCCTCAATTGAATCCTGTTGTCTTCAGCCGGAGGTCGTTCAGCAGGAGGTCGTTCTGGACCCCCGCTGGACTTTTGAAAAGTCTTGTGGGGGTCAGGAGGCCCCCCCAAGCTGGCCAAAAGTTTCTGGGAGTCCAGCGGGGTTCAGGAAGCGATTTCTTGCCGCGAATCGTTTTCCGTACGGTAAATGGCGCCGGCAGGAGATCGACTGCAGGAGGTCATTCAGCGGGGGTTCCGGACCGCCGCTGAACGACCTCCTGCAGTCGATCTCCTGCCGGCGCCATTTTCCGTACGGAAACGATTCGCGGCAAGAAATCGCTTCCTGAACCCCGCTGGACTCCCAGAAACTTTTGGCCAGCTTGGGGGGGCCTCCTGACCCCCACAAGACTTGCCAAAAGTCCAGCGGGGGTCCGGAACGACCTCCTGCGTCGAATCGTTTTTGTCTATGGCCGCCGCCATTTTGCGGCGGCCATTTTGCAAAATGGC
Organism: Rhinatrema bivittatum; assembly: GCF_901001135.1. NCBI lineage: Eukaryota > Metazoa > Chordata > Amphibia > Gymnophiona > Rhinatrematidae > Rhinatrema > Rhinatrema bivittatum. Next base: position 409,044,991 of record NC_042617.1, read on the forward strand.
GCCGGCTGAAGACAACAGGATTCAATTGAGGGGGCCGTTCCGGACCGCCGCCGTTCTGGACCACCGCTGGATCCCCAGGTAATTTAAAGCATTTGGGGGGGGTTCGGGAGGGTGGGAGATTTAATTTAAAGGGTCGGGGGTGGGTTTTAGGGGGTTTTAGTGTGCCGGCTCACGATTTTAACGATTTTCACGATAGTTTACACACCCAAACGGCAACAATACGATTCCCTCCCCCTCCCAGCCGAAATCGATCGTTAAGACGATCGAGGACACGATTCACATCTCTAATATCTCTTGCTTTTGGGCAAACGTTTGCTTAGCCTCATGAATCACACTGCATTACTTCTGACCTGGAAAGAAGAGAAGGAGATGCAGTGCATGTCTTAAGGACTAGTGAAGAATCTCTGATAGCACTGTCTACTGCAAAGGCATCAAATTTTCATTTATAGCCAGTTGCCACGGATTAGAGATGTTATACCTCTGAAGTCATAAGAGTGAAGTCATTCACAAGAAAGAAGTATGACTTTTCTCAACTCACTATTGGCTTTAAATCAAAGACTTTGCCAAATCACCTGCATAATAACTCAAAAACACCCTATCTGAAACTAGGGCAAGTGAACAGCAAAGGATCCTCTGGTAACTGAGCTGTATTGAAGATAGCTAATTAATCAATGTGGATACTTTCTCACAACATGAATAGTTTTTCACAGTGGATATACTTTTATGCCTAATTTTAAGCTGGTTGGCATGTGAAAAGACCATTCCTAATTGGCAATTAAGAGGATATCTTTCAATGAGCTTTATGCAGGTAAAAAGCATTTAATGGATACCTGAATAGTTACTTAATGGATACTTGAATGGTATCTCATCACTCTTTTCTTCAATATCATAGTGATTTGTATGTGGTTTACACTGGATGGGTACCACGGATTTTCACAGTTTCCTTTTCCTCAGGGATAAATATAGATTAATTCCTCCACAGGACTGATAATAATCAACAAATTCTCTCCGGAGGACAGACAGCATTCCTTTTAAATGAAACATACTCTGAGCCCCTGGGCCCTAGGGCACTCAAGCAAGTAGAAAATAAACCTTTAAAAACAGGTAACCAAAAATAGAGAAAGTAAGGATGGAATACCTTCCTTCTCTGAAATCAACAGGATTCAAACTGTTAAGGAGGTGGACCCCTGAGCTGAGATGAGGTTGATGCTACCTACAGGAGGAAGCCCCCTGTAGATCCTTGTCATTAGGAGGGGGATGCAGGAGGACTGGAGACCCAACTGGGCCTTCACCTATACCAGCCCATGCTCCCCACAGATTGAGCCTTTGGGTACTGGGGCTGGCAGGACTTAGGTGCGGGTCTCCAAAGACAATCCAACGAAGGCAGAAAGCAGAGGCAGCATCAGGTGTACCAGAGGTCAGGGCCGGCAGCAGATGAGGAGTTCCAGGGACAGGCCAGAGGTCAAGACAGGTGGCTAGCAAAAAGGGAAGCAGGCAGCAGACAAGGCAGAATCCAGGGACATACCGAGTCAAAACCAGGAGAGCAATCTGAAGGGTTGATGAACTGGAACAGGAGCAGGATCATGGAACGAGGAACAGGAACAAGTGCAGGAACAGGATCCAAGAACCAGGAACAGAAGCAGGATTATGGAATCAGAGCAGGAACGCTGAACAACTCACACTCTGGACAAAGCAGGACCTGTTGCTGAGACAGGGTATTTATACCTGCTTTGTCTGACATCATCATCCCGGGTTGCAGGGAACTTTCCCGCTGCTGGCCCTTTAAATTGGAGAGGGCAGTGAATGCGTTCGGCTAGAGGATCCATGGGGAGCGTCGTTGTCAATGGCTTCTGGAGCCATGGTGGATGCTGAAGCAGACCGCGTGAGCGGCAACTGGCGTCGGCGGCAAGAGCTGGCCATGGACAGGGCAGGAGCGAGCCTCCTGCCCCTGAAGTTGAGGGGGAACCAGCCACGCAGGCCCGCGGCCAGGGCACCTGAACTGAGGGTCCTTTCCTAAGAAAACTAACAAATCAGGAGCCAACATAAAGACATGTTGCCCCTACCAGGGATAAATACAGAGTCCACACCCTAAACTAGTGGCATGGGTTTATATGCTCTAGGGACTCTACCATATAGTCTCTCACATGAAGGAGATAAAACCCACCAATAATACTACTGCAGTTTCCCCTAAGCCCATTGTATAATCCTCTTAGGAAAACCATTTATTCATTTTAATTAATTACACTTTAATTATCTGGCTGATCTTTATCTGTTTTCTTATCTTGTTAGTTTTAATATAAAAATAAATATTAAGAAAATAAGAACATAAGGCTTTTCATACTGGGTCAGGCCAAAGATCCATCAAGCCCAGTATCCTGTTTCCAGGTCACATACTTGGCAGGATCCCAAGGGGTAGATAGATTCCAAGCTGCTTATCCCAAGAATAAGCAGTGGATTTCTGCAACTCTCCCTTAATAATTGTTAATGGAATTTTCCTCCAGGAACTTGTCCAAACTTATTTTAAACATAGCCATACTAACAGCTTTCACCACATCCTCTGGCAACAAATTTCAGAGCTTAATTATGTGTGGAGTAAAAAAATATTTTCTCATTAGTTTTAAATGTATTTAAAACTAATGTGTGTCACCTGTTTTTTGTATTTTTCGAAAGCTTAAACAACTGATTAACATTTACTCATTCCATTCCACTCATTATTTTATAGATCTCTTATCATATTTCCTCTCAGCTGTCTCTTAAATGGACACTTTTTTTTATATAAATTCTCTCTTTATTGTATTTTTTCAATTAATACATTCAAATGACCTTGAATAAGAAGCATGTATCAATCATTTATACTATAATAATCAAAATAAAGGAATTATATAAAGAAACTAGATTACATGATTAATACAAATTAGTTCACTATAATTAGGAGAAGTGAGAAATCTAAGGAAACAATCAACAAATATAAAAAATCACAGAAATTTATATATCGGTCTCATCTAGATGTAAAAATCTCACTCCCTGAAAAATAAAATAACATTTACATGGGAATTTTAATAAGAATTGAACCATAAGTGTTAAGTTTCTGGGCTTTAGAGCAAGAAACAATTTCCTTTTAGTTTGTGTTTCCCTGACTACATCAGGAAAAATAGAAATATTCTTTTCCATAAATAATATTTGTCTTTTAGGAAAAAATAACATCAGAGATAATTGCTTGTCATATTCCTAAAAGTATGTGACAATAAGGGTAACAGATTCCAACATTACAGTCTGAGACCATTCTAGGAAGACTGACAAATCAATTTCTCCTACGAAAGCAGTAGCATTGTCTGGCATGCACCTCCGATCAGGTAAATAATATAATTTTGCAAAACTATGTAAACATTACTGGGAGATCATTAGAAATTCTAGGTAAAATCTTTTCAACATCTCTGTAGGAGTCACTATACATTTGGGAAAATTAATAAATCATAAGTTTAACCTGCAAGAAAAATTAGCCAAATTTTCCACTTTAGAGTATAATATTGAATTATCTTTAACCAAAGATACATTGTAATTCTGTAATTTTATGCATTTCTCCTCTGTAGATTTAATATTATCATTAATATTTTTAATAGACAACATCTTCATTAACCATTTTAGATATAGACCCTGAATTTGCTAGCATAGAGTCTGTTCTAGTGGTAAGGGATTGTTCCAATTTGTAGATGGCATTCCAAAGTACTTCAAGTGTAACTGCCTCAAGCTTGATGGAACAAACTTATTCTCTCCCTAGTATAGTAGGGATGTGAATCGTGTCCTCGATCGTCTTAACGATCGATTTCGGCTGGGAGGGGGAGGGAATCGTATTGTTGCCGTTTGGGGGGGGTAAAATATCGTGAAAAATCGTGAAATCGTGAAAAATCGTGAAAAATCTAAAATCTAAAAATCGCAAAACCGGCACATTAAAACCCCCTAAAACCCACCCCCGACCCTTTAAATTAAATCCCCCACCCTCCCGAACCCCCCCCAAATGAGTTAAATAACCTGCGGGTCCAGCGGCGGTCCGGAACGGCAGCGGTCCGGAACGGGCTCCTGCTCCTGAATCTTGTCGTCTTCAGCCGGCGCCATTTTCCAAAATGGCGCCGAAAAATGGCGGCGGCCATAGACGAACACGATTGGACGGCAGGAGGTCCTTCCGGACCCCCGCTGGACTTTTGGCAAGTCTCGTGGGGGTCAGGAGGCCCCCCACAAGCTGGCCAAAAGTTCCTGGAGGTCCAGCGGGGGTCAGGGAGCGATTTCCCGCCGCGAATCGTTTTCGTACGGAAAATGGCGCCGGCAGGAGATCGACTGCAGGAGGTTGTTCAGCGAGGGTTCCGGCGCCTCGCTGAACAACCTCCTGCAGTCGATCTCCTGCCGGCGCCATTTTCCGTACGAAAACGATTCGCGGCTGAAGACAACAAGATTCAGGAGCAGGAGCCCGTTCCGGACCGCTGCCGTTCCGGACCGCCGCTGGACCCGCAGGTTATTTAACTCATTTGGGGGGGGTTCGGGAGGGTGGGGGATTTAATTTAAAGGGTCGGGGGTGGGTTTTAGGGGGTTTTAGTGTGCCGGCTCACGATTCTAACGATTTATAACGATAAATCGTTAGAATCTCTATTGTATTGTGTTCCATAACGGTTTAAGACGATATTAAAATTATCGGACGATAATTTTAATCGTCCTAAAATGATTCACATCCCTATACTATAGCTCCATTCCCAGAAGCTCCAGTTGCTACTGCTAGGGCTAGCCCATCCTGAGGAGATATGGGTATGGAAGTACCAATCACACCCTCTCCTCCTAGTCCAGGCAAAGGGGCGTGAGAGGCCTGACATGGTGAAAGACCACCTGGGCATAGGGAGACCAAAGACGCCAATGAAACAGGATTGCATCCAAGCTCCAAAAGCCCAGGCCGTAAACTCTGTATTGCAAACAAGCCGTTAGTCAATCGAGTAAGAGTGGTTGGAGGAGCTGACCCAGATGGGAATGGACAAGCAGATCCTTTCCATTTCTTACCCATAATGACAAATTCAGACTCTAAAGAATTAGGATGGCCAGTAATTCTGGCTTTGGTGTGGCACCACACAAGATATTTAAATAGGAGAAGCCCCGGAAATGACATCAGCAGAGAGAGCAGTTGGTAACGGCCAGCTGTAGATGGAAATTGCCTCTTTCTTCCACTTGGAGATAGTACCAGGACACTGCGATGGTAAGCGTCCTCTCTCACTCCTCAGTCTGTGTGCTGATCTTTAAATGGGGGAAGCCCCAGAAATGACATCAAGCATCAGTGGGGAGATCAGGTGGAAACAGCCAGCTGTAGACAGAAATCACCTCTTTCTCTCACTCGCAGGTAATGTCAGGATGCTATGATGGAAAGCATCCTCTCTCACTCCCCAGTCTGTATGCCGCACAAGATCCTTAAATGGGGGAAGCTCTGAAATGATGTCAGATGTTGGTAAAGAGATTAGGTGGAAATGGCCGGCTGTAGATGGAAATTGCCTCTTTCTCCCACTTGGTGGTAGTCTCAGGATGCTGCAATGGTAAGCGCATCCTCTCTCATTCTCCATGAACACTTTTTTAAAACTATTGCTTTTTATTCTAGTTTTTTTCTCTTATATTTTTATTTTTTTATTTTCCAACTTGTTTTTTTGTGTCAATACCTTCAATTTGTATTTTTAGGGATCACTAGTTCAGAGATGGGAATCTGAGTTTGTCCACCACAGCTGAAAAGGCATTCTTTTCCACATGATTTGACATTTTCTGCCTAGGTGTATATTTTATAATTAATGGTAATATCATTTTGAGGAAGTATTGTGATTCAATAGCTGACAATATTAATTTTTTTTTTTTTTGCCTTATAGGTATACCACTTTTTCAGACTTTTTTGAATTATCTTGGATTTCATTTTGCTTGTTGTTACAAAAGTATTCAACCCTGCTAAAGGCACTATTGTCAAAGCATGGTCATGTCAGGTTATGAATTTTAATTTGATATTGTATAATAAAATGTCTTTTTAATCTACCTATTGTCCCGAATGGGAGTCCTTGGTGCTATAGCATGATTGACGCAGCCTAGTAGGCAAACCCACTAAGCTCACACTGATAGCTGGTGGATTGCTCTTACTGGCACTGCAGTTGGAGCTTCACCTATACTAGACCCATTGACTGAAGGTTGGGCTTTAGGTTCCAGGAACCAGCAGGGCTTAGACGAATGTCCCATAAGGAGTGGTCAAAGTCAAGGTGTGGACAGTGGTCAGGCCTGGCGATGGGCAAGGTAAATAAAATAGTTCCAGGTATAGGTCGGTGCAGGCAGCAAGCACACAGTATCTGGGTCCATGCAGGGGTCATGGCAGGTGGCAATCCAGAAGACTATCCAGTCAAGAGTCATCTTATGTGGCAATCCAAAAGAGTAGTCAGTGTCCATAGCAGAGGTCAGAACTGGGAATCAGGCCAAGACAAGGCAAGATGGAACACAGAGGAACAAAGAGCAGAGCAGACAGGACAAGGCAGGAATAAAGCAAGAAGGCAAGGTACAGGACAAGGAGGCAAGGCACAAGGACAACAAGACAAGGCACAAGGAGATAGCAACACGCACTGCAGGGCAGAAGGATCTATTGCTGAGGCATCAGCTGAGAACACAGATGGGATTTAAATAGCCCACTGTGCTGATCTCATTGATAACTGCTGCGAGTTCCTTTCCCTCCACAGGGCCTCTATAGCTGGAGAGAATGTACATGCACAAGCCTAAGAGAAATGGCAGCAGTATATCAGGTGTGCTAGCAGAGGCCAAGGCATGTTGGAGTGAGTGAGGCCAGTCACAGGTCTGTCCTATGGCCAACCAAACACTACCCCTATTAATTTATCTATTCAGTGATTCTATTTATTTATTTAATACTTTGTTTTCTTATACTGCTGTTTTTTCACAATATTTCTTAGCCCTGCCAATGAAGAATAAAACGAATCTGTGGAGTGACAAAGGCAGTAAGCAGCAAAGGGAGAAGTTCCAATTGACTCCCATTGCTGCCAAAGCTTGAGGGGGGGGGGGGGGGGGGGGGAACAGGAATTGTACGACTGGCAGTTTTAGAGACTGGCAGATCACTGCCACAGTTACATTACTACTGAAACTGCTGCATTTGTGAGGAAGCCAGAGAGGGAGGAAAGAGTTCCCAGAGGTGTAGGAGGATTGTTTGCTTCTAAGAAATTAGATTATATGCCACACCCCTGGAAACTTGACCCTTGTCTTCCCCAGCATTTCAAATCATCAAAAAGGCCAGGCCTATCTGTTGCTCTCCCACCATTGTTCATCAAACTCTGAGGGAGGAACCACTTCCCCGCCCTCTCACTAACTTTAAATGTCCTACATGGCCCTTCTCTTCAAATGTTTGGGAATCTCCTAAACTAGCGCCTTGCCACTTCTCATGTGGACCTATCTCTCACCAGCGTATTTGCCACTTCCCAAGAAAAGCCTTCTTTAGGGGGATTATAGATGGTATTCACCTGGTAATAGCTAGCTGCAAAGGTTCTTGGCCTATTTTTTTTTTCTTCATTAATTGCCTTAAAAATGGTCAAACGAAAGGTTAAGCAGGAGTCTTACACTTCTGAACCTTTGACTCCAGTTTTAGGTCCAAGCATCTCTTTGTAAGCATCTCAGCAGCTAAATATCGTGCATGTGCTTACACCAGCTGTTTCTGTAGATACTATTTTCACAGAAAATATCACATACAGATTTAAACATGCAATGTACGTGTGTTATTTTCCTTCTCTGCCCTACCCATGCCCTGGGAACAACTCCTCAAAATGCAGCTAAAAGAGCATACTTTTAGCCACATTGATGGAGGGCAATTTTCAGCCATCCAGTTTATATGTGTAAATCACAATTTACATGTGCAAGCAGCTCTGAAAATTGGCCTCGATATTTTTGAATAAATATCTTCTGGGAAATCTTAGAATTACTCCTGAAGCTATACTACAGGTTCTCACCATTTCTTATATCCCCTCAATCAAAATTAGACCAACCTTGTAAAAGGCAGAATGGACATGCTGATTTACCGTAATCTGCCACTTTGGCTATTTCAGTGCTGCTGGAAACAGAAGAAGAATTGTAATGATCTGGGCTAAGATGCATAGGAGTTTTGCCTAACATGATGCTGTGCTCCTCGCACCCCAAGATGGTAGAGCATTCCCCTTATGTAGACTCAAGCCAGCTTCAGGACCCACTACAACAGTGGCAACCCCAGCTACTATGAGAGCCAAAGTCCTGAAAGTTAATGCATATGTTTCAGTATATGCACATATTTGTAATGCAGAAAAATGCATACTTTTTCTGCATATTTTATAAAAGATGGTGTAATAATTTAAACATGAACATAAAAACTCTGAGTTATATGCAAAGTAGGTATCTTATAAAGATAATGTATACTCTACTTATGAAAATACTTACTCATGTCCATACTTGCAATCACCATTCAATTGATACCTCTACCAATTCACCCAGACCCTCTAGCATGTCACTCTGACCCCCACCCCCACCACTACCACCACCACTTAACCCATACTTCCCATCCAAGAACAGCAGACAAATCACAAGTGTGATTTCAATTCTGAGACTCAATTAGCAGGTGCAAAAGCATATGGACAAATTTGGTAATAGTTGCATGTATACCACTTACAAAATATCAAGTTGTATACAAACTTATGAACCCCACCCCAGAATGCCCCTAAATCACCCCCTTTTTCCCCTTTCATATTTCCATGCAACATTGCTACTACATGCATACTAAAGGTTCTTGCCAAATTCTAAGTGTGTACATGCTACTTATGTTCCTAATTTCCAATTTTAGACATGTAAATGTTTTGAAAATGTATCCTATGTGTGTTAGGGTGCTTTGAAAAGGTTTTTCCTATAAAGCTATTGTTACTACACTGTGGGGCATATTTTCAAAGAGTTATGCATGTAACTCCGAAAACCCGCACCTGCACGCACCGAGCCTATTTTGCATAGGCCTGGTGACGCACGCAAGCCCCGGGACGCGCGTATGTCCTGGAGCTTGAAAAAATGGGCAGGGAGTAGGCAGGCTGGGGGCGGGGCGGAGGCGGGATTGAGGCCTCTGGCACAGCGGTCATACCGGCATGCGCAACCTACGCCTGTCCAGAGGCAGGCGCAACTTTGCCAACTAAGGTGAGGGGTTTTTTTTAGATAGGGCTGGAGGGCGGGTTAGGAAGGGGAGGGGAAGGTGGGGGGGGTGGAGGGAACAGGGAAAGCCATTGGGGCTCCCCTAGGGCTCGGCGTGCGCAAGGTGCACAAGTGTGCACCCCCTTGTGTGTGCCGACCCCAGATTTTATAGCATGCACGCATGTTATAAAATCAGGCATAGATTTGTGCGGTGCGGGTTGCACGCACAAATCTACACCCACGTGTAGGTTTAAAAATCTGGCCCAGTGAATATACTCTGATTAAACTTGTAGAATTATTGAAAATGAATGACATGCCAAAATATGATTAAATGCTAGAATGTAGGCCAAAAGTCAAAAAGTATGACAAGTTTAGTCCTAGGTTTCAACTCTGTCTTCTGAGCTCAATTAACAAGAAAGCCTATGACTTATAAGAATCCCAGCTCATTAATATATATGAGATAAAACTATTAGCTATTCTATTAAGAGGATGTTCTGATAATGTCCACCAATTAGGAAAATGTTATGAAAACAAACTAGCTCATTTGTGTTTAAATTGGATTTAACCTATTGTGTAAACAATGCTCTCTGAGACTGCTTCTACAATGCCTTGTCAGAAATCTTGCACTATCCTGGAATATTCCAATATTTTATCTAAAATAAAGATCTTTCTTAAACTGCTGGTATGAAGTGTTTATTTTGATTAAACCACAACATGTGTCAGCATGGTAAAGTGTCTCCCTTTACTTTAATTACTCTAGGTTTGCAATGGTTTGAACAAAGAATGCACAAAATCTTGTTACATAGACAAATGAACAAATCCTGTCATATTCCCTATAAATTGTAATTTATTAATCAACAAAATGATCTATAGTAACAAGAAGCAAAACAAAGTGAAAGTGAGTGATAAGAAAGATTTAAACCTAGTGTAGTAGGACAAGTCTTATCTATGAGTCCTATACATTAGATGAAGTGGGATTTCATGCTATTCTGCTTTCCTGGAAACTCATCTCCTTGTTAAGTTTCAAAAATTAACCAGTCACAACTATTAGCAATACAATACATTATAATCATTAACAAACATGTTAAAGTTCCTGCAACATAGAAAATCATATAGTTTAAAAACTAAATATACCTTTTTTTCTGTCATAATCTCTTTCCATACTTCTATGCTTCATTGCTTACTGGCTGCTCGGACAATGAAGAATTGAATACTAAGCAGACATGTAATTATTACTGCCATAGCAAGTATGGAGAATTCATTGTCAAGCCATCCTTTGGGAATAGGTGGGGATTGGGAGATGAATAGGGACAACTGTAAAAGTATTACAATGGCATTTTTAAAATTCTTTTCTCTTAGTCCAGGATTATCTCTGTATTATTTTGCTAACCCAATGGTGCTAAGAAATTACTATTTCAGGAAAGCTAAGTATGGCACAGCCAAGAATGTCTGGATAACCTCTTCCTGTCCTTGGATTTCTAAGATTCTCTGCATTCAGGGTAATTCAGGATACTTTTTCGGTTACTTTATGAATATATGAGGATTGAGCTGAGGTAACAGTAATATATGAATTCTTGTAGTCAAAGATCTCCATATGCTGTAAATCATGTCATGGATTCATTGATATGCAGAACACAGTGCTCAGGTGACACTGGATATGGAGTGGTAACACTTCAATTATTCATGCGCCATCTGTGACAGACACAGTACAATTCAATATGTGTAAAATATCTCTAGCCACATCTTACACTTAGCATGATAGTCATGCTTCAAGTTTAGATTTTTAGGACCCTACTGTTGATATGGAATATATGTAACTATTAACTGAAGTTGCTTTCCATATATAGTCTTATTTGTTTTACAAAACACTTGAAAAATAAAGAATATATTAAAGCATACTTGGATTAAAGGCAATATTCTCTACAAAACACAGTTTTGAACAGTTATAAATTGTGTCCCAAATGCTTCATTTATGGTGAACAGTTTTCTGGAGACTAAAAAAAAATATTATTACAGTATAAATGTCTGTGACCTTGGACAGATTACTATGTCTCCATTGTATATAAGCAAATCCCTAAATTCTCTCTGGCTCAGACAAAATCATGTTTTTAAAATATTCAGGTAATTTTCAAAAGCATGCATCAGTCCGCACACACACATTTAAGTATGTGCAAAATTAGGCCTGTATTTTATAAACTGTGTGGTGGGAGCACTACAGTGTATAAAATATTGCATATCTTTGCCCCAAACGTACGCAAGCATGTTTCAGTACACGCATATTTTTTAAATGCAGGCATCCACACAATTTCTATATCAGGAGCGGCCAACCTGTGGCTTGGGAGCTGCATGTGGTTCTTTCATGTGCAAAATGTTCTTGTTCTTCTGACAACTGAGCAGCACTGCATAGGAAAAAGGGGAAGGCCTGGAGCAGCATAGCAAAACAGAGAAGACAAAACTTGTTCTTCCCCCTGCTTCAGTCGCTCCATATCTGGCCTCACAGTGCTGACATACTGGGTCAGACCAAAAGTCCATCAAGCCCAGTATCCTGTTTCCAATAGTTGCCAAGCCAGGTCACAAGTACCTGGCAGGATCCCAAGGGGTAAATAGATTCCAAGCTGCTTATCCCAAGAATAAGCAGTGGAGACAGGAGGGAAAGGCTGGAGGAGGGAACATGTTTTCTTTGTTCAACCCTGCTCTTCCCCTCCCCTCCTGCCTGCATCTAGCATCAGTGGAGGACAGGAGGGAGAGTGTGACTGAAGCTGACAGGACAGCAAAGAAAAGCCAGTCAGTTCCCTGCTCCAGCCCTCTCGTCTTGTCCAACTCCACACCTCACCTGCTGTTTGGAGTAGCAGGTTCTTTTCTGTTCTGCTATCTGGATGAGAAGGGCTAAAGTGAACACTGCCACAGACCATAGTTCACTGTGTACACAGGGCTTGCAATTCAGCTGAGAGAAGAGGAGAACAGGAAGTCACTCAGAGCTCCAGTCAGGTCAGAATGATTTGTGGTGAGGGAAAAGGAGTAAATGTTAAAAGAGGGGGTTAAGGGAAGAGGTGATGAATACTTGATGGGGGATTTCCCTTTGCAAATCCAGCCAGTAGGAAGACAGCAGTTCCAATGTACCCTCATACATTTATGCCTACTTTGAAGAAGGTGCAAAAGTATCTGGAGAAATGGCATGTGAAATTTTCAAAATAAAGGGTAGACTTTCCTTTCCTCGATTTCCTCCATCCCCTTCCCTGGATTCCAGTGCCAGGGCCTAGGCCCTGACTAAGGCCCAATGCTGCAACCCAACCCAGAGGCCAGGCCCCGATGTCTGGGCCTGGGCCTAGGCCACAACCTGAGCCCAGGCCTGACACTGCAATTTGTCCAGGAGGCTGGGTCATGATGTCTGGGCCTCAAATGCTACAACCCAACCCAGAGACCAGGTTCTGATACCAGGGCCTTGGCCACAGCCTGACCCCAGGCCTGACGCCACAACCCGACCCGGAGGCCGGATTCCAGTGCCTGGGCCTAGGCCCTGACTAAGGCCCAAAGCCACAACCCAACCCAGAGGCCAGGTCCCAACACCAGGGCCTCAGCCTAGGCTGAAGCCTGACCCAGGCCCATCACCATAACCTGACCCAGAGGCTGGGCCCAGTGCTGGGGCTTCAGCCTAAGCTGGAGCCTGACCCTAGGCCTGATGTCATGACCCAACCTGGAAGCCAGGTAGCAGCGCTGGAGCCTAGACCTAGACCCAGGCCCAATGCCATGACCCATTCTGGAGGCCAAGACCTAGGCATGGACTAAGGCCCAATGCTACAACCAAACCCAGAGACCAGGTTCTGACACTGGGGCCTCGGCCTAGGCCATAGCCTGACCCCAGGCCTGATGCCACAACCCAACCCAGAGGCCAGATTCCAGTGCTAAGGCCTAGGCCCTGACTAAGGCCCAATGCTGCAACCCAACCCAGAGGCTAGGCCCCGATGCTTGGCCCTCAGCCTAGGCCACAACCTGAGCCCAGGCTCGATACCACAAATTTGACCAGGAGGCTGGGTCCTGATGTATGGGCCTCGGCCTGGACTCAGGCCCAATGCCACAACCCGCTGTGTACTCACAATTTGGCCGCGTAAGTCTAACCCGCGATTCACTATCTGTTTTTACCAATCCTTACCGCTTCTTTAACTCGACGCGTTTCCCTTTCCGCCCGCGAAGTGCGAGAAGCATTTTTTTTCTGTGGATTGGGTTGGTTTGGGACTGGGCGGCTAAGTGCGAGAAGCATTTTTTTTTCTGTGGATTGGGTTGGTTTGGGACTGGGCGGCTAAGTGCGAGAAGCATTTTTTTTTCTGTGGATTGGGTTCGTTTCGGACTGGGTGGCTAAGTTCACCACTAACGCCAGGGTCAGGGTAGGTGGTAAATTAGTAGGTTAAAGACACGGCAAGATAGCAGGTTAAAAAGGTGATGGTCGGGGAGCACTTTACTGTATGGGAGGGAATAGCTAATCGGATCGTTTACATACATATACATGCCGCGGGCGGAAAGGGAAATGCGTCGAGTTAAAGAAGCTGTAAGGATCGGTAAAAACAGATAGTGAATCGCGGGTTAGACTTATGCGGCCAAATTGTGAGTACACAGTGGGTTAGAAATGGGGTAACTGCGGCTGCGTTTTACTGTATTGGTCTGACAGATTGAGACATGGAACACTATCATGAGGACTGTCTTAGATAAAGTTGTTCCTCTTCAAAGAATCATGTGTTCACTATGTTTGGAATTCACCATGGTTTCATCTAGGCCTTAGGTTACTCAAAAGTCAAAACTGACATTTAAAATGAAAATGGAAGAAGAATAGGACTCAATTTTGAAGTGTGTAGATGTTTTATTACTAAGATATAAGGTAGAGATTAAGATGGCTAAGAAAGATGATTTTGTAAATCAGTTTAGAGTAGCAGATAATTATCCAAGATAACTCTTTAAAAATTATTTCTAACCTATAAAACAAGATAAAGAATTTAACTAAGGATGACATGAAAGATCTTACAGTACATTCTTTTGCTGACCATTTTGATAAATAATTTAGATATTCAGCATGAATTGCTATCCCACTATCCTGTGTTCACACAAAGCCTGAGAATTAACAGCTGGGTGACCTTAACTCCTCTCTTGTTATGAGTTTTATATTAAAAAAAATTTTGAGATCAGCATGTTGTTGACTCTAGTAGCTCCCTGTTAGATCTTCTTCTCTCCAAACTGGTGAGGAATTCTGAACTGGGGCTTGTGTCTTATCTTTGTTGTATGATTAATACCAGGTAGGGGTGTGCATTCGTTTGCAACTTATTGGCAATCCACAACATATATGCCATATTCGTTGTATTCGTGGGGGTCACAAAACATATGGCGAACCCCCATTAATACAACGTATCACTAACGAATAAACCCCCACCCTCCTGACCCCCCCCCCCCCCGACTTGCCAAAAGTGCCTGGTGGTCCAACGGGGGTCTTGGAGCAATCTCCTGCACTCGGGTCATCGGCTGCCGGTATTCAAAATGTCGCCGATAGCCTTTGCCCTTACTATGTCACAGGGGCTACTGGTGCCATTAGTTGGCCCCTGTCACATGGTAGGAGCAATGGATGGCCGGTGCCATCTTGTGCTCCTACCATGTGGCAGGGGCCGACCGGTCCCCCCTAAGACTTGCCAAAAGTCCCTGGTGGTCCAGCAGGGGTCCTGGAGCGATCTCCTGCACTCGGGCCGTCGCCTGCCAGTATTCAAAATGGTGCCAATAGCCTTTGCCCTTACTATGTCACAGTGGCTACCAGTGCCATTGGTCGGACCCTGCCACATGGGAGGAGCACAAGATGGCGCTGGCCGTCCATTGATCCTACCATGTGACAGGGGCCTCTTTCAGGTTCTTTTTTTCAACAGCCTGATCGCTGACGTCAGGGGGGGGGGGGTGTCACTAGCTGAGGCACTTTTGAATCTTTCCCTTTCCCTTCTCTTTCATGTTGTTAAAGCATCTTGCCTTCCCTTCTCAAATCGCAACTGCAGTCAGGTGTTCAGAGGTGGCTGGAACCAACGGCGAGTGAAGCCTCTTTCAGGTTCTTTTTTTCAACAGCCTGATCGCTGACGTCGGGGGGGGGGGGGGGGTCACTAGCTTGAGGCACTTTTGAATCTTTCCCTTTCCCTTCTCTTTCACGTTGTTAAAGTACCTTGCCTTCCCTTCTCAAATCTGAATTGCAGTCATGTGTTCAGATAACATTTATAATGTTAAATAAAGCAAATGAAAACATGGTGTCAATATTAATTAACCTGCTATACAATGTTCATTAGGTAATTATTATAATTATCAATCGGATGAACCAAAACGCAGTGTGCTAAATAAGGGAAAATAAAAATAAAAAAATTTGTATTCATTGATTACATATTAGTTAAATATTTTCTCATAGAACACTAAAGAATAAAGTTAACAATTTAAAATATGTATTAGGTATACTATATATACGTACATTTCATCTAATGGCAAGTGGTGGTTTCAAATCATTATTGCAAAAGATAATATGCTGACAGATCACTGTTAAGCAATAACTCTCTATAAAATGTGCTGCAAATAATATGGGCAAGTGATTTTCTGTTTTTAAACTGTTGCAGGATATATTTTCAAACAAATAAAATTAATCTATTTAAGCACTAGCTTTATTTAGTCAAACGATGATTATTCTTTTATTCTAATACAACATTTTAATCAGAGGGCTGCATGTTTTTTTTATGTAATCCTTACTTAAGTATTGCACCCAATTAGATACATACAATGTCTGAGCAGCAAAAATCATGTGAAATTTGTCAGATGTCTCCAGTTGAACCTTTGTTTTATAGATAAGCAGATCTGAATACTGAAACAGGCAAATTTGGTTTTTAAAATCTGAGTGAGACCACCATCTATTCACGAGCACACAAGGACATAACAGGAAACAGCTGGACATCTACTTTCCAATAGCCCCTGAGGTAGGACCACGAATCTGAAACATGGCCATGTTGGGAGGAAAGTATCCTGTTTTGTTATATTTAAATCAATGTGCAGCACCATTTGCATAGACCAATAAGAATTGGACAGTTTTCTCATAGGCCTGGATTCTCTAATACCGCTGGGCTCTTTGAATCGCGCGGTAAAGGGGGGCGGGGGGGCGAAACAGAAGGCGGGCCTGCGAAAGCCAGCAGCGATCGCACCTCTGCGGTACGATTGCTGCCGGCATTTGCACCCAATAGCGCCACCATAAAAGGTGGCGCTATTGGGCGTGAAATTGGCAGCGAAAGGGGTTCTTACCTTTTCGCTGTCCGCAATGTCTTCGTGGCATCCGCCCCGGTGCCGCCCCGACTCCTCCTGTTCCAGTCTTGACGCTTCCCTGACTCCGCCCCCATTTAGTGATCGCACGTGAAAAGGGACTTTTCGCGTGCGATCACTTTGGAAAATGACCCCCATAGTTTGTTATGTTTGATTTATACAAAGAAAACATACAGCACTTAGAGCACTTGAATGATAAAAAACCATCATGGGGAAGGAGGGCGGCAGTTAATGAATACATATTTACATTGTACAAACATTACCTTGGGGTAATGTAATTGTATGAAACCAATGCTCCCTTCTTAATTTTTTCTTATAGTTTATTGAACTGCTCTAATAAGATCATCTATTATGTTTTTACAAAAAGAAGGGAGAGCTTGAGCCATCATGTTTAATTATTTTGATCAAAAATGGTTTGGATTTTTTTGATGCAATTGGCAGTGGCTTGCTTGAAGATTGACAAGAATTGCTAAGAATCTGAAATATTTCGAGATTCGAGATTCTTATATACCGTGGTACGTATAGATATACATCACCTCGGTTTACAGACAACATTAATTTTAGCAACAGGCTTTACATTAAACCGTTTATACAAAAATTAAACAGTCAAAAAAAAATAAATTAGTAACAGATTTTACAATTAACCGTTTTAAAGAATATGTAAACAATTAGCAGCTTTAAGTTTACATTAATCAGGTTTCCCTATACCAAAATATAACTATAGTAACTATAATCAACCAATAAAGTTTAACATAAGAGAAAGAACATGATAGTAATTTAATTAATTTAAGCCATTAATCTGATGGAGGAGACATTAAGGACAAGTTCAGGTTGCTTCCCAGAAGTTACAAACATGAGAAGGATGGGGGATGGGGAAAAGTGGGATTATAAATGTGAAACAAACATGGGGAGTGGGAAGAACATGATGACAACATGGATCCGGTGAGAATTAATACAATAAAACTGAATTTTACTGTTAGTCCTTGATCATTGATAGAAAGCCTGTTCAAACAGCCAAGTTTTGAGATTTTGCATGCAATATGCTCTTTTAGTCAGACAAAGATGCAAACATAGAAACATAGAAATGACAGCAGAAAAGAACCAAATGGTCCATCCAGTCTGCCCAGCAAGATTATGGTAGAATCTGCCATGCCTTGCAGGTTACCCCCTTGCTTATCAGTTTCCCAAATAGTAAAAATCAGGGCCCTCATAGGTTACTGTCTGAATCCAATTCCCTGTTACCCCCTGCCATTGAAACAGAGTGCAAATATTGAAGTTGCATTAAAAAAAAATCTGGCTTATTGGTTAAGGGTAGTAACTGCTGCACCAGCAAGTTACCCCATGACTGTTTAAAATACTACAGATGAACATCTGTTGCTATGTATTACAAAATAGCCATGCCTATCACCATGACACTATATGGCTATTAGCATCAAATAAGTTGGCTATTCATACAGGACTTTATATATGTTCTTTTCTGAGAGAAAGAATTGGAACATATATATAATCAGAAAGAGACACTTATTCTGAACTTCATTTTCATGGTATTGAGAACTTATAAAAGGCAAGGTTAATATTTCATCATTGGACAGAAAGAGAAGATCAAACGAAGAAGAAGAAGACATCTCTGCATCCTGTCTCCCCACCTACCATAATTTAGTCCATCAGGATGATTTGAAGCAAGTGTCAATGAGGAATGAAAGACAGGAATTTAGATTGTACCATATTACTACTATTTTACCTTTAAAGATTCCTAGACAATATTATGAGAGAAGCTACTTATACAGTATACATTGTGTAAACTGCAATTAATAAGATGTTTATTTACTTCTTGTCATCTGTTATCAAGTTTGTTTAACAATACATTATGCAATGTTTAAATCAATGATAATTTTTCTGAATTTTCATAATCAGAATAAATCTTATATTCAGTATAAATTTTATATACATAGTTAGACGTGACTTCTTTTATTGTTATATTCCCCGTAACACAATGACTAACTAAGAATGGTCTGCTACCTGATCATGACCTTGCACACTCGTTGTACCCAATAATATAATACAATTCAGAATAAAATGACCCGGTGGGAGGGTGGAGGTTCAAATGTAAGCCAAGAAAAGCAGCATGTTTTCCATTGCCTGTTTTAAAGATCCCAGGGATGTCATTACCCTGCATACCCCCATCTCCTACTCTGACACGTATGTTCCCCTGCAGGTACCCAAGCATTTGAAACCCAGTAGGAAGACATACTATAGCAATAGTTCCACCCACGCCTGATAAGTGTGTGGTGCTGTCAGCGTGCCAGTTTCCAGCACCATCTTATTTATGGTTCCTTGGGCACAGGTCCCGGAACCTCCATGTCAGTACATACTCACAGAAGAAAATGTGCGCAGTTATGTCTGTATTTTATAAACTGCGTGGCAAGAGCCATACAGTTTATAAAATACCAAATATCTCTGCCCTAGAAGTATACAAGTATGCTCAGTATGCATCCATTTATTGAATGCAGAGCGCCTCATACTATTCTCTATGGGGTAGATTTTTTTAAAAAGTGCGATCGCGTACTTTTGTTGGCGCACCAGGCGCCAACAAAAGTACGCTGGATTTTATAAGATACGCGCGTAGCCGCGCGTATCTTATAAAATCCTGGATCGGCGCACGCAAGGCTGCCGATTTTGGGCAGCCGGCGCGCACCGAGCCGCGCAGCCTGCCTCCGTTCCCTCCGAGGCCGCTCCGAAATCGGAGCGGCCTCGGAGGGAACTTTCTTTCGCCCTCCCCTCCCTTCCCCCACCCCACCCCCCCCCCCCCCGGCCCTATCTAAACCCCCCCCCTACCTTTATCCATGGATTAAGCCTCCCGGAGGGAGACGTAAATCCACGCGCGCCGAGACCTGACCCAGGGGCGGTTCCGGAGGGCACGGCCATGCCCCCGGAACGCCCCCGGCCGAAACCACGCCCCCGGGCCCACCCCCAAAACGCTGCGTCCCGCCCCCAAAACGCCGCGTCGTTCGGCCCCGCCCCTGACGCGTCCTGGGGCTCTGTGCGTGCTGCGGCCTATGCAAAATAGGCGCGCCAGCGCGGGAGGGCCCTGCTCGCGTAAATCCGGGCGGATTTACGCGAGCAGGGCTTTTAAAATCCGCCCGTATATATTTTACAAAAGCGCATGCATATTTTTACACAGAAAATAATTGTAACTTGCAATTACTACAATTTATGCACAAAGGCAAGTATTTTATAATGTTTGTGCATACAATACTTATGAAAATATTTCCTTGTCCATATAAACACCAGTTTACTCAGACCCTCCAGCACTTCACTCTGACCCCCACTATTTAACTCAGTCCTCCTACCAAAACACTGCAAACAAAATACTCAATTAGCAAGTATAAAAGTGTGCAAAAAAGTTCAGTAATGTATGCGCATATAAGAGCAAATTTTTAAAGGTCCGCACGCGAAAAAATCAGGACATGTGCATGGCTGGGCCCTATGCGCATTTTCAAAAGGGTCCGGCCATGCACGTAAGTCCCAATATGAGCACAAGTGCTGGGCCCTGAAAAAATGGCGGGCTGGGGTGCATGGTCTGGGTGGGGTGGAGGCTGGCTGGGATGTGGCCATTAGCTGCTGTTCTGGGGAAGCATGTGCCAGCAGTCGACTGGCGCATGTAAGTTGCTTCTGCTCCAATGGAGCAGTAAGTAAAAAAAAAAAAAATATATAGGGATAGTTAGGGTTAGGTTAGGGGTCAGGTTGGAGAGGGGAAGAGGTAGGAAGAGTAGGATTAGGGCTAGGAAAGTTCCCTCCCAGTCCGCTCCTTAATTGGAGTGGACTGGGAGGGAACTGGGGAAGGCCCGATTGCATCGCTGCCCATAATTTACTAAATTCCACTCCCCTGTGCGTGCCGCCCGCACATGTGCGCGCAGATTATAAAATCTAGCACGCATGTGCACACGGCCAACAGATTTTATAACATTTGTGTGCACTCCTTTTAAAATCTACCCCTTAATGTTAACAAAAGACGTACTGTATTTATTTATTTATTTATTTAGTGGTTTTTATATACCGATAACTGTTTGCACATCGTATCGGTTTACACAGAACTAAGAGAGCGACACCAGGTAACAAGGTGAGGCTTTTACAAGGAACATGGAACAGCAAACATTTACAAGGAACATGGAGTAATAACTGGTTACAAAGGCTTATATAAGGAGCCAGGTATAAAATTGATTATGCAAGAAGGCGGTATTTACATTACTTGTGCACAAATCTCTGAACTCCACCCTAGAATGCCCCTAAACTGCCCCTATTTTTTTCCCTTTAACATTTATGTATGACACTGCTAGAGCAGGCATACTTCCAGCTTTTGCAAAATAGTATTTAGGCACATGCATGCTACTTACATGTATAACTTCCAGTTTTACATGCTGAAAACATTTGAAAATGATCTCCACTATCTATAACCGGATTTCATCTGTTTTATAGACTATGTTATTTTTTTATCTTTGAAATGTTCACCAGGTTAGACCTTTTTAACTGGCATTCCAATGGTTTATATTATGTAACCAATTATGTTCTTGTTCATGTTACTTGAGTACTTCCGTTGCAATAAAATTACAATTAAAAAAAAAAAGATCTTGATTTTATTATTCATTCTCTAATTCTAAGCCACTTAAATTGTTGCAAGGCGCTTTACCAAGGTTTACCAGTTGTTCTGTTGAACATATTCAACTACTCCAAAACATGGTAGCTAAATTGATCTTTGGTGCAAAAAGGCAGGGCCATGTGACCTTTATTGATTCTGCCTTACTGGCTTCCCATTTCAGGAAGGGTGAAGTTTAAAATTGTGATTATTGTTTTAAGGAGTTTGTATAATGGGTAGGTGCAAGTATCTGTCAGATCTTTTACTTCCTTTTAAACCTCTGTGACCATTGTACCCTTGCAATGCCCACTTTACTGTACTTTGAACCTCCCTTCTAATTTCAAAATATGTAAACCGTTGCGATGGCAATTCCCGAACGACGGTATATAAAACTCGCTAAATAAATAAATAAATAAACAAACAAATAAATAATAAATTGTGGTCCTCTTAGTTGGTTCTTCTTAGGGATGTGAATCGTGTCCTCGATCGTCTTAACGATCGATTTTGGCTGGGAGGGGGAGGGAATCGTATTGTTGCCGTTTGGGGGGGTAAAATATCGTGAAAAATCGTGAAAAAATCGTGAAAAATCGAAAAATCGCAAAACCGGCACATTAAAACCCCCTAAAACCCCCCCCCGACCCTTTAAATTAAATCCCCCACCCTCCCGAACCCCCCCCCCAAATGACTTAAATAACCTGCGGGTCCAGCGGCGGTCCGGAACGGCAGCGGTCCGGAACGGGCTCCTGCTCCTGAATCTTGTTGTCTTCAGCCGGCGCCATTTTCCAAAATGGCGCCGAAAAATGGCGGCGGCCATAGACGAACACGATTGGACGGCAGGAGGTCCTTCCGGACCCCCGCTGGACTTTTGGCAAGTCTCGTGGGGGTCAGGAGGCCCCCCACAAGCTGGCCAAAAGTTCCTGGAGGTCCAGCAGGGGTCAGGGAGCGATTTCCCGCCGCGAATCGTTTTCGTACGGAAAATGGCGCCGGCAGGAGATCGACTGCAGGAGGTCGTTCAGCGAGGGTTCCGGCGCCTCGCTGAACAACCTCCTGCAGTCGATCTCCTGCCGGCGCCATTTTCCGTACGAAAACGATTCGCGGCGGGAAATCGCTCCCTGACCCCCGCTGGACCTCCAGGAACTTTTGGCCAGCTTGTGGGGGGCCTCCTGACCCCCACGAGACTTGCCAAAAGTCCAGCGGGGGTCCGGAAGGACCTCCTGCCGTCCAATCGTGTTCGTCTATGGCCGCCGCCATTTTTCGGCGCCATTTTGGAAAATGGCGCCGGCTGAAGACAACAAGATTCAGGAGCAGGAGCCCGTTCCGGACCGCTGCCGTTCCGGACCGCCGCTGGACCCGCAGGTTATTTAAGTCATTTGGGGGGGGTGGGGGATTTAATTTAAAGGGTCGGGGGTGGGTTTTAGGGGGTTTTAGTGTGCCGGCTCACGATTCTAACGATTTATAACGATAAATCGTTAGAATCTCTATTGTATTGTGTTCCATAACGGTTTAAGACGATATTAAAATTATCGGACGATAATTTTAATCGTCCTAAAACGATTCACATCCCTAGTTCTTCTTACCATTCCTCCACCTTCTGTACTCACTTTACTACTTTAAGCTATCAGGCACCTTTCCTCTGAAATGATATTCCTTTAGAGCTTAGACAGGACAACAACTTCTTGAGATTTTGGAAAGGCATTAACCTCATGGCTCTTTAGCCACACTTTTGACTGTTGGAACTTTTATAAATTATATCTTTTATTTTAGGCTGTTATCCCTTTTTTTTTTTTTTTTCTCTGAAGGAGAATCAAAATGGCTGCAACAAGAGAGGCCGTGTGGTGAGGAGATCTCATTGTTATTGTACTACCTTGCTTTGGAGATGCCTCACACCAAAAGAAAGGGAAGAATTCGGGTGGAAACCCCGACCACCCCGACACAAGCTCTTTCTCAACTAAATATTGAGAACTTCTTTGCCCCGATGGCAATTTCAACCATGCGGCGGTCGGCAGGGAGCTCTTTTTATATTCTGTTTTGCTTAAGAGCTGAATTAGGGCATTCTTGAGTGCTTGTTTTCTTTTTTTATTCTCTTTTATTGTATTATTTATTCTATTAGATAGTACCTTTCAAACTGGCACGTGAGCGCATATATGCACGCACATGCTGAGATATGCGATCATTTTATAACATACATGTGCACATGCGTGCATATTATAAAATAGCCTGGCCATGTGCAAAGGCAAGTCAAATTTTAAGTAGACGCACACAAAGGTGTATAAATCCCCCTTCTACTGCATTAGTCGGGGAATTTTAAAAGGGGCGCATGACCATGCCATTGCCAATTTTTTTTTTTTAATTTTTTATTTATGCTGATTTTAACAATCTTACATAGAAGAAAATAAACAATTGGTTACAGATTTTCCATACTGTTATCAATAATAACTGAGGTATACATCTCTAATCTGCAGTAAGAAATGTAAGAGGTAATGCTCCAGGATTGAGAAAGAAATTTGAGCGGTTTAAGGAAAACAGGAATACCTTTTACAATTGAAAAAGGAAAAGACAAACCTAGATATATATTTTTTTTTTGCTTCGTTCGTGTTGCTAATTTTCACAGGGGGGAAGATTCAAGAAACTTTTTTAACTGTGTTATCTCAAAATAAACATATTTTTGACCATTTCTCCAAACTTCACACCTACATGGATATTTTACAATCATTTTCCCACCTTTACTTTCCACGTCTGTTCTTAATTCTAGGAATTTTTTTCTCCTTAATTGAGTTGTTCTGGAAAGATCTGGGTAAACCCAGATCTTTCCACCGTGGAAGAGTTCTGTTGCCATTGCCAATTTAACCAGTTCACCCTCTAGTTTGCGCAGTTAACAGCTATGTCCTCCATACCCCCACCCCTGGTTTGAAAGTCTACAGTCCCCCCTCCAAACCCCTCAGAAATGGCTTGATCATTTTATTTTATTACTTAAATGTCCTCCATAGCAGAAGTGAAGTTACTCAGCAGGGAACCACAGTGCGTGTCGGGCCGCATAAGTATTTACGCACACATCTCTTGGCCAGATCTTGAAACACCCATGCCCCACCCAGAACTTGCCCATGGCCTATCCCTTTTCAGAAACTTTTCGGATGTGCGCGCAGCAGGTTTTATGTGTGTATCTGAGCGCTTTTTTATAAATAAATCAGGCTTTTTTATAAATAAATTGGGCACTTTTTTATAAATCAGGCTTTTTTATAAATAAATCGGGCACTCGTCAGCCCGATTTATTCGCACATCCCCTGATTGATGCACGCACTGGACTTAAAATTCACCTCTTAATCTATCAAGGCACTGCTATGTATACTAGCAGTATATTTATAGAACATGTTTTTAATTGTTTATAGTTTCATTTTAAATGTATTGTTTTCATTTTTTCATAATTTACTGTATTGTTTTTGTAATTTTGCTTTATTAACTGCTTTAATTTTACTACAGAAAAATAGTAATTTAAAATAATAAACTAAAGGACAGTGGCTACAAATCAGGTAGTATATGTAATGAAAATACCACTTAAATATATTCAAAATGACAAAAAAATGAGAACCTATTGACCAGAAAAGCAGAACAAGAAAATGTTACAGTAGAAACATAAGACCAAAGCAAATATTCTTTAACACATTGTGACTAACAGATTACTGGCCCCTTAGTCTATTAGGTAAACTTTACAAACGAAAGAGTATATTAAGAATAGATGCATTAAAACGTTATCACTGTAAATGACAGGCTATTCCCGGGCTCACCAAATTTCTTTATTCTGGTCTTTCTTCTTCTTTTCTGAAATCTTTTTTCCTCTTCGGCAGAGTTTCTCTCCATCCTTCTTCATGCAGATCCTTATTGGACATATCCCTGTTTGTGTCTCCAGATAGGCTTCCAAATGTTCCTGTATGCACCTCCGCCATGGTGATCAGATATTTCCTTGACATAAATTGAAAGAGTGCAAAAGTGAACCAAATCTGTATTTTGCCTCCTTGGATTACAGCCACATAATCAAAGGTCTAAAGTGCCTTCTCCTGAATAAATTATGTCGCTATAGGTCTGCATAATCTTTAATGTTTGCTCCCATAACATTGAAACATTTTTGTCCTCATCAATCAGTTCTTGCTTCTCCTAAAAGTAGGCTTTTATTGCCTTGTTATTGCAGGTGTAATTATCATCTCTTCTAGAAACTCTGTGTGCTGTGTTCAATTTAAGGTTTTTATTCCCATGATTGCCAGATATATCTCTCTGACAAGGCCTTTTAGATCTTCATTTTGTCCACTTCAGGGATTCCAAGTAGTCTGACATTGAAGCTTCTTTGTCAGTTCTCAAGGTCACTTTGGCGTTCTCTAAGTTCATTTGAGGCTTTTTCCAGAGTTTTCATTTTGCTGATAAAAAAACAGGCTGTCACATCTATCTGCTCGCCAGGGATGATTTTGTTCTGACATTGTGTTTAATTCCTTTTATTTCACCACAGATATCTACTATTGAATTGGTGGTGCCACAGCAAATTAGCTTTAATTTATTCCTGAGAGAGATAATATCTGCTTTTGTAACTACTGCTTCTGAAACCTGGGGATTCTCTATGGTTAATGTATTCTTAAGTTTTTCTTCCTGTGTATGGACTTGCCTGGTTTTGCTTCAAGACTCCCTGCTGAATTTTGACAGTGCTGATGCATATGAAGCTTTCTCCTCCATTTCACAATCAGTGAGAAAGTATCACTTGCAAATCATCAGAGCATCCACAGGAGAAGCAAGAGATTTATGAGCAGAATCTTCAAGAAAGAGAAAAAAAAAAAAAAAAGAAGATGCAGGCATGTTGTGAAAAGGAGCCATAATTCCTCTTCAATGAGAATTATGCCAGGAAAAGTTGCAGTAAGAACCAGACATAAAAAATATACAGTTTCCAATATTACTCAGAGATATGCATGATCTTAGCTTTAATTGAGCATCATAATTAGGATCAAGAAACACTATTTGCTCTGACTAATCACTTTCATATGAGCTGAAAGATTAAACAGCCATGATGTTTAGCAGTTCACTAACGTCACTCTTTATATTTTAGTTTTTCTACCACCTATGCTGTTGCCCTCCTGACTCTGGTTGCCATCTGCTGGTCAGGGTCTCATAAGCCTACCACAATAGTGATTTTATTGGCATCATCCATCTGACATGGCCTAGAGTTGACCACACTGCAGCAACCTGCAGGCAAGACAATCACAGAGCTACCCAAACACTTTGTCCCAGAGCATTCTAGCAAGGGGCTATCAGGGAGCAAAAGTTATCAAATTTTCAGATAACACAATATCATTCAAAGTAGTTAAAACAGAAGCTGATCATGATCAATAGGAAGAGGATCTTATGAGAATGGGGGAACTAAGCATCTAAATGGCAGATGAAATTTCATGCAGACATGTGCAAAAGGAAACTATAATCCTAAGAGAGATGGATATTTTCAACCCTCCACCCAAACCCCACATAGCTTGCAGGCCCCGTGGTACTTTATATTCATGGTCCTACAAGTTCATTTTCAAAAGGCTTTCCCTTTGAAAAATATCCCTTTTGCAGCAGGGATTGCAGGTTCAGAAGTACCACTCATAGTACCATCGTAACATTGTAAATGATGGCAGATAAAGAACAACCTGCTCTATCCAGTCTGCCCAGCAAGTGTTTTAGGGTTGTAACTAACACTCCATACATGTAATCCCCATGCCTTCTATTAAGGGTAGTTATTGCCACTCTGTGCAGGTTGACCCGATGCATAAATGTTACACCTAAAATTATCACAAGTTACCCTGTTTCTTCATTTCCATCCTCTGTCTAGCCATTAGGGAACTCCTGTGTTTATCCCAAGCCCTTTTGAATTCCATTTTCATACTTGTACAGGTGCAAACTCACCACTAGGAAGTAGTCACGTGGAGTTAAAAATGTATTCCCCGAGCATACTTTGCCAGGACAGCCACAGCACCACCTCAATGCTTCCTCCCCCCCAGTGCTTCCTCTTTGTTTCAGTGGGGGTGATATTTAAAGGGCTTTCTTCCCCAGGTAAGCACACCACTTTACCCAGGGAAATCCCTTTGAAAACTGCTCCCCATATATACACAATGCTGGGTTCCATATTAGAAGTTACCACTCAGGAGAAGGACCTTGGAGTCATTTTTGGACAATAAATTGAAATCCTCAGCTCAGAGTGCAGCAGTAGTCTAGAAAGCATGCAGAATGTTAGACATTATTTGAAACAGAATAGAAAACAAAACTGGGAATATAAAAATGCTTCTGTATCAATTCATCGTGTGACCTGAACCTCCAGGAATCAAGGCATCCAGGAGAAATGTTGCTATTGCAATGCTCCATTGCGTCCTCTCTTTCTCTCTCACATGCACAGGTGTTCTAACTATTCACTGTTAGATGACTTCTCCTGTCCACCAGCCTCTGTACCTAGTACCAAAAGACTCACAGAACATTCAAATGAGGCATTCCAAAACAACTTTACTACAACAAAATCTTCAAAGCCAGTAACAGAAAGGTTCTTGGTTAATCTTCAAATTCAAATCCAGATATGCACATAGTCTCAGTCCTTTACCTCCACAAGAGTGCCCTTCAGGTTGGCAAGGCACCAAGAAAAACTTCTTTTGAGATGGGGAAGCCAGGCTATTCGTGGGGGGGAGTTTCCTGTCTAAAGTTCCAAGGGACCTTTCACAGAGAGTCCCACAAACAGCAAACAGGTACTCCTCAGGTGTATCTCCCAAGCAGGAATGATGGGTAAAAATTCCTCCCAACAAAAAGGAAAAAAATAAATCTTGTCCAAAAACTGAAAGCTTCTTTCTTTGGTAAGGAGAACTGATGTCCCTCCCCAGGCTGTAAATAGGAGCCACAGAATTCTTTTTCCCTGACCTTCTCTAGGCAGAGGGAAAAATTGTCCCAGAAGAAAGACCAGGATCCACACAAAAGCAAAAAGACTCAAACACACTCTGGGGTAGATTTTTAAAAAGTGCGCCTTCGCGTACTTTTGTTGGCGCACCAGGCACCAACAAAAGTACACTGGATTTTAGTAGATATGCGCGTAGCCGCACGTATCTGCTAAAATCCTGGATCGGCGCACACAAGGCTGCCGATTTTAGGCAGCCGGCGCGCGCCGTGCCGCGCAGCCTGTCTCCGTTCCCTCCGAGGCCGCTCCGAAATTGGAGCGGCCTCGGAGGGAACTCCCTTTCGCCCTCCCCTCACCTTCCCCTCCCTTCCTCTACCTAACCCACCCCCCCGGCCCTATCTAAACCCCCCCCCTACCTTTATCCCTGGATTTATGCCTCCCGGAGGGAGACGTAAATCCACGCGCGCCAGCAGCCTGCTGGCGCGCGGAGACGTGATCCGGGGGCGGTTCCGGAGGGTGCGGCCACGCCCCCCGGACCGCCCCGGACCGCCCCCGGACCGCCCCCGGTCCGGGGGCGGTCCGGGGGCGGTCCGGGGGCGGTCCGGGGGGCGTGGTCGCACCCTCCGGACCGCCCCGGACCGCCCCCGGACCGCCCCCGGACCGCCCCGGGACTTACGCGAGTCCCGGGGCTCTGCGCGCGCCGGCACGCAAGGCCCTGCTCGTGTAAATCCTGGCGGATTTACGCGAGCAGGGCTTTTAAAATCCGCCCCTCAGTCTCCCTTCTAACATAACCCCTTCCAGGCCAGTTGGGTGCTAGGCAGAGTTATGATATACTTCTTGTCTTAACTAAGGTATCAGGCTGTTGGACCAAAGTTTGCAGGCTGGGGAAACTCCAAACCTCACTCGTCTCCTTTCTCAAAACTAACTCAGAACTCCAACACTGATTTTCTCCTCTGCCTGCTTTTATATAGTCTAGTCCAGTGATGGCGAACTCCAATCCTCAAGTGCCACAAACAGGCCAGGTTTTCAGGATATCCACAAAGAATATGCATGAGATAGATTTTCTTACAATGGAGTCAGTGCATGCAAATCTTTCTCATGCATATTCATTGTAGATATCCTGAAAACTTGGCCTGTTTTTGGTACTTGAGGACTGGAGTTCACCATCAGTGGGCTAGGCTGTCCAAGCCAAGCAGTCTCACTGGAGGTGCTTATTAGGGAAGGTGTGCCCTCTCCTATATCCTACACCTTAACTCAGGACTTGAGCTAAGGAGCTTTAGGGGTCTCGACATAATATAGTAAATGATAGCAGTTAAAGATCCAAAATGTTCCATCCAGTCTACACAGGAAACTGTTAAGGTTTGTAACTGGTGCTCTATGCAGGTTACCTCAATGCCTTCTGTTAAGGGTTGTAACTGCAGCTCCATACAGGTTAACACCATTCAGAAAAGTTAAACAAAAAGTTACTATAGCTTTCTCCATTTCTTAATTCCATCCTCTATGTAGAGAGCTCTACTGAACCTCTACTAAAGAAGCATACCAATCTATCTAGTGGGTAGAGAAAAGAGTAGGTTTAGTTGGGTTATAGCGCCCATATGTAAGAGAATTTAATGGTGGCGTCCTGGGCTATAAAAAACCAAGGCACCATTAAGTAGGTGTGGATTTTGAGTTGCAACCTGCTTACAAGTTTGCCCCTGGCTTTTTTTTGTTTGTTTGTTTGTTTTTGGGAAAAGGACCTTTCAAGTTTTCTGGAAAGAAACTTGGGGTATGAACTAGAAAAAAAAAGGTGCCTGTCTCCCATTTCAGTGATCCCAGTTTTTAGTGATCCTTTTTTCTTTTGAGGAAGAAATTCTATTCAACCTTCTTTCCTCATTTTGGGTTACCTTTTTGAACTAGTTTTTTTTTACTCTCTGTCTGAGTTCCCAAGGACCCAGGGACTCAGGATTATCATCTGAAATGAGAATAGCAGCATCTCATGCTGAGAGATCCAATAACTTTTGAAGGTCAGTGTTGGAATGAATCTTCATTTATTCCTGGGAGGAGAAGTTGGACTGGCACCCATCCAGTGTTAACCACTATGCTATCACTTGGATAGTGAAGAGAGGAGTGGAGATGTATCCTTCAAGTATCAACAAGGTCAGTTGAAAGAGAGGTATGCTTTACGGCACTTTAAAGTGTATCAACTGAATTGGATTAGAAAAACCTGAATCCTGAAATTTGGGGGCAGCTTCTAAACTACCTTTACAATTGGCAAAAATCAGGAATGAAAGAAAAGATGCATTAAGTGTAACAATGTCACAGATTTATTCAAGAGGCATAAATATAAATGGATTTGATTGCATAAGGATTTGAAAATAATAATTTTCACTCTTCCATCATCATTATTACTGAATTTAAGTTGGAAACCACAATCAGCTTCCTGCATGATTATTACTGTGGAGTGAAAAGACTGTGTTAACAACACAGAGATTTGGAGATAGTCTCTTCCCACCCTCTCACCATAGTAACATAGTAATGACAGCAGAAAAAGACCAAAATGGTCCATCTAGTCTGCCCAGTAAGCTTCCCAAGGTAGTAAATGCCGCTCCATGAAGGTTACCCCCATGTTTCTCTTAAGGGTAGTAAACCGCTGCTCCATGCAGGTTACCCCCATGTTTCTCTTAAGGGTAGTAACTGCCGCTCCGCACCGGTTAAGCTTTTTTTATTTATCCCCCTCCTCCAGCCTTTTAGGGATCCTAGGTGTTTATCCCATGCCCCTTTGAAATTCTTCACAGTTTTAGTCTTCACCATTTCCTCCAGAAGGGCATTCCAGGCATCCACCACCCTCTCAGAGAAGAAATATTTCCTGACATTGGTTCTAAATCTTCCTCCCTGGAGTTTCAAATCATGACCCCTAGTTCTACTAAATTGTTTCCAATGGAAAAGGTTTGTTGACAGCCATGGATCATTAAAATCTTTCAAGTTTCCGAAGGTCTATATCATATCACCCCTGCTCCTCCTCAAAGAGAGAGAGAGAGAGACTTAAGAACTGTATGGGAAGTTTGAATATCTTGAGTCCTTGGAATTGAGGGTGGCACAAGGATTCCTCAGTAAGGACCTCATTCCAGGGGTTATTTATGCTACTAAAATCACCAATTCCATGAATAAGGAAATAACAATACGTATCCCATCCTGACATGACTCTGTGTTTCAAAGATCTTCTGCATTGGGGACTGCCATGGATGTTTTCCTTTACTTAATACAGAGATCCAAAACTGTATGTCCATCTGCTAAGTTTGTGTTTTACATACATTCCAGCAGCTATAGAGTTCAATGAATAAGATTTTCACTAACTGCTTAATGTGGTCTGCATAAATCAGTGGACACAAGCAGATTATAATATGCCAGTGGTTATGAATGTCTGCCACTACCTATGCCAATTTCTTAGAGATATTTGTCTATCTTTTTACTAACAGATCGATCCAGTAAAGTGCGGCCGCGTTTACCCCACTCCTAACTCGCGTTCTACTCACTTTCCGGCCGCGTTAGCCCTTCCTGCGATACACTATCCCCTTTAACCTACTCCTACCATGTCCTAAAATCCCCGGGCAACCCCTTCCGCACGCGGCATGTATATTGCATGTAAACGATCGAATTAGCTATTCCCTACCATCCAGTAAGGCGCGCCCCGACTATCGCTATCGCTATTTTACCCTGCCATTTTGCCGCTCGTTTAACCTGCTAACTTACCGCCTACCCTTACCCCTGCGTTAGAGGCCTATTTTTCCCCCAGCCCCCGCTCTCCTGCCCTGGCCGCGTCCATGGGTGCCGGTTCCGGGGCAGCCCCAGTCCTCTCCCCTCCTCCCGAAGCAAAAAAAAAAGCGAAAAAAAAAGTAGCAAGAGAACGAGGGGAGAGAGGATGGCAATCCTACGCTCGGGATTGCCAGTCCCCCCTCCCCTCCTCCCAAAGCAGGGTGCGAAAAGCAGCCTTGCTCCGGGAGGAGGGGAGGGGGGACTGGCAGTGTAAAGCGACGAAGCGACTTTCTTACCTGCCATTTTGCCGCGCGTTTAACCTGCTAACTTGCCGTCTACCCTTACCCCTCTTCCTTGGTCTCCATGACCACTGTTGTCTTCCATTCCCAAAAAAATCAATGGATATATTTTCTTCATCATTACCAAATGAACTATCAGATGGAAAGTAAAAAATGACTCTCTTCTCTTTGTGCTCATGATTGAGCCAAGGATATATATATGTCCTCTCTGATAATCAGCATACATTTGAATTTTTTGATCTTCATGTTACTTAATTCAACATGGAGCTTGTCCATGCTGTATAAAGAATCCTGATGGGTTGTATCAAACAAGTCCAAAATAGTGTCCTTTTTTAATTCTTCTAGCATTGACTGTGTTTATCTTATAGTTCAAGCAACTGACAAGCTGGTGTGTCAACGTGGGTATTTCTCTTCAGGTGATAGTGAATATAGAATTGAAAAAGGAAAGCTATCTCCCCTGATTTTTTGCCAAAAAAATGTGTTATATAATGACCATATGGCATATATGAAGATCATCACATAAGTAGATATAACCTAATGGTCATCATTATATAACAAATTATTTTGGGCAAAAAATCAGGGGAGATAGTTTTCCTTTTTCGTTATCTTATAGTTCACCAGAAATCTTCTGTGCCTGCTTAGTGATCAAAAGCATGAGATCCATGGAGCATTTGTTCAAGATATAGCACCATTTATACAGAAAGGCAGGATACTCAGTATAAACCTTTGGTTCCTTATTCATTCAAAGTCCCCGCAGGATGCATGATGCTTGAGATATTTACTAAGGGCTGGATTTTAAAACACTTATGCATGTGAAACCCGAGGGTTTACGTGTGTGGCCGGGCCTTACTCATGCCGGGCAATTTTCAAAGGGCCCGGCCATGCACATAAGTCCTGGGGTTAGCAAAAGAGGTGGTCTGGAGGGTGGGGAGGGGTGGTCCGAGGGTGGGCAGGGCTAGACGCGCCCTCACAGCGGCCATTTGCCATTGTGGATTTAGGATAGGGATGGGAGAGGGCAGGATAGGGGAAGGGGAGGTTAGGCTAGGGGGTTGGGAAGTTCCCAACCAGTCCACGCCTTAATTGGAGCAGAGTGGGAGGGAACTGGGGAAGGCCTGAAGCATCGCCACGTGTAAGTGCATATGTGTCGTCCCCCCTTGCATGTGCCTTTCTGGCATGCTTCTTCTCAAATTCTTTCATGGCCTGTCTCACTACTGCTTTAAATCTAATTTACCAGTATTTATACTCTTACCAAATGAAAATCACTGTGGGGGTCATTTATCAAAATGCACTAAGGTGTTTTCACATGCATTAAGGGCTTATCACATTGTCACCTGAAAGGCCTGTTTTACTAGAATTGAAGCTCTGAGAGAGTGTGAGAGAGAGAGAGAGAGAGAGAGAGAGAGAGAGAGAAGCTGTAATGCTCTCTCCATAGATAGGTATTTGTATCCCTATGGGAGGCCCACCTAGTAACTCGAGGTGAGGTTTAGGTATTAGTGAAGGGGTTAGGGGCCACTTTGATATTCAACGTGAGACGTACGAACAGAACAGTGGTCTCTTGTGAAGATTTGATGACCTACGGAGTGAGGAAACTCACCCAAAGATGAGATTTGTGCAAGGTTCTCTTAACCTAGCTTGATGGACACTCTACCTGGGTAACATCAAGCTAGGTGGAGAGAACCTTGCACAAATCTCATCTTTGGGTGAGTTTCCTCACTCCGTAGGTCATCAAATCTTCACAAGAGACCACTGTTCTGTTCGTACTTCTCACGTTGAATATCAAAGTGGCCCCTAACCCCTTCACTAATACTTAAACCTCACCTCGAGTTACTAGGTGGGCCTCCCATAGGGATACAAATACCTATCTAGGGAGAGAGCATTATGGCTAGTCTCTCTCTCTCTCTCTCCCTCCCTCCCTCTCCATAAACAATGGTCCCCCAGTGGTTGAATGCAGGAAATACAGCAGGTCTGGCACTCATCTGAAAATGTTATTGCAATTTGCACACTCTTAGCATTTGCAATAAACTGTATATTAGCATAAAACACACCCCTTTTGCTATCACATGCGATACTTATCGCATTTTGATAAATCCAGACCTGTGTTTGTAAAGGAATGGAATAGACCTTTAAAGTGCTGTCTTAGCTTCAATAATGTTACAAAACACTTAACTGTAAAGATAAAGAGATCACGGTTATTTACTGTTCTTGTGACCAAGAATGACATAGACCGTTAACTGATAGTGAGTGATAGATGGTCCCATAGTCAAACATGTCAGGTACATTTTCAATTTCAGCTGTAGTTAAAAATGAGGGATGCTATGAATAGTGCCAGCTCCCCCCAAAAAGCTTGTAGCTGTTCTATCTAAACTTGACCTGCAAGTCCATCTGCAGAGCTCTCAGCTATGTAGTTTCAGTTGACATGGATCATTTGTCAGAGCTCCTGGATCTTGTTCAAAAAAATGTTATTTTCATCGGCATTGAATCAGATATTCTGATATTGTGATGTGTCTCTTCATTTGTCTATCTCTTTTATTGGTCTTTATTATAGATGAATGTGTGAGCATATGTGATGCAAGTATGGAACATGCAAAGGGCCAAGAATCCATATGTGACAGTATGAAAGTGCTAGTGGGAATGTGGAGAAGACAAGGAGGAGAGGAGATTTGGAAGAGAATAAGAGAATGTACAAGAAGAGGAAATTAAGGAATGTAGAGGAGAAGGGAGATTGGGAAGAAGAAGAGCAAAGGAAAAGGAAGAAGAAGTGCAAAGGAAGCTTGAGAATAATAATTATTTGTATAGTGGAGGGCTGTACAATGTATTCAGGTAGGATATGACCTTGCCCAAAAGAACTAACAGGCAGATATTAAAAGCCCTACGTGTGCCAAAGCCCGGAGATATGTGTGTGTTTCAGGCCGGTGCATGCTGCGTGGATTTCAAGAAGTGCCCGAGTATGTGCATTTCTCTCGGTACATGCACAAATCAAAAATGAAAATAAAGGGGCATGGCATGAGCAGGGTCTGGATGAGCATGGGTAGTCCAGGTCTGTAGCATGAAGTCTGTGCGTAAATATTTACGTGCACAAGCACGTGCCAGAGTCCCCCTACTGTGCAACTTTACTTCTGCTTTGGCTAGCATGTAAGTTTTGAAATAAAACTCAGGGCTAGTCAGTGGGGTTTGAAGGGTCAGGTCTATTAGTGTAAAAGGGAGGCTATCTAGCTAGGGGACTTAGGAAGTCCTATACTTTTACTGGGGCAAACTGGGAATGAACTGGAGAAACAGATATTTACGTTGGCAGAAGTGCCTTGCAAAGTCCTCCCACTTATGTGATAGAAGCGGCATTTGCACACATACTGCCAATTTTATAACATACGCGCATATATACGTGTATGGTATAAAATGGCATATGAGCGTACACGTATGCCTGTGCGGCTGTCTAAAAGTTACCATCTATGTGGGTACCTGAAGCGTAAATAAAGATGTGTATTTATTTTTTAATTATTTATCGACCACTGTCTAAAATAATGTACAATAAAATAGGCATAATAAAAAAAAATGTATATATATATATATATATATATATATATATATATAAAATCATACATTACTATACAAATAAACAAACATCAAGGTATCCATATTCAGTAGGACATTTAGTGGGCAAGTTATCCAACTAATGTTAGCCAGATAATGACTAACCATAGCCAGATAACTTTACACATAACCAGATATTCTTCTGAATATCGTCAGTTATGTCTAAAGTTGTCCGGCTATGGCTAGCCATATAACTTTAGACTTGACCAGATATATGCAAAAAAAGAATATCCAGTTAATTTAGTTTTCTTAAAAAAAAAAAAAAAAAGAAGAACATTTCAGCCTGTCCTCTGCCTCCCTCCTATTCCAGTTGCAAAGGCCCTATGGGGCTGAACTAGTCCCCCACCCCAAAAAAAACCAGCCTATTTAATATAAATAAAAAATTGTGCCAGGAATTCACCCTCCCCTCTGACTTTCCCTTTTCTGTGGAAATGGTAAAATTCACAGCCTGAAGCTCCTCTTCCCCCAAAGCGCACCCCAACCTTTTCCCTTCTTCTCTTCTCCTATGCCCCGTATCTTTATTTTCAGTCGGGTATCCAAGATCACGGCAGCCTGCTAACGCGATCTGGGACTGGCACTTCTAGAGGCGCTGGAAAAATGTGTGCAACTGCTATACCTGAATATTTTTATGTCTAATTTTAAAATGATATGCAAGCAGGTTTAACATGTGTGTATAGATGCATTTATCCCCCCCCCCCCCATAAGTTGGCTTTTACACACATAAGTCGGGGAATTTTCTAACATGCGCACAGCAATGAAATTACTAGTTTTACCAATTAGTCTACCAGTTTGCCCAATCCATCTTCAGGTCATCAAGACCCTATTGGCTCTTCAGCCTGAAGTTCCCCCATTTCACCCAGACCCAACTTCTGTGTTCTCTTCCCTACAGGTGATAGAGAATATCCACTCAAAACCTGGCTCATGACCCTGCTAGCTAACCCACAGACTGCTGCAGTTGTTTGATACAATAGGGCCCATCGGCAAACCAGGGCAATCATCAAAAAAAACCTTTGGCCTACTCAAACCAAGTTACTACTGCCTGAATAGATCAAGGGGATACCTTCTCTACAACCCCACTAAGGTCTGTGAGATTGTTCTAGCCTGCTTCATGCTTCATAACCTTGCCAAAACCAGAGGCCCACCTCCCTCCAACAGCAAGCTGTACAGGAAAGGAACACATTGATATAAAGACATTTTAGAATATGAAGGTGCATTTATTTGCATGAGTGACAGATGTGCAGAAAACTAAATATGTATACAATCATAGAAACATAGAAACATAGAAATGACGGCAGAAGAAGACCAAACGGCCCATCCAGTCTGCCCAGCAAGCTACGCAGTTTATCCATTTTATTTATTTTTTATCTTCCCCCCCCCCGTCACTATTGTCTTCCAGCACCCTCCGGCCCCAATTCCCTTCCACCCCTCCACCAATGCAGAGAGCAGTGCCGTATCCGCATCCCAATGAACATCCAGCTCAATCAGGGGTAGCAACTGCCGCAATAAACGGCCACACCCCTGCCCCATACTCTTACCAACCTCTGTTTTGTTTGTTTGTTTTGGTTTTTTGTTTTTTGTTTTTTTTTGGAGATGGCAGCCCTCCAACCTTCCGCTCCGTGAAGGTGGAACACAAACCACTGGCACCCTGATTTTCTGGTATGGAAGCTTTACTGCCTTTGCCTCTCCCAAATGCAAGCTCCTCTGCAGCAGAGTCCAGTCAATTCTGACCATGCCCTCAGAGAGCCTGGAAACCTGGGGCAGTGGCAGTGATTGATAGCTGCTGTAGGGGCCTGGAGGGCTGTGTTTCTCCATCAAGGGGATGTGAAGCTACAGAGATAACCTGGGAGTAGTGGTAGACCTCTCCTCTTCTGCCATTGCATTAGCTAAGGCCATCTCCAGGATGTCAGAGGGTGAGGATCCCACTTGTGCCCTTGGAGAGGGAGAATCTTCTTTGTGTTGGAGCTGATGTTGCTGGAGGCCGCATTTTGCAGGTGGTGTTGGCATGGGAAGAGGTAGAACCATCATAAGCAGCAGTGGAGCAGGAAGAGCTGCCAATGATGCAGGTGGAATTATGACATAGAGAGGCACCATCCAGGGTTGTGGTGCAGCAAAGGTTGGTGGGAGCTGCATCAAGGGAACCATTGGATACAATGGAGTGTTCCATGCTGGCAGAGTGGCATCCTCTGAGCATCTCCCTCCACACTTCAGTCTGGGTCTGCAATTCTTCCCGCATGCACCCCAGCTCCTGCCACATGCTCTGTATCTCCACCTGTCCCACATTCTTCAGGCTCCAAATGTCATTCCTGAGGCCTATATCTTCCACCACTCTAGAAACATAGAAATGATGGTAGAAGAAGACCAAACGGCCCATCCAGTCTGCCCAGTAAGCTTTGCACTTTTTTTTTTCTCATACTTCTGTTAGTCTTGGCTCTTAGTAACCTTTTGGTTCTATTTCCCTTCCTCCCCCACCATTAATGTAGAAAGCAGTGTTGGAACTGCATCTAAGTGAATATCTAGCTTAATTAGTTAGGGGTAGTAACTGCCACAATAAGCAAGCTACACCCATGCTTGTTTGTTTACCCAGACTATGTAATTAAGTCCTTGTTGGCTGTTGTCTGTATATAGATCTACTTTTCTTCATTCCCCCTGCTGTTGAAGCAGAGAGTTATGCTGGATATGCATTGAAAGTGAAGTATCAGACTTTCTCCCCTGCTGTTGAAGCAGAGAGCTATGCTGGATATGCGTGAAGCATCGGTCTTTCTCCCCTGCCGTTGAAGCAGAGAGCTATGCTGGATATGCGTGAAGCATCGGTCTTTCTCCCCTGCCGTTGAAGCAGAGAGCTATGCTGGATATGCGTGAAGCATTGGTCTTTCTCCCCTGCCGTTGAAGCAGAGAGCTATGCTGGATATGATTTGAAAGTGAAGTATCAGGCTTATTTGATTTGGGGTAGTAACTGCTGTAACAAGCAAGCTACTCCCTGCTTTTTTGTGAATGCAAATCCTTTTGTCCATATTTCCTCTTGCCGTTGAAGCTTAGAGCAATGTTGGAGTTGCATTAAGTGTGTATATGTTTATTGAATAAGGGTATTATCTCCAGGCAGTAGCCGTCATTCCTGCGAGCCACACACTCTTCATTCATGTCCTCTAGACTTTATGGATCCACAGTGTTTCTCCCACGCCCCTTTGAAGTCCTTCACAGTTCTGGTCTTCACCACCTCCTCCAGAAGGGCATTCCAGGCATCTACCACCCTCTCCATGAAGAAATACTTCCTGACATTGGTTCTGAGTCTTCCTCCCTGGAGTTTCAAATCGTGACCCCTGGTTCTGTTGATTTTTTTCCGATGGAAAAGGTTTGTCGT
This sequence comes from Rhinatrema bivittatum, assembly GCF_901001135.1. NCBI lineage: Eukaryota > Metazoa > Chordata > Amphibia > Gymnophiona > Rhinatrematidae > Rhinatrema > Rhinatrema bivittatum. Next base: position 409,083,993 of record NC_042617.1, read on the forward strand.
CTTTGGATCATTAAAACCTTTCAAGTATCTGAAAGTCTGTATCATATCACCTCTGCTCCTCCTTTCCTCCAGGGTGTACATACTTAGATTCTTCAAACTCTCCTCATAAGTCATTCGATGAAGACCCTCCACCTTTCTGGCCGCCCTTCTCTGGACCACCTCCATCTTGTCTCTGTCTCTAGCATTTAGTTCCAGCATACACCTCTCAGCTGAAGTGGACTGGACCCCTTCCTGAGAAGAGGTCTTCCTCTGCTAAGCCACCCTCCCCTTCTCCAACTGCATGCCACCAGATGTCTGGTGCATATTACAGGGTCTGAGCTGGCTGGGTCTCTGTCTTCTCCTCTTCCTCCATGACAGAGTGGCAATGCTCAGGCAATGGGTACAATGTCCTCTTCTGGGTTTGCGGGCAGCACCCATGAATACTAAGGGTGTGCATTCATTTTTGACGTATTGGCAAAGTGCAACATATATGTCCCTATTCATTGTATTCGTGGGGTCACGAAACGTATGGCGATCTCCCATGAATACAACATATGTAACGAATACCCACCCTCCTGACACCCCCCCACCCCAAGACTTACCAAAAGTCCCTGGTGGTCCAGTGGGGGTCCTGGCGCGATCTCCTGCACTCGAGCTGTCAGCTGCCAGTATTCAAAATGGCGCCAATAGCCTTTGCCCTCACTATATCGCAGGGGCAACCGGTGCCATTGGTTGGCCCCTGTCACATGGTAGGAGCAATGGATGGCCGGCGCCAGCTTGTGCTCCTACCATGTCATATGTGACATGGACTCCCACTGGACCACCAGGGACTTTTGGTAAGTCTTGGGGGGGTCAGGAGGGTGGGGGGTTGTAGTTAATTAAATTTAAAGGGTTGGGATGGGGTTTTCTTTGGGAAACGAATACGTATGTAACTAATGAACGGATCGGGGTCCCCCAAGAACAGATGCAACGGATTTGGCTCCCCACGAATACAAATACCGAATGGGACGAATCTGTCCCTGCTGCACATCCCTACTGAATAATGCTTTGCATGTTGTTGGCCACTGAATCAAGAAGCATCAGAGTCCTTGCCTGTCTTCTCCCCTGCAAAAACGAAAAATGTACATATTTTCAATATACATGCTGTGTAGGCTTTACACTCACTGGATCTTCCTTATTGGTTAACATAATAACTCCATGGCCTTACTCTAGCATCTCCTGCTACTCCACAAAGCGTTTATTTAGCCTTCCCATGCCTGATAAAGGTACCATGAAGCACTTGTAAAGCATCAGCAGACAGACAGATAGGGGACTCACAAATTGACATAGCTTTTGACTACTTGCCATATCAGCCTTTTGCACCATTTCATATTTCACTTAAAGAACATATCTATGTGTACTGGAGTGGTTTTTTTCTAAACCATGGAAAATGTCACAGCCCCTTACAAACATGCTGTATGTGGCTTCATCTGGTCTGAGTCCCATTAGTATGACAGAGTTTTCACTAGACCCAATCTGTTTGATGTCAGCATTGTGTCAGTGTGCAATGAAAGAGCAGCATTCCCCATTAGGCAAGGTGTTGTCAATGAGTGACAGCATAGGGCCAGTATCTCCACAGATAAGGTTCAGAGAAGAGTTAAAGAAAAGGGTTCTGAGGATAGGCATTCTAGAGGGTGGTAAAGACAAAAACAGTCAAAGAATTCAAAGGGGAATGGGATAAACACTGTGGATCTCTAAAGTCTACAGGATGGAAATGAAGAAAAGCGTGCGAGGGGTGGGGGGAGTAACTTGCTGGTGTGGTAGTTATTACCCTTAGAAGAAGGCATAGAGATTACTACCCTTAACGCTTTTAATGCAATGGCAACATTGTTCCTCACTTTGATGGTAGGGGGAAAAAAGGAATTGGTTTCAGACAATAATCAAGGTCCTTGACTTCTACGGTCTCAGGTACTGATATACAGACAGCAGAGAAAAGCACAGGACTGCATCTATGGCCAAATCTATAATCAAAGCACGTCAAGCAGCATTGTCTGAATTTTCAAGAAATTTCACCCCCCATTGAAAAATTGTTGTATTTGTGGACCCTTCGACCAAGGCAGGGTTGACACAACCTGTAGAAAAGAGCCCTGCAGGTCCCCACCATCAACAGGTGGACCTGGATGAGGCAGAGGTCCAGCTAGAGCTTCATCTTTACTAGCCCACTTTCCCCTCAGGTTGAGCCTTTGGATGCCAGGGCGGGCAGGTCATAGGCCTCTGTTGATGGTTGAGAGATCTGTCAAGGTAGCTGGATTAGAGTAGATGAGTCATATCCAGTGGCAGGCCATGGTAGGCTGCAATCAGAGTATCCAGCAGTCAGGCATAGGTCAATGCCAAGTTTCCTTTTGAAGGGAAAGGCAGGACAGACAGGCAGGACAGGAAGGTGAGGAGCAGAATGGGCGGGCAGGTAAGGAAGAAGAACTGAAAAACTGAAGGACCACTGGATAGAAGAACTGAAGACAAGGACTACAGGAACTTAAGATGAGGAACACTGGGGCAACACACACTACCTGTTGCTGAGACAATGAGGAAGAGGAGGTAAAGGCCTTATATAAGCCTGAGCCTGTGACGTTATCAATGGGTACCATGGGGAATTTCCCACCAAGAGCCTTTTAAATATCCTGAGTCAGGCACACATGCAACTAGGGGAGGCCTGACTGAGTGGTGGTAGTATCTTGTCATGTGGTGCCGCAACTGTGACCTGATCCCTCGACATGTTGCATCCTGCTGCTCAGGTGAAAGGGAGAGCTCAGCAGCTTTGGTCAAAGAGAGTGGCCCAGATCAAGGGTTGAATGCGGGGGTTTGCAGGGGAAGCCTGCAGACTGCCAAGCATAATAAAAATATTGCTAGCAGAAATTGTTATGTTATCAAAGGACTTGAGGATAACTGCATGGAGAAACATGGGAATGGCCTGCACAGATTGGCAGTTACTACCTTAAGAAGCTATCTGAGCAGACTGGCTGAACCATTTGGTCCTTTTCTGCCATCATTAATATGTTACTATGGGTTCTGAGAAGTGCAGAAGAGTGAAGAGAGAAAGAAGGTATAATGAGCTGGGAACTAGTGTTCAAGGATATGCAAGATATAGGGCATCCTACCAAGGAATTGTCACCAGAGTTTGAGTCTGATTCTGCTACAAGAAACCCTACACTGTAAGGAGAAAGCAAATGGCTTAGAAGGAAAAGATTTCAACTATTTAATATCTACTAGGGTGGGCCAAGGAGGAAGTGTTTCAAAGTCAGGAGGTGAAAAGAAACAATTATATTGGGTATTTTTTAAAAGTAATACTGTTAGAATATGATACAGAAGTGTTTCATGTTTGGACATTCATTTTCCAGCCATCAATCAGTAATGCTTTTTTTTTTTTTTTTACAACAGCACTGGTGTGCAGTGGGTATTTTTTGGAGAAATTAACTAGCGAGCAGGAAAAGTATCTGAGTAAAAAAGCATTATGGCTATGAAATATTCAGCTTTCTCCCCTGTGCAGGAACCCAGATAGTACATGAGGCCTTGCATGATCCATGGCACTGCTTGTGTGCCCACATGCTCAGAAGCTTTACTGGATAGGCTTACTTATATACTTATATAATCAAGGCATTTCACATAATTATAGTCATTACATGCACTTTATATACCTTTCCTATATAAACTGTTCACCTTGATGGCCTTCAGGACATGAGGTGCCCAGCTCTACCACACTTCTTATAGCTGCCCCAAAATTGTGTGAGTACCATCCTTTCTGCTGCAGAGAAAGTGATCTGGCTTGCTGGCCCCTTTACTCTCCCCCTGGCTTGCTCTGTTTCACCAGGCATCAGAGATCTCACCATTAATGGCTCAGATCTTTCTCATTGCGGTTGTTTTGGAAGACCACATTCTTCCATATTTTCTCTTTCCTGTATGAGCCTACTCTCCTGACTCTGGCCCATACAGGACATTCTAGTCCTTAATGACCACTTGAACCAGAAGATTCACCTCTTTTGCTGAAAGTTGGGCTTCCTAAGCAGGCCTCTTCTCCTTCCAGACATGGTGCAATAGGAAAATAAGTACTGGGAACAAGCCCTTTATACCCATTTTTCGTGCATAAATGGCACATATTTGCAAGATAGAACCCTGCCAGAAGCTCGAAGCTCTATTCCTGTTGCCCTGGCAGTGCAGCCTGATAAAACCATTGTCAGTGCCAAGAATGCATGATCTGTTGGAGTTGGAGCCCCAGATGTAGAGGTTTTTCCATTAGTTGGAGAACTTCGGTATTAGGCTTTGGGACACCAGTTTTAGCAGCTAGAGGTGTTCATCTTTCTTCAGACCAACTGCTAGTTACATCCTGTTTTCCTCCTTAGAAACTGGCAGTGGTCATGCTGGACTCATTGTGGGACCTTATGGTTAAACATGGGTCTGCATTTTCTGAGTCTGCAATGAGGGTAAATACTATCTCTAAAAAAAAAAGTTGAATCTCTGGTTATGGATAATTCTCAAAAACAAGATTTTTTTCTTGGAAAAGGAAGTTAATTCTATTAAATCATGAACATGCAATTTCACTCACCACTCCAAAACTATGGAATGCACTCCCCACTGAATTATAGAGATGTGAATCGTGTCCTCGATCGTCTTAACGATCGATTTCGGCTGGGAGGGGGAGGGAATCGTATTGTTGCCGTTTGGGTTTTAAAAATATCGTGAAAAATCGTTAAAATCGTGAGCCAACCCCCTAAAACCCACCCCCGACCCTTTAAATTAAATCCCCCACCCTCCCGAACCCCCCCCCCCAATGCTTTAAATTACCTGGGGATCCAGCGGTGGTCCAGAACGGCGGCGGTCCGGAACGGCCCCCTCAATTGAATCCTTTTGTCTTCAGCCGGCACCATTTTGCAAAATGGCCGCCGCAAAATGGCGGCGGCCATAGACAAAAACGATTCGACGCAGGAGGTCGTTCCGGACCCCCGCTGGACTTTTGGCAAGTCTTGTGGGGGTCAGGAGGCCCCCCCAAGCTGGCCAAAAGTTTCTGGGAGTCCAGCGGGGTTCAGGAAGCGATTTCTTGCCGCGAATCGTTTTCCGTACGGAAAATGGCGCCGGCAGGAGATCGACTGCAGGAGGTCGTTCAGCGGGGGTTCCGGACCGCAATAAATAAAAATTAAATAAAAATTAAATCTGTACAAACTTAGAAGAGTGGAATTTGTTGAGAACAGGCTGAGACATTTGACCCTTCATTTCTTGAAATTTCCTAGGCTGGTAGGGGAATTACCATGAATTACATTAAATAGCTAGTTTACAAATATTTTGGTGTTTACTTCAGAATCTCTCCCCCCCCCCCCCCCCCCCCACCCCCTTAATAAGCTTACTTTTTTATCAACTGGCCAAATGATTCAGCGCTCTGCAATTGATGTTTTTTGTTAAGGTTAATGTTTCTTGTCACACTGTTCATTGTAAACTGATCTGATATGATATTTTTCATGAAGGTCGGTATAAAAAAAGTATAAATAAATAAATAAATAGATTTGACTGCCTTTTTGGAGCTTTCAGTTTATGATGTCTCAGAGAGAACAACTTTGTTAGTTTCCTTTCTTTCTGAATATGATTTCAGTTTAGTAATAAAAAGTTATTTTAGAAATATAAATATTCAATTTATGGTCCAAAATATAAGGATATTTCCTGATTTGTCAAGAACTACACAAGAAAGAAGAAAAGGTTTTCTGGCCTGTGCCTGGAAATGCTAACTTTGGTAACCACATTTCTCTTGAGATATCCTTTTTGGTTTTTTTCTTCCAGAACAGTTAAAAACCTTTGTTGATTCCATGAAACCATTGTTACCCTTATATCCCTCTAATATAGTGTCCAGTCAGTCAGATATACAGAGATGCAGGACTGATTTCATGTTATGTTGATTCTTTAGTAGTATTCTTGATTTTTTTCCTTTGTTTTCTTCCCTTTCCCCTAAATTTTGTGTCTAATGGATGAGGAATAGTTCCTATTAATATTTTGTTTCTTTCTTTGTGTATTTTCTCCATTTTTCTGTAACAATGAGGATACTGTGTCATAAAATTGCCAATTTAATAAACAAATTTAAAAAAGGGTCAGAAATTATGCGAGTAATAATTATATGTGAATATGTTATAAATTGATAGCAAATGTATGTGTGTATTTATATTTAGTGTATGTTGGTTTAATATATCCATGTACAGCCACTGTAATGTAGTAGTATATTGATATTTTTCCACTTGTGTGTGCAAAGTTGGTCTATAAAGGATAGCAGTAGGCTCCATGTCAGCATGGACAGTCAGAACCAGTCCAATGTTTATCCCTATTGCTTTCACTATGGGTAACACCTGGACCAGCTCTGCCAGTTTTTGATGACATGGATTCTGCAACTAGCCCATGTCCAGAAGGTATATCTTGGCTGTTAGGAAAGCAAGACATGTATGCATGATGAAATCTTCATCAAAAGCTTGGTTGTTTTTTATTTTGGCCTTGGATTTTACTCGTTATATCATATGTTATCCATAAGGAACAGAACCTTCATTCAGCAACAAACTATCTCTTAGGAAATTATATGAAGCATGTGTATTACAATATATAAGGCAAAAAGTTTCTACTGGGTCTCTGTTGCTTAATCTACCCTACAAACTCTTTGTGAAACAGCTGAGGAAAATTATAGCTCTGACCCTGCTTCAGGTGATAGCCAAGCTCTGATGACTGGCTCAAATAGTGTTCCTATTTATGCCGTAGGTGAAGGTGAGAGACTGTTGTCAGATGGCCCTTGCCTTCACTATGGAAATACTGTAAAAGGATAAAATAAAACTTTGGCTGCAAACAGTGTTGCTTGAGGATATTTATGGATTACAGGTGGAGGAAGTGGGTGACAGAGCAAGGTCATAGAAACAGCAAAGAGTCCTTGATAGCTCACAGCTGGGAGCTTCTGTGCGAGAACCCTTGAATAGAGCAGTAGCCTACATATCTTGGAAAACACAGGGCAAACCAGGCTTCTTGCAGGCAGATCTCCATAGAAAGGTGGGTCTTTCTGACATATAAACATTTGTGCATGTTGAAGGAATTTGCTGATGTAAGATGGGAACCTTCAGGAGGTAATCTGGTCCCTACCAGGGAAGATAGATAATGTGAATAGGGAGAGGGTTAGAGGCCTGTTGGTTTAGATACATCTGACACCTGTATTTCCTCAGATAGGCCTTCATCGACATATGCAGCTTTTGTAATTTAGATGTGATTTGTTACAACTAGCAGCTGAATAGAACTAACTGCACATTTTCTCTGCTGGAAGATATGCTGTAATAGAAATTCCCATATAATATATTTGCTGCTCGTTTACCCTGCAGTACTTTTAGTAATGGAAAAGCATGCAAGTTTATATCCGTAGACTATACTAGTGTTTGTGTCTTGCCTGTACTCACTTCTTTGGTCCTTTGAGGAGGTAAAATGTAAAATGGGTTCCCAGAGATATGGAAGCTTTTGTAAAGCTGTCTTTGAATACATGATGGCTAGATAGTGATTGGGCTTGGAGGTAGGATCCATGTCTGGGTTGTTTTTTGTTGTGGTGTACCCTAGATAGCAAGAAGTCATGGCCCAGGATGCTGTCACTAGTCTATGGGTGCTGTTGCTTAGGAAGAACTGAGTTTGCCTAGTGAAGTATAAGGAGTAGGATCTAATATCCACTTTAGTACAATACTATGTCTATAACATGACATTGGTGCCTGTGACCCAGAGAATAGTCAAATATAAAGTAAATGTAAGACAGGGTAGAGTGTCAGGGCAATAGTGGGACCAGTGATGTAAGCTAGAAATCTACAAACTATGTTGATCTCTCTCTGATGGTCATGTTATGAACTTACCTCAGTGCCCCTCCTGCCAGGCCTGCAGCTAGTCCAGCCACTCCCCTTCCTGTCATCTCAAGTCCGAGGCCTTCATGAGGTCCTCAGTCTATAAAGAGAAATAGTAATACATAGCAATAAGTTCAATGTAGCAGAATCAGTGACTTTAAAAAAGGTCTTCAACCCACAATTGCCACCTAATCCACCCCTAACACCCCCTATCCACCCCACTCTCTATTGCCCCCTAATATCCCCTACCCCCATCTTCACCTGCTATTGCCCCCTAACCCACCTCTAGTAACCCCTCCCCATACTCCCACCTCCTATTACATCTATAATCCACCCCCAACATCCCTACTCACACATTCACTCCACTAGCCCCACATTGTACTTACACCTCAGGGGTAGGTAGCCTGGCAATTGTAGTGGATCTGCAGTTCCTTCCAGGCCTGCCACAGGACCCAATTATTCCATCGGACCCTCTGGATGGGAAAGAAGATACACCAGAGACACCAGCGTATGCACGTCCCCGGAGGTGAAATTTGACTCCCTTGCTGGGGGGGGGGGGGGGGGGGGAGAATGGGGTCATTTTGGAATGAGCCTGCCCCAAACATATAAAGAAAGATCCAGAGTAAATTCTGAATACAAAAATAGTAAATATGTTTCAAAGTTTAATATTTTGCAAAACATATCTCATTTTGGCTTATTGGTTTTGACATTAAGCCATCTCTAGAGTATGTTTTTTTTCATCTTCCAACTCTCATGTCTGTCCTGAATGTATAGAATTCACTTGAAAGCTAGTTGAGTGGATATTTGACTGCATTGCAAGCACTCTTATGTCCACAAATACTACTGTAGATGTCCTAGCAAGTGACCCTTGCTTTAAATGGTGATACACCATTAATCATTACAAAAATAGACCTATCAGATTCCTAATTGCCCAAGAGGGCAGCCCTTTCCTTCAGTTCTCTCTGTCTTCACTGTACATGTTTACTTTTAGAATGGCTGCATGAGAAAATAACACTTTAGGTGTGTATTTTAGGATTACCTTTTAAATTACCTGACTAGAAGCTTAACAGATGAATTTAGATGATATAACTGCTTCAATTATTTCTTATAGGTCTGATTTTCCAAAGCATTTACACAGTTAAAAATAGGTTTAACACATGTAAATGCACTTTACCCATGTAAGTGGGCTTTGGAAAATTGATACAGTGCATGCCATTGAATTCTCCATAGGGTTTACTCACGTAAGTGCATTTTGCGAGCATACTATAAATGGCGTTTGAAAACTGCTACGATAGTATGTTACATTTATACATGTGACTCCTTTGAAAAGTCACCTGGAAGGCTTTGATTAAATATCATACATTGGAGAACATAGGGAATGTTTATTTTTTAATATTTCCTTTTTTTAACATTATAGATAGTATTGTAACATAGTAGATGAGGCAAAAAAAGACCATCAGGCTCATCCAATTGTCCAGTTAGTCCTGTCCTGACTGCAAGAATATAACCCAGCTACCAACCATAGAGTAGGACCTGCGTGTAAGATATCTCCCCTTATCAAGACATTTATTGTTTTCCTCGTTTGAACTCTAACATTTCAGGCAGTTATGGTGTATGTTTTCACGATTATGTGGTCAATATTGAGCTGGCAGCCACCAGACAACTCTCTCCAGTTAACTTCATTAAGATATTCAGTCCATATCCACAACAGCTAAATAACCTTCCTAAAGTTTCCCAGACAAACGTTTATGTTTAGGTAATTCCAGGACAGATATTTGCCGGGACAGAATTACCCAAGTAAATTTGTCTAACCAGCATTGACTAGCAGCGCTGCCCAGCCAAAATAAAACTGTCCCAGGAATGTCCTCAGCACCGCCTCTTTTTATTCAGATAAAGTTTGCCCACAGATTAAGGAAGGGGGTATTTAAAACATTGAGGTCTGTCCAGCTAATTCCATTTGAATGTGGACCTCTCTGTGTTTTAGAAAAGAAAACAATCATCATCATGAGACTTGCTCTCCCATTCCTATTTTTTGCAGATATGGATAAGTCTGTACAGATAAGACTGTAGCAGGTGAAATCCTAATAGTACCCCCCCTCCCCCCCCCTTTCAAGATCTTTTCCACCTGGGTCCCATTTTGCATGAGGGCTATAGTTAAATACCAAGGCGAGGCTTGGCTGAAAAGCTGGACGGGCACCATCTTCTGGGCAGACTACGTCTGGAAGGACGTCCCCTCCTGGGCGGACTGCGTCTGGATGGGTGCCCTTTCCAAGGAGGACAGCATCTCTGGATAACTGGAGCCAAGGTTCAGGACATCTGGATGGCTGGAGCCCCAGTTCAGGACATCTAGACGGCTGGTTCCGTGGTTGAACCACCAGCTCAGAGTTTCTCCATGGTTGGACCAATTGCTCGACCCCTGGAACAGCACCTTCCTGGTGCTGGACAACATTCATAGCACCCTTTCCTGGCCAGATAGCATCTTGAAAGTTACCGTCTTCTGGGCAGTCAGGCTCAAGAATACTGCCCCCTTCTGAGCACTCAGGATGTGGAAGAGCATCCCCCATCTGGGCATTCGGGAACTAGAGGAGCACTCTTTGGGTACTGGGCTGTTGGAACTGAGAATGCAGTGCCTCCCTCTGGGCAATGAGCTGCAGGAGCCTGACCTGCAGCATCTCTCTCTGGGCGCCGAGCCACTGGGATTGGGAATCACAGAACCTCCCTCTGACTGCTGGGCTGCTGGAGCTTGTCCTGAAGCATCTCCCTCTGGGTGCTAAGTCTCAGGACTGGAGTCCCTCAAAGGTGCAGCTGGATTGGGGAGTGTTTAATCACTGGCACAGGATATCTTTGAGACTGAGTAGGAGGGCTCGAGTCTCTCTGGCCTCAGCTGGCTGGAATAGCTGCTGGAGTGGACTCCTCCTGCAGTTTGGTCACCACTGACAGTGATTAGGCTTCAGCTCGATCTGCTGTTTTCTCAGACTGGGAAGACAAGGCAGGCTGTACAAAAGACATTAATACAGTTTTTACATAGTTCACTAGTTGAAAAGGGGCACTGCCTTGCCTTCTTCTGTAGAGAGAACGGCAGCAGGAATGGAAACAGAAATCTGGCGTGGATTCTGTGTAGTAAGGTGTCTGCTGGTCTATGAGCTGGGTTCTTATGGAGAGAAAAAAGTTCCGCCTATTTTCCTAGATCTCAAAGCTTCCCTCATTAGAGATGGATTCTTTGCAGCTGATAATAGAGCAATTCCTCTTGTTGGGTAAATCAACTGCTTTTGAGCTAGGACTTCTACTGACAGTGAGAGAGAAGAAGTGTCTAGTATATTCCTTTGCCCCTGGTCTTCTGGGTTATATTCAAGAGCAAGTTTTACTTTTCCAGATAAGAAATTAGATTTGGTTTGACAAATTGCTGTTTTAGCTGTGCAATTAGAGTCCATTAGGTTACCTGGGACTTTCAGAATATCTGTGTTTGTTAACATTCCTGTGCTGGGAGCTTCTTCTACAGTCATCACGCAGGCAGATTATCCGCTTCTGTGGGCTCAGGAAATGATTTTAAAATAAAATGATGTGAGACATTCTTTAATTTCAGTCTGGTATGGCTAGACTAGGGAGCAATGTTTGCCAAAGCAGGTATGAGTTTAGAATTCCCTTGGTTGTTTGCAGTAACTATGCCACTGGAATTGTTTGAGCAGGCTGTGACTTCCAGTGCTGCAATTGGTACTGGGTTTGCTTTAATTGGAACAGAATTTAATTTAGTCAGGCAAGCTATGGTTTTCAGAGAGCCAGTGCATATCATAGATTTTTCAGGGTCTAGGCTATGCTTTCCCTAGACAGGTTACAACAGGACAGAGTTTTCTTTTACAGGCAACAAAGTTGTAATAACAGGGGAAGCAGTGCCCGCTCCATCTTTAAAAATGGCGCGGGCCATCCAGTGCTCCCACCATGTGACAGGGGCCGGCCAATGGCATGGATACCCTGTCACATGGTAAGGGCAAAGGGCCATCGGCGCCATTTTGATTAGTGGCAGCCGACGGCCCGAGAGCGGGAGATGGCTCCTGGGACCCCCACTGGATCACCAGGTACTTGTAAAATGTTTTGGGGGGGTTCGGGAGGGTGGGGGAAGCTAAGGGAACAGTTTTAAAGGGTCAGGGTGGGTTTAGGGATTGTTTTGATGTGCTGTTTTTCCCGCCCTCCCCCAAAACGATAAGAGAACACCAGGAACAAAATTGTGGGGTTCTCTTATCGGGAGCCCCCGATTTCTGATGATTTTGAAAATATCATCCGATATTTTCAATCGTCCGAAGCCTGATTCACATCCCTAGTGCTGACATTGGCTCACTTTTTCCCCTTCTTGGCCTCCCCTCCACACCTGAGTTGACCCAGCTGTTTGTCCATCACATCTTCCACCTGCATGGTTTACCTAAACATATTGCTTCAGATAGGGGTGTGCAATTCACTGCCAAATATTGGTGCTCCCTTTGCTGGAAGTTCAATATCACATTGGGTTATACCACCACCTACCATCCACAAGCCAATGGACAAGTGGAACACACCAATCAGACCTTGAAAACCTTCTTGAGGTCCTATACCAATGAGCACCAAAATGACTAAGCGGCCCTTTTCCCATGGGTGGAATTCTCGCACAATCCCCACATCAGTGTCGCCATAGGATCCTCACCCTTTCAGATAGTGTACCTCCGCTACCAGTATCATGTCTGTTAGGGATGTGCATTAGTTTGCAATGAAATAGGAAATAAAGATGATATTACCTATTTTGTTGCAGTTCAGGGGCCTGACGAACCAATAGGAAAACCCATGAAATTCCGTGTGGTTTTCTTATTGTTTCTTGGGGGGGGGGGGGGTGGAGAAAGGGCACATGAAAAAAAAACCCCCAAAAAACCCAAACCCACCCCAACAGGGAGGTCCTGTTCCCAGCCTTCTGGACTCTGGGAACCAGATTTTTTGTAAGTGAAGTAGTGGGGTTAGAGGTTGGGGGCTGGACTTGCACCATACTTGGAAAGTGTAATTTTTTTTTTTAATTACAATGGGCCACCTGCAAGAGGAGGGAGGGGACAGGAAGTATAAGCAGAACTCCAGGTTTTACTACTAATTTTGGGGAAGTGGACTCAGGGCCAAGCCTCCTTCTTAAGACAATGCACCAGGATCTTCAGCATGTGCATTAATGTCCCAAGAGTCCTGGGGGAAGTCAGCTACATCTCTTGCATTGTAGCTAATTTCTAATCAATAACGCAGTTTGCAAGTTTTTTTGGAAAGCTGAATTATTTGATTTACATAATTTAGGGAAGTTTGGGTATTAATGAGCTCATTTGCATGTGTTTGTATGCGAATGAGCTCATTTTAATACACAGAACTGGGGCAAATTTAACATGAGATATTTCAAATATCTCACATTATGCCCATGTTAGGGCATTTTTAATGTGATAAATGGCCTAATTTGGCTTAGTGAATGAACCCCCTAAGGAGGTAATTTTCAAAGGAGTTATGCAAGTAAAGGTAACATATTATTGTAGCTATATTCAAAAGCCATTTACTCGAGTAAAGTGCACTATGGACAATTCAATGGCATATATTGTAGCAATTTTTCAAAAGCCCACTTACTGTGCATTTACAAGTGTAAAACCCTATTTTAAGTATGTAAATGCTTTTTAAAAATCAGACCCTACGTTTGTACCAGAGGCAGTGGAAAGTAAAATATCTTGCCCAAAGTTACAAGAAGTGGAAGTGGGATTTCAATTCTGGATTCCCTGCTTCACCGCCTGCTGCCCTAACCATTACTTCTCTAACCTCCACGTCTCTAGGGTATCCATATTTAAATCCCTAGCCTCATCTCATAAAGTCTTTGGTACAAACTGCATCATTTTGGCAACCTCTCTGTTGCATTCAGCGGGCCAAAGGTTGTCCCCATGAACCACTGCCCTTACCTCCATGGACAGGCCGACCACTCAGCAGCCCAATGTGGTGAAATGCTGCCGGACACTATGTGGCAGGACACCGCCACGCTCTGCACGCCTTGCCTTTCCGTAGGCATGCGTCTGCCTGTCATCCTACTTAAAGAGCCAGCGGCAGAAAAAGCCCCATGGTCCCTCCTGATGATTTCACATGCTAAGCCCTGTAAACGGCCCCCTCTGCCTCTCCCTCACTACCTCAGCAACAGGTTCCAGTCTTCTTCGCCCAGCCTGCCCTGCCTGCCTGAGCCCTATTTGTTCCTCTTCCTCGGACGGATATCTGATCTTGGCCATTGCCTAGACACTTGATGCATCTGACCACTGTCTGCCATTGACAGTTACCTGGATGCACGATATGCTTGACTGCCACCTGCCACTGACCACTGCCTGGTCACTTGATATGCCAGATCACTGCCTTCGATTTTAGCCCAGCCTTGGACCAAGTCTCTAGTCATCAGCAGAGACCCTCGCCTAAGTCCTGCTGGCCACCTGTACCCATAGGCTCAACCCAAGGGGAATGTGGGTTGGTAAAGGTGAAGCTCCTGACCGGTCTCTACTTCACTTGCGTCTCTTGCTGATGGTGAGAACCTCCCTTCAGGTAGAGCCAATCTTACCTCAGCCCAAGGGTCCACACATACAACACTTTCTCTGGACTGCTTCCACTCTGTTGATGTCCTTCTGCAGCTATGGCCTCCAGAACTGGACACTTCTCTCCAAATGAGTTCTCACCAACAACCTGTACAAATACATAATCCTTTCCTTTCTAGTTAAATCTCTCCTTATGCACCCCAGTTTCTGGCTCTGGTTACTGCCAATAATTCTTATTTCTATGGCTTTCTATGACCTAGGAGGCATTAAGATCTTCAGAGTGATCCATAGCTCCAATTTTACTAGGGAAGCAAGTTATCTCCAAGAAAGCCGTTTGTACTTTGTCTCTCCTGTATAGTTCCATAGTTAATGTAAATCATAAATGTCATTGTAATTACTGTAGAATGTCATAAAAACATTTGCAATGACTATGATATAGGTAAAATGATACATTGAATAATATTAATTGAAACATTAAATGAACATTAACTGAAAAATCCAGTGGATAATGCTCACATTATTTCAGAATCCAGGAGATAATGTTAATGTTCATATTATCCAAATTGTACACTTTACTCATAAGATACATAATTCATATATAAATATATGTATGCATCTGTAAGGGCAGGTAGTAAGAGTGAAAAAAAAAGAAAAAAGGTACTCTCTCTATCTTGGTCTAATGCTGGAAAGGAGAAAAGTGATACTGTGGAAAACAGTGGGGCAACAAATTATGTCAGACAAGCCAATGCATAAAATATGAGAACCTGCCTATTCACATTTGTCCCAACCAGCCCAATGACTAGTTTAAGATTTCATGTATAAAGCTTATGACTTTAGGGGGCAATTATGAAAACATTTTGCACTGCTAATGTATGTTTGCCCACACATAAAGGGGAGGCTGCAGATCTGCAGTATAGATTAGAGATGTGAATCGTGTCCTCGATCGTCTTAACGATCGATTTCGGCTGGGAGGGGGAGGGAATCGTATTGTTGCCATTTGGGTGTTTGAAGTATCGTGAAAATCGTGAAAATCGTGAGCCGGCACACTAAAACCCCCTAAAACCCACCCCGACCCTTTAAATTAAATCCCCCACCCTCCCGAACCCCCCCCCCCCAAATGCCTTAAATTATCTGGGGGTCCAGCGGCGGTCCGGAACGGCCTCCTGCAATTGAATTGTGTTGTCTTCAGCCGGCGCCATTTTTCAAAATGGCGGCGCAAAATGGCGGCGGCCATAGACCAACACGATTCGACTGCAGGAGGTCGTTCCGGACCCCCGCTGGACTTTTGGCAAGTCTTGTGGGGGTCAAGAGGCCCCCCCAAGCTGGCCAAAAGTCCCTGGGGGTCCAGCGGGGGTCCGGAAAATGATCTCCTGCCGCGAATCGTTTTCCGTACGGAAAATGGCGCTGGCAGGAGATCCACTGCAGGATGTCGTTCAGCGGGGGTTCCGGACTGCCGCTGAACGACCTCCTGCAGTTGATCTCCTGCCGGCGCCATTTTCCGTACGGAAAACGATTCGCGGCAGGAGATCATTTTCCGGACCCCCGCTGGACCCCCAGGGACTTTTGGCCAGCTTGGGGGGGCCTCCTGACCCCCACAAGACTTGCCAAAAGTCCAGCGGGGGTCCGGAATGACCTCCTGCAGTCGAATCATGTTGGTCTATGGCCGCCGCCATTTTTCGCCGCCATTTTGAAAAATGGCGCCGGCTGAAGACAACACAATTCAATTGCAGGAGGCCGTTCCGGACCGCTGCCATTCCAGACCGCCGCTGGACCCCCAGGTAATTTAAGGCATTTGGGGGGGGTTCGGGAGGGTGGGGGATTTAATTTAAAGGGTCGGGGTGGGTTTTAGGGGGTTTTAGTTTGCCGGTTTTCTTGCCCTCCCCCTTCCCCCGATTTACGATTTTTTGATGATAAATCGGGGGAATTGGTATTGTATCGTGGCCCTAAAGATTTTTGATGATTTAAAATATATCGGACGATATTTTAAATCGTCAAAAAACGATTCACATCCCTAGTACAGATACCTTGTAGCCCTGGGCCTGCAATGTAATTTTCCTAGGGAAACTCCCCTCAAAGTTTCCCTTTGAAAATATCTTACCCTGCAGGGACTCTGGGTATATAAATGCCTGCAGAGTTTACAGGTGCAAACTCCTCAACAGGAAGTGCAAGTGGGGAGTGAAAAATGAACTCCGTGAATGAAGAGTGGGGGGCTCGCAGGAATGACAGCTACTACCTGGAGATAATACCCTTATTCAATAAACATACACATAAACATACATTCAATAAACATACACACGGTTAATGTGACTCCAACATTGCTCTAAGCTTCAACGGCAAGAGGAAATTGGAAAAAAGGATTTCCATTCACAAAAAAGCGGGGAGTAGCTTGCTTGTTACGGCGGTTACTACCCCAAACCAAATAAGCCTGATACTTCACTTTCAATGCATATCCAGCATAGCTCTCTGCTTCAACGGCAGGGGAGAAAGACTGATACTTCACGCATATCCAGCACAGCTCTCTGCTTCAAAGGCAGGGGAGAAAGTCTGATACTTCACTTTCAATGCATATCCAGCATAACTCTCTGCTTCAATGGTGGGGGGGGGGGTTTGAAGAAAAGTGGATCTATATACAGACAACAACCAACAAGGACTGAATTACATAGTCTGGGTAAACAAATAAGCATGGGTGTAGCTTGCTTATTGAGGCGATTACTACTCCTAACTAATTAAGCTAGATATTCACTTAGATGCAGTTCCAACACTGCTCTCTACATTAATGGTGGGGGTGGAAGGGAAATAGAACCAAAAGGTTACTAAGAGCCAAGAGTAACAGATAAGTATGAGAAAAAAAAAGTGTGACACTTGCTGGGCAGACTGGATGGGCAGTTTGGTCTTCTTCTGCTGTCATTTCTATGTTTCTATGTATGTTTCTATGACGTGTAACATGCAGGGACAGCCTTGGCCCCATCCCCAGTGCTGTGCCTTTTCCCTGCACTAGGGGGAAGGGGGAGGACAATTTTGAAAGGAATTTTATCCACCACTAAACAACTATTTACCCATGGAGGATCCAAATGAAAATTGCCCCGTCTCCCATTTAGATGAGGGAACTACATATTAAAAACTGTAGCATGGGGACAATTGTCAGACTGTTTACATTGGCAAAAATTCTATGGGTACTTTTTACCCATGGCCTTTGAATGAAGTTTCAAAGAAAAAACAGATGCATACTTTCACTTTGAAATTTGCACTAACATTTTCTTCCGAAAATAAAATGAAAATACGATCTATATGCATTATTTTACAACAGGCCCCAGAGAATGCTAACTGAAAATTTGGCTGAAGTACACACATTATGGAACAATGCACAAACTTTTAGCTGTGTTGAGGAAGGGCAATGTTCCAAAAGCCAATTTACATACCTGTCGATTTTTATAGTTGAACCCTTCCTTGGGTGAAACTATTTTAGGAAGACTGATAATAAATGTGTTAATCAATAAATAAAATAAATGGCTTTGAAAATCATCCTCCTCATGATGAACTAAAGTAAATATATTAACTTTTTATAAACTTGATAATACCCAAGATACTTAAGAGTCGTATAATATTTAATATTTATAAATACTACTCATAATGGGGTAGATTTTAAAACCCTGCGTGCATAAATCCTGCCAGATTAAGCTAGATATTTCACTTAGATGCAGTTCCAACACTGCTCTCTACATTAATGGTAGGGGTGGAAGGGAAATAGAACCAAAAGGTTACTAAGAGCCAAGACTAACAGAAGTATGAGAAAAAAAAAAAAAGTGCGACACTTGCTGGGCAGACTGGATGGGCCGTGGGGGTGGAAGGGAAATAGAACCAAAAGGTTACTACCGGATTTACACGCGCAGGGCACTTGCGCGACAGTGCACCTATTTTGCATAGGCCACCGGTGTGCGCAAGTCCTGGGGCTTCGTAAAAGGGGCGGGAGGGGGCATGTCTGGGAGCATGTCGGCAGATCGGAGGTGTGTCCGAGGGCGTGTCCGGGGTCAGATGGCGGTTCGAAGCCGGTCCTGGGGCATGGCGATGGTTCGGGGGCGGGCTGGGGGCGGTCCTGAGCCCTCCGGCACTGCAGCCTGTGCCAGGGGATGGCGAGCCGGCAGGCGTAACTTGTACAACAAAGGTAGGGGGGGATTTAGGTAGGGCTGGGGGGTGGGATAGATGGGAAGGGAAGGGAAGGTGGGGGGAGGCAGAAGGAAAGTTCCCTCCGAGACCGCTCCGATTTCGGAGCGGCCTCGGAGGGAACAGAGGCAGGCTGCACGGCTCGGCACGCACAGGCTGCCAATTTTGCACAGCCTTGCGTGCGCCGACCCCGGATTTTAAAAGATATGCGCGGCTACGCATGTATCTTTTAAAATCCGGTGTACTTTTGTTTGCGTCGGTTTTTAAAAATCTGGCCCAATGTCTTTACGGTAAAGATGTATGTTTGCTTTTTTCTATTGTGTCACACTACAGTTTACCTATGGGATTATACCAAAAATATCTGTTATTCAGACTTGCTAATTAACAGCTTTGGAGTGTGATTAATTTTTTCACTAATGTAATCATTCATATCTAGCATAGTGGACCCTTCCTGCAAAGATTAAATGGGCAAAAGAAACAAGACCAAAACCCCTAAAACATCCCACAAAAGTATCCCAGATCTGTGTTATCAAATTTATTACCTAAAAATAATATCTTAAAACATCACAGTGAAGACAATCAGATCAATTAATTGACTGGCATGCTCCCTAGTTTTCATTCACTGCATATTTAGAAAATACAATGTTACTGCCAGTTAATCAGCAGTCAGATTCAGCAGGCATCAAATTAATTTTGCTTTTGGTCTGATTGAGGTTTTAAAAATATTTTAAACAAACTGTTTAGGATTTCTAACATGGAATGATAGAAAAGTATTATGTAAAAGGGATCTGCGTCTATTGAGGATATGAATGGAAAAAAATTCAGTCTCGTTCATTTGCCATTTTAATTCATTTTGTTCATTCCTGTTCCCAAATTAGTTTATTTTATATCATTGAATTTGTTTCCATTGAATCAATGGGGGAAGCAATGCATCCTATTTTGGACTCTAACTTCGGGGTTTTTATCCAAGCTTAATGAAAACTTGCAAATAGGCATCAGAAGCAGATGAAACAGTACTCCAAGTCAAGAAAGGCGGTAAAAGCTGCACCAATAATGCCATGAATAGCCAAAGAAATCATGAGGAGAGCAAAGCAGAATGAATAGTATCATGAACAGCCCAGTGCACTGTGGAATGAACAAAGCAGCACCAACAGTGGCAGGAAACAGCAGCCCAAACAGAGGCAGGAACACCTCAAAGTACAATGAAAGGAGCAAAGCAGCACCAACAGTGGCAGGAACAAACACCCCTATGTACTTCAGAGGAGCAAAACACCATAAAAGGTGGTATCATCAACACGCCAAGGCATTCAAAGAGGGGTAAAGAGCACAAGCAACCAGGGGTGTGCATTCGTTTAAAATGAAAGTGCCCAGGGGCCACTGCCTAGGCCTAAGCACGATGCCGGGGTCTCGGCAGAGGCAGGGCTGCCAGCAGGCCTCGGCCGAGACCCCCAAAAATTAAACAAAAAAAACCTTACCTGATCTGTTGGGTAGCTAATGAAGACAGAGTCTTCATCGGCCATGGAGCTTCAGCTTGAAAACTGTTTTAAGAAATTCAGATTTCTTTCAAAAAGCTTTTTATTGAAGCGAGCCTTCCACTGATGGCTTTTACTAGACTTTCTATTTTTGACTTCCTTTTATATTTGTGGCTTATAATTTTTGTTTGTTTATTCATTGTCTTATTTGTATATAGTGTGATATTTATGTTTTTTTATTAGTATTTTATTGTAAATCGCTTAGACCATTTTGTGTTAAGCAATTAATAAAGTTTAATAAATTAAATGAAATGAAAATGAGTCCTGATGCTGGGGGCCTCGGCCTGGACCCAGGGCCAGTGCTATGACCCGACCCAAATGCTGGATCCCAATGCCAGGGCCTCAGCATAAGACTGGAACTGGACCGAGGCCCGATGCTGTGACCTGAACCAGAGGACTGGTACCAATGCTGGGGTCTTGGCCTAGGATGGAGCACAAGTCCAGGCCCAACGGCACAACCCGACCCAGAAGCTGGGTCCCGATAACTGGGCTTTGGCCTAGTCCAGAGCCAACATCCAACCTCAATGCCACAACTTGATCTGGAGGCTGGATCCTGATACTTGGAACTCCGCTTAGGCCAGATCCTGAGCCCAGGCCTGATGTTGAGACCCAATCTAGAGGCTGGGTTCTGATGCTGGGGCCTCTGCCCACACCCAGGCCTGACACCATGACCCAACCAGGAGTCTGGGTCATGACACTTGGTCCACAGCCTAGGACAGAGCATGGGCACAGACCCAATGCCATGACCTGACCAGGAGTCTGAGTCCCAGAGTCAGAGACTTAGCCCGTACTCAGGCCCGATGACACGAACAGACTTAGATACTGCGTCACCATGTCTCGGCCTCAGCCTAGGCCAGAGGCCGAGCAAAGGCCTGACACTGCGACCCAACCCAAGGCCAGGTCCCAGTGCATGGGCCTCAGACTGAACCCAGGCACAATGCCATGACCCGACCGGGAAAGGCTAAAGAAGTTAGAGCTGTTCAGTTTAGAGAAGAGTAGACTGAGAGGGGATATGATAGAAGTCTACAAAATCATGAAAGGACTTGAACTTTACTTTCTCAGATAATAGAAGGACTAGGGGGCACTCCATTAAGTTTGCAAGTAGCTCATTTAAAACAAAGTGAAGAAAATTATTTTTCACTCAGTGCATAGTTAACCTCTGGAATTCATTGCCAGAAGATGTGGTTACAACAGTTAGTGTAACTGGGTTTAAAAAAAGGTTTGGATAAGTTCCTAGAGGAAACATCCATAAACTGCTATTAATTAATAAGCAATAATAGCTTATGTTGTGAGATGTATTTAATGTTTGGGTACTTGCCAGATACTTGTGACTTGGATTGGCCACTGTTGGAAACAAGATTCTTGGTTTGATGGACCCTTGGTCTGACCCAGTATGGCATATCTTATGTTCCTGACACCTCGGCCTCAACCTGGACATAGGCACAACTCTGCAACCTGAAGCCTGGGCCTTGGCTTGGACACAGGCACGATGCCACTTCCTGATGCAGAGGCCTGGTCCCAACATCTGGGCTGCCTAGGCCAGGGGCCCGGTCCCAACGCCGTGACCTGGGTCGAGTCACAACACAGGAAACTTGGCCCAGAACCAGGCCTGATGTCATGACCTGGAGTACATGTCCCAATGCCAGGGCCTTGGCCTAGACTGAAGCTTGAGCCCAGGCCCGACATTACGACCAAGTCCTGTCACCTGGACCTGGCCCATAGTCAGGCCCAGGTGCTCCTCTTTGGCTCCTTCTTCAGCTCTTCAAAGTGATGGGGTCTGCTGTGGTCATGCCAGAGTTAATTTACTCCAGCAAATTAACCACAATGAATAGTGCCCATTTTGAAGTACAGCTGACCCAAAAAGGAGCTCCCAGACCTGGGCTCAGAGGCCTGAGCCCAGGCATTGGGATCCAGCCTGCTGGCCAAGGACCCAGAATCAGACACTGGAATTCAGTTTGTGTTGCGGAATCTGGGCCTGGGCTCAGGCTCTGACCTGAGCAAAGGCCCAGATGTTGGGACCCGGCTTCTGGTTCAAGTTGGGGCATCAGGCCTGGGTCTGGGCCGAAGCCCCAGCATCAGGACCTGGCCTCAGGCTCCAGCCTAAGCCAAGGTCCAGCTTCAGGACCCGGCCTCTGGGTCATGGTGCTGCTTTGGGCCTGGATCCCAGCCGAGGCCCCGGCATCAGAACCCGGGCCCAGGCATCAGGCCTGCGTTTGGGATCTGTCCTAGTCTGAGGCCTAGCATCAGTATCCAGTCTCCTGGGTGGTCACATCATCGGGCCTGGGTTTGGGCTGAGATCCTGGCATTGTAAACTGGCCTCCAAATAAAGTATTGGCATTGGGCCTGTGCTTGGACTCCAGCCTAGGCTGAGGCACAGGCATCGGGACCTGGCCTCCGGGTTGGGTCGCAGTGTTAGGCCTGGGTCCGGACTGAGGTCCCAGCATTGGAACCCAGCCTCCAGGCTATAGCAATTTGCCTGGGTTCAGACTCCAGCCAAGGCATTGGACTTGAGTAGGCCGAGGCCATGGAGACCTACCACAGCCTTGGCCTATACAAGTCCAAGGCTTTGGCCTAGTTTGTGGCGGCGGATCCCCCTGGACTGGGTAAGTAGAGGTGTGCATCTGTTTTCCACGTATTTGTAATCCGCAACTTATTTTTTGCTATCTGTTAAATACGTGGGGAGGCGAAACGCATCGCGACTCCCCACGTATTAAACAGATTTCTGTTTAATTCAGCCTAAATAAAAATTTAAACCCATCCCCCCCCCCCACCCTCTTGACCCCCACCCAAGACTCACCAAAAATCCCTGGTGGTCCAGCGGTGGGGTCCGGGAATTCACTCACACCCTCGGTGCTAGTTTCATCATGGCGCCGATAGCCTTTGTCACAGGGGCTACCGGTGCTATTGGTCAGCCCCTGTCACATGACCATCGGCGCCATCTTGTGCTCCTACCATGTGACAGGGGCTGACCAATGGCACCGGTAGCCCCTGTGACATAGTATGGGCAAAGGCTATCGGCACCATTTTGAGTCCTGGCGTCGGACGGCAGGTCGCTCCAGGAGCCCCGTTGGACCCACAGGGACTTTTGGCCAGCTTGGGGGGGCCTCCTGACCCCCACAAGACTTGCCAAAAGTCCAGCGGGGGTCCGGGAGTGACCTCCTTTCACGCCGGCCGTCCGATCCCAATACTCAAAATGGCGCTGATCGCCACCATTTTGAGACTCAAAATCGCCGTCCCGCCAATACTCAAAATGGCGCCGATCGCCGTCATAGTAAGGGTAAAGGCGATCGGCGCCATTTTGAGTATTGGGGGGATTGCGATTTTGAGTCTCAAAATGGCGGCGATCGGCGCGATTTTGAGTATTGGGATCGGACAACCGGCGTGAAAGGAGGTCGCTCCCGGACCCCCGCTGGACTTTTGGCAAGTCTTGTGGGGGTCAGGAGGCCCCCCCAAGCTGGCCAAAAGTCCCTGTGGGTCCAACGGGGGTCCCGGAGTGACCTGCTGTCCAACGCCAGGACTCAAAATGGCGCCAATAGCCTTTGCCCATACTATGTCACAGGGGCTACCGGTGCCATTGGTCAGCCCCTGTCATATGGTAGGAGCACAAGATGGCGCCAATGGCCATGTGACAGGGGCTGACCAATGCACCGGTAGCCCCTGTGACAAAGGCTATCGGCGCCGTGATGAAACTAGCACCGAGGGTCTGAGTGAGTTCCCGGACCCCACCGCTGGACCACCAGGGAGTTTTGGTAAGTCTTGGGGGGGTCAGGAGGGTGGGGGGTTGTAGTTAATTTAGTAGTAACGTATTTACAGATTGACAACTTATTGAATTCTCCATACTTCTGCATGAAACGGAATTGACCCCGCCATGAATACGGATCACGTACGCAACGAAAACTTTTTGTCTGCACATCCCTATGGGTAAGTAGGGGCTTGGGAGGGGATTCTGGCCCCATCATTTTTCTGAGAGGGTGGGAGGGATGCTTCGCTTTTGGTTTTTGGCTGTTTTTTGAGGGGGGAGGATTTATTGCTGAATTAGTTTTTTTTCACACAAATGAAACGAATCATGTAATCCACAAACCAAAATTCATGGGAAAAAAAACTCCCAAAAATGAACTGAATAATGAAGATGATTTTTTTTCCCCTGTACATCCCTACAAAAAGAGTCATGCACACCCCAGGGCACCATGAGTGGTACAAAGCAGCACCAACAGTGGCATGAACCCTAAAGCACTGTGAGATGGGGTAATGCAGCATAAATCATTACCTGAAACCAGAAGAAACTCTGGAGAAGGTCTGTAGTGGTTCTGATGTACATATCAGTCAACAGGTCTGAATGCAAGTGCAAAAGACTAATCAAACTATCCAATAGCTGAAAAATGGTAAACTTACTATCCTTGAGTAGGTTGAAGCCATACAAAAAACTGTGGAGGAGTTCTGTAGAGTTTCTAATGTCTAAATTAGTCTTTGGACCTGGAAATAGCGACCAAAAATTAATTGAAACATGTAGTAGCTGAAAGGTGAACTTACTATCCCTCTGCAGGGAGAAATCAAAGGAAATCTCTATAGAAGGTCTATAGCAGTCCTGATGTAGTTTTCCTACAGTATTTCATGGAGAAAGGGATTAGGGTTCAGGTTTAGATATTGATGTTCACTTGCTATGATTTTGTGCTAATACTGACTTGAAATGAGGGACCAGCATGAGGAAAGACATAAACAGAACTCTTAGAAACCAAAAGAAGAACAAGCAGTGGCAACTGCATCAATGACATTCTAAGGCAGTGAAAGAAGGGCAAAGAAGCAGGAATTGTGACAGCAAGAATGGTGGTATGAAAAATGCCAAGGCACTGCATGAAGGTCAGAGACTAAGCAACTATTGCATTAACATTCCAAGGCATTAAGTGAGGAGCAAGGGAATTGCAGCAGAGTTAAAATCAGCAACCCAATGCTGCAAAAGGAGGAAATCATTAAAACAGTGGCATGAAGTCTGACATGAACAATCCAAGGCCCCGTGATAGAAGCAGCGTGTCAGAAGCAGTGGCTAGTACTGCAATATTGTTTTGTTGATCTTATAAAAAGGTATCTCAATCTCCAGAGACTGTGTTTCTCCAGGAATAATAGTGCTCATAAATAACTTAATGCACTAAAGAATTATTACCTCTCAAACACATTCTTGAGTAAAAAAATGAAATAACTTTTTATCTCATTCCTATAAAAGGTTAGAAGACATGACATGAAGGTATTGCTTTATTCAATGCTGATCATTGGAAGGTTGTTTAGTAATGCAATGCAGCCTAAAATGATGGCATACTCTATGGAAGACTAATAACAGATGAAACCAATAATCAGTGATTACCATAAGGAAATTTGAATGTAACTTTAAAGACAGCAGGAACGGAGGCAAAATAACTATAGACACCAAAAGAGGAATAAATTAGCAGGAGCATTGACATCAACACCCAAAGACATTGATTGCAGAACAAGGCAGCAAGAAAAATGGCATCATCCCAAGATACTGAAAGGTGAATTTTCAAAAGTTATTCATATAAAAAATATTCCTTATGCATATAAAATAGCATAAGTGCACGTATATGCTATTTAGAAACCTCAACATATATGCATAAATCAGGATCCACAATTAAATTTGCTTGTTAAAAAAGGGAGGGGCCAAGGATATACCAGAGAGGCCATTTATGCATATAAAATTGGCACCTACTTTGCATATATATAATTTTTTAGTTCAAATCTTTTTATTAGGAGATTTGAATGGTTACAAAAAAGGAGAAACATAAAGAAAAAATAGCCAGTAGTATACAAGAATATATAGTTTGCAAATAGAAACCAGCAGAGATAATATTTCCTAGAGGAAAAATCCATAAACTGCTATTATGGTAATTAATAAGCAATAGTAGCTTGTGATATATCCAATGTTTAGGGACTTGCCAGGTTCTTGTTACTTGGATTGGCCACTGTTGGAAACAGGATACTGGGCTTGATGGACCCTTGGTCTGACCCAGTATGGCATCTTAAGTTCTTATGGCAATATGTGGTACTGGCTAGTGCTTGTGATAACATAAAAAAATACTCCAAAAAGAGTGGGGGCAAAAGCACTTATGGGATTGAGCAAATGCAAGTTAAAATGTAATTTTTTACAACACTTTATTTGTATATATACACACACACAAATATAAACAATAAAGGACTACTTAAACCTAACACAAAGTTATTCTAATAATCCCTTGAGAAAATTGGAAACAATGTCTCACACAACTAACATTGTTAAATGTGTTTACTTTGTAACTATACAATGGTGAATCTAACTACATGGGGGCAGCAGGAGATGGCCATTGAAACAGATGTCACCCCCAAGCAATACAGGAATTGGGAGGAGAAAAAAATTAATCAGCTCAAAAAAGCAGAAAAGGTGACTAGGAAGTGCAACAAATCAAGGGAGAAATTTTGGAAAGCTATGACCACAAATGCTCATAATTTGGGTAATAAAACACAGACCTGCAAGCTCTAATGCTGGAGGCAGACTTGGACATTGTTGCTGTTATGGAGACATGGTTCATAGATTCTCAAAATTGGGAAATGGCCATACCAGGCGATAACTTGTTAAGGAAGGACAGAGAGGACAGAAAAGGGGAAGGAGTAGCTCTTTATGTCAAAAACAATATCCAAACAACTGAACTTCAAGGAATGTAGGGTAGAAAAAGAAGCATTATGGGCCATCGTAAATAAAGGATGATGGTGCATCCATTTTTACTGGAGTGGTTTACAGGCCTCCAACTCTAATGGACGAACTAGACAGAGATCTGGTTGAAGACATCCAAAAGGTAGGAAAGAAAGGAGAAGTTTTGATTGTTGGAGAT
Organism: Rhinatrema bivittatum; assembly: GCF_901001135.1. Classification (NCBI taxonomy): domain Eukaryota; kingdom Metazoa; phylum Chordata; class Amphibia; order Gymnophiona; family Rhinatrematidae; genus Rhinatrema; species Rhinatrema bivittatum. Next base: position 409,110,947 of record NC_042617.1, read on the forward strand.
TTTAATCTGCAAGACATGGAGTGGAGAATCCCTTCTGAGGATCCTACCAGAAGTATAGAGATAGTGGATGCCCTGCAAGGGGCTCTTTTCAAACAAATGGTAATGGAACCCACGAGGGATGGCGTTATACTCAACCTAGTGCTCTTTAATGAGAATAATGTCTCTAATATCCAGGTGGGTGCCCACCTCAGCAACCGTGATCAAAAGGTATGGTTTGATATCACAAATAGGATACAGAGAGGTCACACAAAGACCTGAGTTTTGAATTTCAAAAATACAGACTGTTGAAATGAGGACATTCCAGGAGGTAGAACTATAAGACTGGGAGAAAATGAGAGAGGTGGAACAGTGGAACAAACTAAAAGGAGCAATTACAAAGGCAACAAATCTATATGTTAGGAAAGTAAACAAAAGTAAGAGAAATAAGAAATCAATCTGGTTCTCAAAGGAGGTGGCTGATAAAATAAAAACAAAAACAGCTTTCTAGACATATAAAGGATCCCAAAAAGAGGAACACAGGCAAGAATAACTGGTAAAACTGAGCGAGACAAAGAAAGAAATCAAGAAAGCAAAAAGTCAGGTGGCAGAAAGGATTGGCAAACAAGTAAATCGAGGTGACAAAACATTTTTCAGATATGTCAAATAAAGGAGTAAGGTCAAAAGTGGTATAATGAAATTGAAAGACGATAAAGATTAATGTGTGAAAAGATGAAGTAATGGCCGAAATATTAAACAAACACTTCAGTTCGGTATTCACTAAAGAAGACCCTGGAGAAGCACCATCGCTATTGACCAGACTGTGAATGGGAGTGAAGTAGGTGAAACTCCCTTTACAGAAGATAATGTATATGAAGAGCCAGGAAAACTGAAAGTGGACAAGGCCATGGGGCCAAATACGTTATATCCCAGGATACTAAGGGAGCTCAGAGATATGCTGGTGGGTCTGCTGAGGGACCTGATCAATAGATCCCTGGAAATGGGAATGGTGCTGCAAGATTGGAGAAGAATGATGGTGGTTCCACACCACAAGAGTGGGAGTAAAGAAGAGGCTGGAAACTACAGGCCGGTTAGCCTCACCTTGGTGGTGGGAAAATTAATGGAGACTCTGCTGAAGGAAAGGATAATGAACTATCTACAATCCAGTGGGTTTCTTGACCTGAGCCAGCATAGATTCACCAGGGGAAGATCCTGTCATACAAATATGATTGATGTTTGTCATTGGTTGACAGAGAATTGAATCAGGGAAGAGTGCTTGATGTGATTTACTTGGATTTTAGTAAAGCTTTTGATATGGCCTATATATGAGACTTGTGAACAAAATGAGAAGCTTGGGAGTGGGTGCCAAGGCATTGGCATGGATTGCAAACTGGTTGACTGACAGGAGACAGCATATAATGGTAAATGGAACCTACTCTGAAGAAAGAACAGTGTTAAGTGGAGTGCCACAGGGATCAGTTTTGGAACTGATTCTGTTCAATATCTTTGTGAGCAACCTGATGGAAAGGACAGAAGGTAAAGTTTGTCTATCTGCAACAGAGTGGACACATCTGAAGGAAAAGAGAGAATGCAAAGTGATTTAAGAAAACTTGAAGAGTGGTCGAAGATTTGGTAGCTGGGATTCAATGCCAAGAAGTACAGAATCATTAAAATCATCCATTGTACCTGAAGACTGGAGGATGGTCAATATAACCCCAATATTTAAAAAGGGCTCCAGGGGCAATCCGGAAAAATATAGATCAGAGAGCCTGACTTCAGTGCCGGGAAAAATAGTGGAAACTATTCTAAAGTTCAAAATCACAGAGCATATAGAAAGACATGGTTTAATGGAACACAGTCAACAGGGATTTACCCAAGGGAAGTTTTGCCTATCAAATCTGCTTCATTTTTTTGAAGGGGTTAATAAACATGTGGATAAAGGTGAACCGGTAGATGTAGTGTATTTGGATTTTCAGAAGGTGTTTGACAAAGTCCCTCATGAGAGGCTTCTAAGGAAACTAAAAAGTCATGGGATACGAGGCAATGTTCTTTCATGGATTACAAACTGGTTAAAAGACAAGAAACAGAGAGTAGGATTAAATGGTCAATTTTCTCAGTGGAAAAGGGTAAACAATGGAGTGCTTCAGGGATCTGTACTTGGACTGGTGCTTTTTAATATATTTATAAATGATCTGGAAAGGAATATGACAAGTGAGGTTATCAAATTTGCAGATGATACAAAATTATTCAGAGTAATTAAATCAGAAGCGGATTGTGATACATTACAGGAGGACTTTATGAGAGTGGAAGATTGGGCATCCAAATGGCAAAGGAAATTTAATGTGGACAAGTGCAAGGTATTGCATATAGGGAAACATAACCCTTGCTGTAGTTACACAATGTTAGGTTCCATATTAGGAGCTACCACCCAGGAAAAAGATCTAGGCATCATAGTGGATACTGGATAATACTTTGAAATTGTTGGCTCAGTGTGCTGCAGCAGTCAAAAAAGCAAACAGAATGTTAGGAATTCTTAAGAAGGGAATGGTTAACAAAACAAAAAAATGTCATAATACCTCTGTACCACTCCATGGTGAGGCCGCACCTTGAATACTGTGTACAATTCTGGCCGCTGCATCTCAAAAAAGATATAGTTGTGATAGAGAAGGAACAGAAAAGGGCAACCAAAATGATAAAGAGGATGGAATAGCTTCCCTGTGAGGAAAGACTGAAGAGGTTAGGGCTGTTCAGCTTGGAGAAGAGATGGCTGAGGGGGGGATGTGATAGAGGTCTTTAAAATAATGAGAGGACTTGAATGATTAGATGTGAATCGTTTATTTATACTTTCAGATAATAGAAGGACTAGGGGGCACTCTATGAAGTTACCAAGTAGCACATTTAAGAATAATCGGAGAAAAATTCTTTTTCACTCAATACACAATTAAACTCTGGAATTTGTTGCCAGAGGATATGGTTAGTGCAGTTAGTGTAGCTGGGTTTAAAAAAGGTTTGGAGAAGTTCTTGGAGAAGTCCATTAACTGCTATTAATCAAGTTGACTTAGGGAATGGCCTCTGCTATTACTGGCATCAGTAGCATGGGATCTTCTTAGTGTTTGGGTACTTGCCAGGTTCTTGTGGCCTGGTTTGGCCTGTATTGGAAACAGGATACTGGGCTTGATGGATCCTTTGTCTGACCCAGCATGGCAATTTCTTATGTTCTTAGAGTCATGCATCTGGGGTGCGGCAATCCAAAAGAGCTTTATGTGATGGGTGGTGAATGACTAATGCGCACAAACTGGGAGAGGCACCTTGATATGATAGTGTCTGATGATCTGAAGACGGCAAAGCAATGTGACAAGGTGCTAGCTAAAGCCAGAAGAATGCTGGGCTGCATAGAGAGGAATAACCAGTAAAAAAAAAAAAAGTGATAATGCCCTTGTACAGGCCCTTGTGAGGCCTCACTTGGAGTACTGCCTTCAATACTGGTGCCCATATCTCAAAAAGGATAAAGACAGGATAGAGGTGGTCCAAAGAAAAGCAAACAAAATGGTGAGGGGTCAGCATTGGAAGACTATGAGGAGAGGCTGAAGGATCTGAATACGTATACCCTGGAAGAGAAGAGGTGCAGGAGAGATATGATACAGACCTTTAGATACCTGAAAGGTTTTAATGATTCACAATCGACAAACCTTTTCTGGTGGAAAGAAATCATTAGAATTAGGGGTCATGAAATGAAACTCCAAGGAGGATGATTCAGAACCAATGTTAGGAAATATTTCTTCACAGAGAGGGTGGTGGATACCTGGAATGCCCTTCCGGAAGAGGGGGTGAAGATGAAAACAGTGAAGGAATTCAAAGGGGCATGGGTAATCACTGTGGATCCCTAAAGGCTAGAGGTTGGAAATGAAAAAAAGAGTGCATGGAGTAACTTGCTGGTGTAGCAGTTGCTATCTTTAACAAATAAGCCTTGATACTGTTATTGCAACTCTATCATTGCTCTCTGCTTCAAAGGCAGTGAGAAAAGGGGAATTGGATTCAGACATCAACCAACGAGGGCCTTGTCTTTTACATTTTGAGGAACAAATAAACATGGGGTTAACTAGCTGAAGCAGTACTTACTACCATTATTCACTAACAGCTGGATTTTAAATCAGCCACGGGCATAGAAATCGCCACTTACGCGCGTGACTGCACACTGCATGCATTTTAAAAAAGACCCAACCACGCGCGTAATGGACGGGCCAGGGGTGGGCAGGGACAGCACCATTCCTCGCCGACGTGCGCAAGTTACTTCAGGTCGGGCCCTGAAGTAACTTAATGGAAAAAAGGTAAACCAAAAAAAAAAGGAATTTAGAGGGTAGGGTGGAGAGGGGAAGGGAGGTTAGGGTAGGGGGTAGGAAGTTCCCTCCCAGTCCGCTTCTAAATTGGAGCGGACTGGGTGGAGCCCCGATACTTGTCGCCGTGCAAATTTGCATAATTTTGCCCCACCTTGCACGCACATATGCATGCGGATTATAAAATCCGGCCCATATGTGCGTGCGGCCCACGTGTTTTATAACATGCGCATGCCAGTGCGCGCATGTTATAAAATTGGTGCACGTTTTAAAATGTTCCCTTAAGCCTGGTACTTTTGATGCAACTCCATTGCTTTCTGCTTTCACGGCAATGGTTAAGGGAAATTGGATTCAAACAGCATCCGAGGGCCCTGACTTTTATGATCTGGGAAACTGATAAGCATGGGAGCAATCTGCACATTGCGGCAGATTCTGGCATGGGCTTGCTGGGCAGACTGGGTGGATCATTTGGTCCTTTTCTGCCTTCATTTCTTTGTTTATGTTTCTATTTTAAACCTTCAGCTATCCAATGAAAGTCTGGAAAAAGGGAAGAGAGAGTACCGGCCAAGAAATTTAAGGACATCATTTCAGATTTAGACCAATTAATTTTATAACCTGAAATTAAAGAGAATTGTGCAACAGTTTGCATAATATGAGGCAAAACAGTTTCAGAATGAGAAATTACACGACATCATCCACATAAGCAGATAGTTTCTTTTCCACATTACCGATTTTCATACCTTGAATTAGTGGATCTTGATGGATAGATTGCAGCAACGGTTCTAGGGGTGAAGTTAAAAAGATTAGGGGAGAGGGGGCAACCTTATTTTATATTCCTTTGCAAGGAGATCCATTCCAACAAAGCCCTATTTATATATAAATAAGAATAGGGAGAATGGTATAACCGAACAAACATGATAAAGCAATGTCCACATCCAAACCCCTTGAGAACCTCAAAGAGGTAATTCCACTCCACATGATCAAAAGCCTTTGCATCTAAGGAGACTGCCACAGAGTATTAGCAGTGTGAAGTATATTGAGGGTCTGTCTAGCGTTGTCAGTAGAAGACCAGCCTTTTATGAATCCACATGCAAATGGATGAATAACAGTAGTCATAAACTTTTCCAAACAGGATGTCAATACCTTTGCTAGGTGTGTATAGACTACATTCAACAATGAGATTGGTCTGTAATAGGTAAGTAATTGTGGGTCTCTATCCGGCTTATAAAAAAACTACAATTTGTGCCTCACTGAACTGACTGGTGACTATGCTGGAATCAGACATTGCCGTATATAGAACCTGTAGAATTAGTATCGATGGAGTAGAGAAGGGTTTACACAATTCAACAGTGTAGCCATCCAGGCTGAGAGCCTTTACCGTGAGCAAGGAGGATAAAGCATGTTTGATTTCCGTGGGGGTGATATTGGAACTCAAAAATGCCGTATCATCTTTGAAAAGCCTAGGCAAAGTTAAAGGGGAAAGAAAATTAGTAAAGAGGGAAGGATCCTTCTTTGATTCAGTGGAATATTGGGAAACATTATATTCTTTAAACATATTGGGGCAGATTTTGTAAAACTACACGCGCGAACAAAAGTACGCCAGATTTCAATAGATACGCACGTATCTGTTAAAATCCGGGGTCGGCGCGTGCAAGGCTGCCCAAAATCGGCAGCTTGCGAGCGCCGAGCCGCGCAGCCTGCCTCCGTTCCCTCCGAGGCCACACACCCCCCCCCCCCCGCACCTTTGTTGCACAAGGTATGCCTGCCACATCCCCGGAACGCCCCCGATGATGCACCGGTGACACGCCCCCGACAGGAAAGCCCCGGGACTTACGTGCGTCCTGGGGGCTTTGCGCATGCCGGCAGCCTATGCAAGATAGGCTCGGCGCACGCAGGGGGGGTTTGGGGTAGGTTTTCGGGGGACATAACCCTTTGAAAATCTACCCCATTAAGAATATCGAGCCTCTTGGTGGCTATCTGTCCAGCACTAGATTTTAAATCAGCTATTCTCTTATAATCTTTCTGGCCTTGCAAATTGGTTGCCAGAAGGCGACCACACATATCTTCAGCATAATATCTGTATTTTTGTAAAAAAAAAAAAATAAAATAAAAAATTGGTTTCCCAGCATTTACACTTAAAATATTATAGTTATATTTCAACTAATATAAGGAAAAGAGTACAGTATTGGAAAGGGATTGAATATGTTCTTTTTCTAGTTGAGAAATTTTGGTTTCTAGATCTATTTCTTTTCTTAAAGCCCTCTGAGCTGTAGCAGAATAATTAATAATTAAACCCCATAACCCTAACTTTAAAAGCTTCTCAAATAGGTTTTGTGTTAAGTTCTAGAGTGTCATGTAAGAAATACTCAATTTAAGAACATAAGAACATAAGAAACTGCCATGCTTAAACTATAAATAAAAAAAAAAAAAGAAAGAAATTGCCATGCTGGGTCAGACCAAGGGTCCATCAAGCCCAGCATCCTGTTTCCAACAGAGGCCAAACCAGGCCACAAGAACCTGGCAAGTAGCCAAACACTAAGAAGATCCCATGCTACTGATGCAATTAATAACAGTGGCTATTCCCTAATTAAACCTGATTAATAGCTGTTAATGGACTTCTCCTCCAAGAACTTATCCAAACCTTTTTTGAACCCAGCTACACTAACTGCACTAACCACATCCTCTGGCAACAAATTCCAGAGCTTTATTGTGCATTGAGTGATGTGTTATAAATTCAGAATCTCCTAAAAGGGAAGCCTTGAATCTCCAACACGGGGTGTCAGAGGGCTGAAGATTCCAATGCATGGAAAAGGATATAGCTGTGTGGTCTGAAAAAAGAATAAGTGAAAGTGCCGGCCATCCAGTGCTCCTACCATGTGACAGGGGCCGGCCAATGGCACGGATACCCTGTCACATGGTAAGGGCAAAGGGCCATCGGCGCCATCTTTATGAGTGGCAGCCGATGGCCCGAGAGCGGGAGATCGCTCCCTGCGCCCCCCCCTGGACCACCAGGTAATTTTAAAAGGTTTTGGGGGGGTGGGAGGGTGGGGACGGCTAAGGGGGTCGGTTTAAAGGGTCGGGTGGGGGGGGGGTTTTTATCGGGCCATCGGCGCCATATATATTAGTGGCAGCCAAAATGGCGCCGATGGCCCGAGAGTGGGAGATCGTGCCAGGACCCCCTCCACTGGACCACCAGGTAATTTAACATTTTGGGGGGGTTCGGGAGGGTGGGGGAGGGTAAGGGATTGGTTTTAAAGGGTCGGGGTGGGTTTAGGGGTTGTTTTGGTGTGCCGGTTTTCCCGCCCTCCCCCAAAATAATTCCCGTGCCCGATTTAATGATTTTTGATGATAAATCGGGGGAATTTGTATTGTATTGCGCACTCTAACGATTTTTGGCGATTTAAAAAATATCGACGATTTTTTTAAATAGTCAAAAAACGATTCACATCCCTAAAATCTCTAGCTTTTTTTCTGAGTGCCCGGGGTTTAGCAGCCTACAGCAGCCATGATGAGAAAATCAAGATGCTGCTCACTGGTCTTCCTGCTCCTGAATGCCTTCTTGGAGACATGAATTAGGATACCAGGTCTCCAGAGACCCAATAAGAAAGGAGGAGAGGGGAATAGCACCTATCCAAGCTGACTGTAAAGCAGACTCATTTACCAATTTAAAAAAATATATTTTCTTAAAGATGCACAATTCTGCTGGGATCCGTTATCCTGCAAGTGTTGTCCCTTCAGATTTTATTTATTTTTTTAATCAGGTGGTGAGACACAAGGCTGCAGATGAATAAAAACCTCTAGTAAGGCTTCAAATTTTAACTGGGAAAGGAGGGAAAACTCTCACAAAGCCCCTACTTGTAGCTGTGCTGTGCTGGGGGAGCTGGGATACATCTCACTCCTTCCTCCTCCCTCCTTTCCCCTGGGAGAGAGTTGCAGATGGCACAATAAATGTGCTTCCAGCCCCACAATCTTTCTTCTCTCAATTACAGCATTCACCTCTATCTGTGCGGGAATCTTTCAAAAGGTGAGGGATCCATTCACTCTCCTGGATTAGGTGAAATGGAGGTCCTGATGGGCAGGGCAACCTTTAAGCAGGTTAGGAAAACCCCTTCCATGGATGGCCAAAAATCCTGTCCTTGTACAGAGAGTAAACTTTCTCCCCAGGGGCTGATCAGTGTCCTCTAGAAGCTTTACAGTTCTATTAGTCACAACTCTTCCACTTCCTTAGACTTATTTCTGTCTCTGACCCTCCTCTGGATTCCTTATGTGAGGGATCCCTGGAAAGAGGTTCTCTTACCCTGCTCTACTGCAGGTAGGAAGGAGCAGCCAAATAATCTTCCTACTGGATGTCCAACCAAAGGCTCTTTTCCCTTAACCAAGGATAACACTGAAGTTATCCCTTGTAAAGGGTCACCACCTCAGATGGGCAGGTCTTCCCCGGGCATCCTGAATATAGTGTTCCCCCTTTCCCTGAATCCAGGAAAGTCCCCGGGGTCCAGCAAGGCTCCTGCCAAGAAAGGGTCAAAATCCAGAAAACAACTTGGAGGGGGGTATCAAAACTGGCTAGGGAGTAGACTGGCAAGACCACCTTCCCGACCCTGGTCAAGATTCCCAGGCTGGGTTAGCCTGCTCCCTCTGACTGGGCCTGAAATTGCAAGTAAAGGTAAGTGCCTATCACCTCCTAATGCTCCCAAAATTATACACGACCTCATCCAGACTCTCAGGAGGGAGAGCTTTTGTAAAGCCTCCTAGTCGACGGCCATCCCCAGGCCACTCAAAGGGAGAGACTGAATTTGAATGGGTGCTCCCCCCATCCACTAACCTATTCTACCTAGTGCTGGTAACCAAAGAACGGTTCTTGGTTACATGCCTAAGCAGCGGAGAGTGCAAAGGCAGATTGAGTTCTCTGTCTGAAGAATGCCAGCTCTGAGTCTGCAATGCATGCAGGAAGGTAAAAATGTGTCGTCCCCCTGAGAGGTGGAGGCACCCTCTCTAAATGCACAGTTTCAGTGCTGAGGCTGCAGTCCTGGCCCTGGAAGTTCTAATTCAGTAAAGAGCAGCAAGATTTTTCTTTTTGCTTATTTGTTTATGTGTTCTAAATTCAGGCAGCAGCTGTAAGACTTTCCAGGAGAAGCTGGCATACAGGGTCAGCAAAAGAGACTGAGGTAATCCGTGCTTGCCTTTTTACCAAGATTTTATTTATTTATTTATTTAACACTTTTTTATACCGACCTTCATAGTGATAACCATATCGGATCGGTTTACATATAACAAGGATAACTGAAGCAATAAATAAAGTGATTAACAATAGAGGAGAAAAAGGTAAAGTTACATTCAACAGGGTGTAGAACTTGGAAGCTAAATAGCTGGAAAAAAATAAAGGCAGGAAGTATTGTAACATAATAGTATAGGATGTGGGTTAAAGCTTAAGGTGCTTTAACCTGGAAGTCCATCTTTCGAGAGGATAGCAAACCATTTGTCCTGCCCCCAACCCCACCCCCACCCCCTTCCCATGGTACGGCTATTGGCTGCCACAGCAAGCCTCACCTCAGCTGACCCTGAGCTGAGGACCAAGGTCCAGCCATTTCCAGTTGGGGGTGGTTGCCAGGCCACATGGCAGCGGGCATGTTGTGTCACATTAAAGTGGCTGCTGGGGGACTTGATAAGAAGCTCCTAATTTAGAAAGTTAAATGACTGTGATCTCACAGCTGACTATTCTACAGACTGATGAGAAAACACAGTCTGACACAGTGTCTAATCTGCTGTGTTAGTCACATTTTAAGAATTGTTCAAAGATATGGAAAGGCTGCCTCAAAACATCTCCTAATGTGCACTGGCCTTCTGTCTCTTAACTTGCTAATGAACCATGATTGAGTAAAGTAATGAAGAGTTTACAGAGAGCCCCAGGAAACCAATTTCCAATTTTGCAACCAGCAGGCTTTAACTTTCACTGTAGCCTTTACTAATTTTGCCTGGAAGGGAACTTGGATACCAAATGCCAATGTGCAACAGACTTTTTATAATCCCCATACTCTGTGCATATGTGCACATCTTTTCTGCAGATTCACTGTATCACCATCTATGGTTTCTATAAATAAGCAACCTGACTAAACGTGGTTACTGGGAGAAAGGAAGTTGGAATAATCTTTTAACATCAAGAGCACTGCAAAATATGTGGAACAGGAAAGATTTTAATCTTTAGAGTGAGTCAGCTGATTTATGGAGATAAACGTAAGATGAATGTGTCACATTTATTTCTTGGGAAAATTAAGCAAAAGCACACCAAATATTCATTCAGATTATTTCGATTTACATCAGCAAGATACATGTACTGCATATATGTTGCACTTTATTTAACTTGACCCTAATTTGTAAAAATTGCACTATCTCAGGGGAAAATAAGCAGAACAGCAATAAGAAAAAATACAAAATGATTATCAGCAGAGATAAATGAAAACATGCTATTACATTTCACTGTTTTCTACTAATACCTTGAGGATAATGGTAGGATGGCCTCCATGACTTGAGGATAATGGTAGGATTACCTCCATGACTATAATTTCAACCCCAAAGCTCTTTTCTCCTACGTCGCCAGCCTCACCTCCCCGATCCCCCCCACTATCCCAGACTCTGAGGCCGTGGCCAAATGTGAAGAACTGGCCAACTACTTCCAAAGCAAAATCTCCAACCTTCTCTCTAGATTTCCCCCCACCAACCCCTCCCCCCCTACTATCCTACCCTCATTCCCCTCTCTGTCCCAACCTTCATTGGCCACAATGGATCTTACCTCCTCTAAAGAAATTACAGGCCTCCTTCGAAAACTTAAGCCTGCCTCTCATCCCAACGACACCATTCCCACGAAAGCACTAATAGCCATCCCCAACAGCATAGCCAGCACCATAGCTGAGATTATCAACTGCTCCATCACCCACGGGATAGTCCCAGATTCCCTCAAACACGCTGTTGTCAAACCCCTACTCAAGAAACCCTCCCTAGACCCGAAAGACCCTTCCAACTTTTGCCCCATTTCCAACCTCCCTTTTATCTCCAAACTCATGGAAAAGGTGGTCAATTCACAACTCATGGACTACCTAGAAAATCATGACATCCTCCATGCCTCCCAATTTGGATTCAGGAAACACTTTAATACCGAATCCTTACTGCTCTCCCTTACCGACTATCTTCTCAGAGGATTGGGACAAGGCCACAGTTACCTACTAGCCCTTCTTGACATCTCAGCGGCCTTTGACACCATCAGCCACCACCACCTCCTGACACGGCTAGAAAGCATCGGCATCTCAGGAATAGCTCTAGCTTGGTTCACATCCTATCTCTCTAACAGAAAGTTCTCTGTTAAAATTGGAAACAACCTATCTGCCTCACACCCCCTTCAACAAGGAGTGCCTCAAGGATCATCACTTTCATCTACCCTATTCAATATTTACCTCACCCCTCTCTGCCACCTCCTCTCTGACCTTAAACTCAAATTCTACCTCTATGCTGATGATGTACAGATCATCATTCCCATTCACAACTCTATATCTGACGCCCTGGAGCACTGGGAAAAGTGCCTTGCAGCCATCAACGCCCTCCTCACCAACCTTCAGCTTGCTCTCAACACCAACAAAACGGAACTCCTCCACATCTCCTCGCTCCCCCCTGACCGCCTGCCTAACGACCCTAAACTTAACCTCCTCACAGCTCAACCTTCCGTTAGAGACCTCGGAGTCCTTCTTGATCCCAATCTTAGTATGAAACCTCACATCAATTCCATCCTCAAAACTGGCTTCTTCAAACTCAATGTGCTAAAGAAACTCAGACCCCTCCTCTACGCCCATGACCTCCGCACAGTGATCCAAGCCACCCTCACCTCCAAACTAGATTACTGTAATGCCCTTCTCTTAGGGCTCCCAATGTCTTCTATAAAACCCCTCCAACTTCTGCAAAATGCTACTGCAAGACTCATTACTAACACACGCAAACATGACCATATAACCCCTATCCTCAAGGATCTACATTGGCTTCCCATAATGTCCCGTATACACTACAAAACTTTGACCATAATTCACAAGTCCATTCACACCCATAACTCCAACTGGCTCGACCTCCCTTTCACTGCCCCCCTGTCCACCCGAGCCACCAGATCCACCAACAAAGGCACCCTACATGTCCAATCCTTGAAATTGGCTCATCTCTCCTCCACCCGCAACCGTGCCATATCTATTGCCAGTCCGGCTCTCTGGAACTCCCTACCTGTCCACATGCGACTTGAACCTTGTGCAGTTAAATTCAAAAAGAAACTAAAAACTCTCCTGTTCAACCATGCCTACACAGAATAATTCCTTCCACTCCCCCCTCGTAGTCTCCCCATTCAGGTGACTCCCTCTCCTTATATTAAGGAGACATTCATTGTAAATTGTAAATTGTTTTGGTTATGATTTTCTTGTTTTCCCTGTCCTTCCTACTGCCTCTATGTTCTACCCTCTCCCAGTTACATCCCCCTTGTTGAAATGTATTTTCCAATCTTTCAGTTGTTATGTGAACCGGTATGATGTCCCCACTAATACCGGTATATAAAAGTTTCTAAATAAATAAATAAAATAAATGGCCAAATCATCATAAAATCAATCAGAACCTCTCAAAGAAAAGAAGATGAAATGTGGATTATTGGAGCTACTTTTTTAACCCAGTGTAACAATGACTAAATCTTAGACCGTTATCCTAGCACAAGAAAATCTGAGCTAATTGTAGCTCCACCCTGATTAATTCTTGATCCGCTTCAATCAATAGGGCATGGGAGTAGAAATTCATGTAGTGGCTGTTTGCTAAATAATTGCATTCTGTTTCCAGCAGTAGCTAATTCAGGATACAAGCACCTGGCAAGTACCCAAACATTAAATAAATGAAATGCTACTAGTGTCGCTAAGAAGCAGTGGCTATTAGGGATGTGAATCGTGTCCTCGATCGTCTTAACGATCGATTTCGGCTGGGAGGGGGAGGGAATCGTATTGTTGCCGTTTGGGGGGGGTAAAATATCATGAAAAATCGTGAAAAATCTAAAAATCTAAAAATCGCAAAACCGGCACATTAAAACCCCCTAAAACCCACCCCCGACCCTTTAAATTAAATCCCCCACCCTCCCGAACCCCCCCCAAATGAGTTAAATAACCTGCGGGTCCAGCGGCGGTCCGGAACGGCAGCGGTCCGGAACGGGCTCCTGCTCCTGAATCTTGTTGTCTTCAGCCGGCGCCATTTTCCAAAATGGCGCCGAAAAATGGCGGCGGCCATAGACGAACACGATTGGACGGCAGGAGGTCCTTCCGGACCCCCGCTGGACTTTTGGCAAGTCTCGTGGGGGTCAGGAGGCCCCCCACAAGCTGGCCAAAAGTTCCTGGAGGTCCAGCGGGGGTCAGGGAGCGATTTCCCGCCGCGAATCGTTTTCGTACGGAAAATGGCGCCGGCAGGAGATCGACTGCAGGAGGTCGTTCAGCGAGGGTTCCGGCGCCTCGCTGAACGACCTCCTGCAGTCGATCTCCTGCCGGCGCCATTTTCCGTACGAAAACGATTCGCGGCGGGAAATCGCTCCCTGACCCCCGCTGGACCTCCAGGAACTTTTGGCCAGCTTGTGGGGGGCCTCCTGACCACCACGAGACTTGCCAAAAGTCCAGCGGGGGTCCGGAAGGACCTCCTGCCGTCCAATCGTGTTCGTCTATGGCCGCCGCCATTTTTCGGCGCCATTTTGGAAAATGGCGCCGGCTGAAGACAACAAGATTCAGGAGCAGGAGCCCGTTCCGGACCGCTGCCGTTCCGGACCGCCGCTGGACCCGCAGGTTATTTAACTCATTTGGGGGGGGTTCGGGAGGGTGGGGGATTTAATTTAAAGGTCGGGGGTGGGTTTTAGGGGGTTTTAGTGTGCCGGCTCACGATTCTAACGATTTATAACGATAAATCGTTAGAATCTCTATTGTATTGTGTTCCATAACGGTTTAAGACGATATTAAAATTATCGGACGATAATTTTAATCGTCCTAAAACGATTCACATCCCTAGTGGCTATTCCCTAAATCAAATTGATTAATAGCAGTTTATGGACTTCTCCTCCAGGAACTTATCCAAACCTTTTATAGAGACCACCAGGTCTCCACTAGATGGCCCTAGATCTGGTTAACCAGGTAGGAGGGATAAATCATTCTCCACAGCACCTCCTTCTGAATGTTGTCTGTGATGGTTTGACTTCTATCTAGAAGAGGAGCTAGGAGTAGAGCAGGTATGATATTTTGGATTAGCTTTCAAGGAGTGAGGATATATTTTTGGTTTATCTTGCTGAGCTGGGTAGAGTCCCTGCAGTCCATTCACGATCTGCTTCAAGGTTAACTGGAGACCTTTGTTAGAATCTGAACAGTTTTTTTTTTAGTTGATATTCCTGACTGGTGATAAAACCCTAGTCCATCCCTGGTGAAGGATATGTCCTGGATTCCAGAGACCAGGGAGCAAAGACCTGCATGCCCCTGTCTAAACAAGCAAAGGAGCTTCGGTGACAGTGTCACCCAAGAGGCAATTTTTTTTACTTCAAAGTATTTTACCCTTTTTAGTTTGTGAGAAGGTTTCTTGTACCACACCTCCTCACTGGGAATCTGGACTGTGATAACCAGATTCCTGTACAACAGGGGGACCTTTCCTCCAGAGATGTCACACCAGGTGGAGTTAAGAGAAAAGAGGTTGAATGGTTTGGAGACCCTCTACGAGGGAACTCAGGACACAAACTGGAGAAAACCTTGGACTTTGTTGGAATACAGGTACACTTTTTTCATGGCTATGGGGATCCTCACAATTATGAATTCCATGCTAGGCTGGGACACTTGCTGCACAGGGTAAGCTGCATCCCAGAGGATAGTACCAGAACACATATAGAGAGAACCGTGGGAAATTCCACATTGTAAATACTCAATTGGAACACAGACGAAAAGGAATAGTTACTCAATTGATTACACATTTATTTATTCTTGAGAATCACAGTAAACTTATTTTGAACGCCCAAAACTGCATCCAGTCAGAAAACAAGAGGCACATACAGGAAGAGTATCATACCACCACCACCTGGGCCTAGAGTGTTATCCTTCCCCTTCAGAAAGAATCCTAGTCTTTGGTCATGCAGGGAGGAGAAAACTATGCCACAAGAAACAAATTATTTTAGGATCCTTTGGGAGACAATAGAACCACCGAAAAAGGTCACACATTTTTAAACTTATTTATGCTAACTGCTTTTACCTAACCCTCTGGTAATGAATTATGCTAACTGCTTTTACCTAACCCTCTGGTAATGAATTCCAGAGCTTAATTGTTCATTGAATGAAAAATAATTTTCTCTGATTTGTTTTAAATGTGCTATTTGCTAATTCATGGAGTGCCACCTAGTCCTTGTATTATCTGAAAAAGTAAATAACTAATTCACATTTACCTGTTCTAGTCCTCTCATAATTTTATAAATCTCTGTCCTATCCCTCCTCAGCCATCTCTTCCCCAAGCTGAACATCCCTAACATCGTTCCTCACAGGGGAGCCGTTCTAGCCCTCTGTCATTTTGGTCGCTCTTCCCTGTACCTTTTCTCGTAAAACTATATCTTTTTTGAGATGTGGTGACCAGAATTGCACATAGTGCTCAAGGAGTGGTCTCACCATGGAGCGATACAGAGGCATTATGACATTCGCCATTTTATTCACCATTCCTTCCCAAATAATTCCTAACATTCAGTTTGCTTTTTTGACTGCTGCAGCACACCGAGCCAACAGTTTAAATGTATTGTCCACATTGATATCTAGATTGTTTTTCTGGATGGTAACTCCTAATATGAAACTAACATCATGTAACTATAATGGGTTATTTTTCCCTATGTGCATCACTTGGCACTTGTCCACATTAACTTTCATCTGCGATTTGGATGCCCAGTCTTCCAGTCTCCCAAGGTCCTCCTGTAATTTATCACAATCTGCTTGTGATTTAACAGTTCTGAATAATTTTGCATCATCTGCAAATTTGATCACCTCGCTCATTGTTCCACATTCCAGATCATTTATAAATATATTAAAAAGCTCCAGTCCAAGTACAAATCCCTGAGGCACTCCACTGCTTACCTTTCTCTAATGAGAAAATGGACCATTTAATCCTACTCTTTGTCTCCTATCTATTAACCTGTTTTCAAACTACAAAAGGACATTGCCTCCTATTCCATAACTTTTTAATTTTCTTAGGAGTCTCTCATGGGAGACTTTGTCAAATGCTTTCTGAAAATCCAAATATACTACATCTACTGGTTCATCTTTATCCATATGTTTATTAATCCCTCCAAAAACAAGGCAGATTTGTGAAGCAAGACTTCCCTTGGGTAAATGTATGCTGGCTGTGTCCCATTAAACCATGTTTATCTATATATTCTGTGATTTTATGCTTTAGAATAGTTTCCACAATTTTTCTCAGCACTGAAGTCAGGCTCACCATTCTAGTTTCCCATATCACCCCTGGAGCCCTTTTCAAATATCTGGGTTACACTGGCCACCTTCCAATCTTCAAGTACAACAGACTATTTCAATTATAGGTTAAAAATTACTAGTAATAGAACTGAAATTTCATTTTTGAGTTCTTTCAGAACCTTTCTTTTCAGATTGCATTATTTTACAACTTTGCTACTGCTCATTCTCTTCCAGTTCAGCTAATAGTAGCACCTTTCCCTTTCTGCAAGAAAAAAATATCAAACATTACATCTTGTGCTAGCTACTTATGTTTTAGGATAATTAATTTTCTTTTCTTTTTGGAAGGATGACTACAGAGATGGATGTCTTATGCAGAGATATCAAAGGGGCCTATGCACTAAGCTTAGCATATACAGTAACTAAAACCATTTAACATTAACATTTAGTTAATAGTATGCTATGCACGAAGGCCCTTGCATACTTACTGCTAGTTTAAAAAGATGTTACCATGTATGCACTAAAATTAGTGCAAACTAGAAATCTACAAAGTGTGAACATTTTACTAATCACAATAAAGAACTAAAAAGAGGTGCAACACAAAGTTTGATATGAAGCACTATAGAGGAATGGTATCAGAAAAAGATGTGTTGAATTGATATAATCTACTGTCTCTCGTCTGCAATGGGCCTCAAGCAGTGATCAGACACCAGCATCAAAATATCACGTCATTTACCAAACTTCTTAAATATTTTCATATCCCTATATATATATAACTCAAAAATAAATGAATTTTCAAAAATGTGTACTTATCTTAAAACTGATGCCCAAAACCTAATAGTCAATACTTATACTCTTCTCTATATCACCTTCTCTGTATCACTAATATCACCCTTATATTATTCTCTGTATCACCTATATCACTCTTATACAAAGAAGAATATAAAGGTGATATAGAGAAGAGTATAAATATTGGCTATTAGGTTTTGGGCATCAGTTTTAAGATAAGTACAACTTTTTGAAAATTCATTTATTTTTTAGTTATATATGTAGGGATATGAAAAGATTTAACAGGTTTGGTAAATGAGGTGATATTTTGGTGCAGGTATTTCAGCACTGCTTGAGGCCCACTGCAGGGAAGAGGCAGTAGATTACATCAACAAAGCACATCTTTTTCTGATACTATTCCACTATAGAACCACATATCAGAATTTTGTGTTGCACCTCTTTTTAAGTGATGCACTTTAGGAAAACGTATCTGTTTCCAATGCTGAGTTCCATATTTGGAGTTAACCACCCAGGAAAACAACCTTGGAATCACTGTGGACAATTTGTTGAAATCTTCAGCTCAGTGTGCAGCGGTGGCCAAAAAACAAATAGAATGTTACAAATTATTAAGATTCATGTTGTAGCCACACCTTAGGTTCTGAGTGCAATTCTGGTTGTCACACCTCAAAAAAGATATACCAGAAATAGAAAAAGTACAGAAAAAGGCAACAAAATTGATTATGGAGATGGGTTGGTTACCTTATGAAGAGAGGCTAAATAGATTAGGGCTCTTCATCGTAGATAAGAGATGACTTGGGGATACAATAGAGGTTTATAAAATTATGTATGGTGAGGAACAGGTTAATAGGAATGGTTATTTATTTACACTATCATATAGTAATAGAACGAGGGGACTCTCCCTGAAACAAACAGGTAGCAGATTTAAAGTAAATTTAAGAAAGTATTTTTTTAGTTAACACACAATTAAGCTATGGAACTTGTTTTGGCTAAGGATAGTAGTGTAAACAAATTTGGACAAGTTTCTGGAGGACAGGTCCATAAATAATTATTACCCAGATAGACTTTGTTTTATCTACCTCTAAATTCTTGGGAGGGCAACATGAAACAGACTGTCCGAGTACTTCCAGCTGGCTACTGTCAGTGATAAGATGCAAGACTCAATGGACCATTAGTCTTACTGAACATGGCATTTCTTATGCTTTTAAGCTAAAAAATATTTAGAAAGTGCATAGGCCTCAAGATCATAGTTTGTGTTTAATAAATAAAAAATGATGAAAAACAAAGTAAATGTCACTAGTTATGCAAAGCTAGATAAGCAAAATTAATTATTAACACGTCCACTACTTATTTCTCTTGCACCACTAGACACATTCAGCACTGTATGGATATGCATAAGAGACAGTCCTTCCTCCATGGAGCTTACAATCTACCGGTATGTCAGAAACGTTTCCATTATTTCAGATCAGGTTGAATAATGCAGCAGTGTCATGTAAGTTAATAAATACTATAAAAGATTGCTTTCATTATATGAATCATTCCATGCTGTTTGGGTAAAATGACTCCAGGAGTCATCTCCTCCACCCGAGTTTCAGGCAACTGGTATTTCACAAAATAAGCTCTCATTAGCTTGCCTTTTTGTGTGGAACTCTTTGTCCTGAGAAATAATTGGCAACCATTTTGGATGCGAAAGGTGCTGGTACTACTTAGCCATCATGTTTCTTAAAAAAAAAAAACAAAAGTGCTGAATCTCAGTTTCTGGCAAGCTATGGATTTTTCTTTCTCTCTTTGCCGTGCTGATTCCAACTAAGCTGGTTATTACTCAGCCTTTGTGAGCTACTGGGAATAATTCCTGGTCTGCTGTACTTCCTTAGCAATTATCCTTTACTGGTCCAGTGAGTTACAGGCAAGTTAATTTGAAAGTTTACATGAAAAACTTAGCAGACTTTTTCTTCCTGAGCAAAGATTCTGCCTATCAGCTGCTGCAATCTGAATTCTAGGCTGCAATTTAATACCAACAAGGATTTGTGTTCTCAGGCTCTTCTTAGCAGAAACTTCTTTAACTTCCCTTTGAATGTTCCCTCCTTAAGGGGGAATGCAGTTTTCAAAGAATCTGCAGAGCTGCAAACTACACAGCTGCTTTTAACAAGTGTACTTTTAGCACATTTTTAAAGAGAAATTATCCAAGTTGTTTCTCTTTTGAAAATTAGCAAATAAGAGTACGAGTGCCGAAAGCATCTGCATGCTTTGCCCCCTTTTCCCAACTGCTAAAAGTGCATGTTATGAAACCAGTGTACATTTGCAGCCGCATCTGAGGAGGGCAATTCTCAGACAGATCATTTTATCCGGGCTAATGCTTTTGAAAATTGCCCTCAGCAGTGGCAATTTTCCAACTGTCCATATCAGGGGGCAGTCTTCAAATCTGTATGTATGGTTGCAAAGTCCACAGGGTACTTTTACCCCATGGACTTGGCACCAATTTGCCTGCCTAAAATTGCCTGGGGAAAGATTGCCCATGGAGATTTTGTCCCTGCTTTTTCTGTGGCTAAATATATCCCTGAGTGTTGTGATTATACTGTTTAGTGGACCCTTGGGCCGGCCTGCCAGAGACTATGGTAAGATGGACTATTATCTCCGAAGGAGGGGGAGCAGGCCGGGAGGCGGACACCAGGCTGGGTGAAGGAGGTGGCCTTCACACCGGGTGCCCGTACTCCCCAGGAGGAGCCTATGGGAGTCGAGGGATAGGGCTAGGAGTACTGAAGAGGTGTCTTCACCCTGGAAGCCAAGACTCCCCCAGGAGGAGCCCGTAGGAGTCCGGCCGCTGGGACTTAGGTGAGTAAGGATGCTGAGAAGGTGAACCAGGATCAAGCAGGTATCTTGGCTGGAACTGAGGCAAGGCACGGAAGCTGGAACCAGGCTGGGACTGAAGCAGGAACCTGGCTGGAACTGAAGCAAGACACAGAAGCAGGAACCAGGCTGGAACTGAAGCAGGATACTGAGGCAGGAACCTGGCTGGAACTGAAGCAAGGCACAGAAGCAGGAACCAGGCTGGAACTGAAGCAAGACACAGAAGCAGGAACCAGGCTGGAACTGGAGCAGGCTACAAGCGAGAAGTTAGCGAACTCCGAGGCACACAGCAACTAGGAACCGCAAGGTAACCTCGTTGCAAGGCGTCTGCTAGAGGAAGACGCCGACCTTACATACTCGCCGGTGTCTGACATCACGGGAGCGGGTGGAGCAGTGAGTGGCGGGAAAGGGCCTATATCTTCGGCCTCTTTGTGTGCGCACCTAGGAGGAGGGCAGCTGGCTTGGGCGTCCCGATGGTGTCGCCCCCGCGGGGACGCCGCCGAACAGGCCCAGAACCCCGCGAAGCTCTCCAGCAAGACTGGACCCGATGCCAGAAGCCAAGAGGTAAGGACCCGGTTGCGAGTGCCGCGACTGGGACTGCAACACCTGAGAGACAATTCCAAAAGTGCACGTCACCGCCTTTCCTGACCTAACCTTGCAATTGTTCCCATAGGCGCACTGTTGGTCCCTGCACATACTATTTCTACCAAGGGCAAGGGGAGGCAATTATCAGACAGTCCTGTTACCCAAGCAAAGAGCTTTCATAAATTGCCTTCCCTGGAACAAAATCCACAGGTATTTTTAATGCACAAACATAGTAACATAGTAATGACGGCAGAAAAAAACCAAAATGGTCCATCTAGTCTGCCCAGCAAGCTTCCCAGGTAGTAACTGCCGTTCTGTGCAGGTTACCCCATGTTTCTCTTAAGGGTAGTAACTGCCGCTCCATGCAGGTTAAGCTCTTTTATTTATTCCCATCCTCTAGCCTTTTAGGGATCCACAGTGTTTATCCCATGCCCCTTTGAAATCCTTCACAGTTTTAGTCTTCACCACCTCCTCCAGAAGGGCATTCCAGGCATCCACCACCCTCTCAGTGAAGAAATATTTCCTGACATTGGTTCTAAGTCTTCCTCCCTGGAGTTTCAAATTGTGACCCCTAGTTCTACTAAATTGTTTCCAATGGAAAAGGTTTGTTGATGACCATGGATCATTAAAATCTTTCAAGTATCTGAAGGTCTGTATCATATCACCCCCTGCTCCTCCTCTCCTCCAGGGTATACATATTCAGATTCTTCAACCTCTCCTCATAAGTCATTCAATAGAGACCACCCACCATTTTGGTCACCCTTCTCTGGACCACCTCCATTCTGTCTCTGTCTCCTTTGAGATACGGTCTCCAGAACTGAACACTGTACTTCAAGTGAGGCCTCACCAAGGACCTGTACAAGGGGATTATCACTTCCCTTTTCTTACTAGGTATTCCTCTCTCTATGCAGCCTAGCATGCTTCTGGCTTTGGCTATCGCCGTGTTACATTGCTTCTTCCACTTCAGGTCATTAGACACTATCACCCCCAAGGTCTCTCTCCTGCTCCGTACACATCAGCCCTTCACCCCCAATGCATATAGTTCTTTTGAATTACCACAGCCCAGGTGCATGACTCTGTATTTCTTGGCATTGAATCCCATCTGCCATATCTTTGACCACTCTTCCAGCTTCCTTAAATCCTGTCTCATTCTCTGTACTCCTTCCGGCATGTCCACTCTATTGCAGATCTTAGTATCATCCGCAAATAGACAAACTTTACCTTCTATCCCTTCCGCAATGTCACTCATGAAGATGTTGAACAGAACCGGTCCCAACACAGATCCCTGTGGCACTCCACTTAATACCATTCTCTCTTCAGAGTAGGTTCCATTTACCGTTACCTGTTGTCTTCTATCCATCAACCAGTTTGTAATCCATACCAACATCTTGGAGCAGACTCCCAAGCTTCTCATTTTGTTGTTGAGTCTTCTGTGAGGGACCGTATCAAAAGCTTTACTAAAAGTAAATTACATCGAACACTCTTCCCTGATCCAGTTCTCTAGTCACCCCATCAAAGAAATCAATTAAATTCGTCTGACAGGACCTTCCCCTGGTGAATCCATGCTGCTTCTGATCGAGCAACCCACCAGATTGTAGATAGTTCACTATCCTTTCCTTCAGCAGAGTCTCCATTAATTTTCCCACCACTGAGGTGATGTTAACTGGCCTGTAGTTTCCAGTCTCTTCTCTGCTCCCACTCTTGAGAGGTTGGACCACCACCGCTCTTCTCCAGTCACTAGGCACTACACCCTTTTCCAGAACTTCTCTACGCCATCATATCACTCCTATTTTACAATCGCTACATTGGTTACCCATAAAGTTCAGAATAAAATACAAAATTCTCTCTATTATCCATAGCTTAATTCATAACCATAATCATACATCCACCTGGCTTTGTTCACTACTGTGCATATACAAACCGACACGACACCTAAGATCACTTAACCAAAATTTACTAGATATCCCTTCTCCTAAACAAGCCAGACTAGACCTCACTAGAAAAAGAGCCTTTTCAATAGCTGGTCCAACACTCTGGAACACTTTGCCAAACCATCTTCGCTCAATATCCAACCCTTCTCATTTCAAAAAATCTCTCAAAACCTATCTTTTTCAACTTGCATTCAATACGTCTTCTAACTAAACTCAATCATCAATACCGAACCTACATTCATAAACTTAATTACACCCATTACAACTCCATTTATGCTACTCATAACTACAACATACTTGCTCACTCACATGTCTCCAATTATCATATCCTCCTTCCTTCTCCCCTTTATTATTATATAATTTTTACGTTGTATTTTTCCCACTCCCCCTCCCGTTCCCCTTTCCCCCAAAACAATAAGCCCATGGCCCCAAACTTTTAATTTTTTAAAAATCTTATATACTAGCATCCTGTCTAGTTATTGCCTATTTTTATGTAAAGTTTAAAAATTCCATTTTTATTTTGATTATTTTATTTTTGTTTTAAATCTGTGAACCGTTTTTGATAAAATTCCTTTTTTAAAAACACGGTATACAAATACTTTTTAAATAAATAAATAAATAAATATTGAACAGGTCATACAGTGGACCCGCCAGCACATCTCTGAGTTCCCTCAGTATTCTGGGGTGAGTCTCATCAGGCCCCATGGCTTTGTCCACTTTCAGTTTTCTTAGCTCTTCCCATACACTATCTTCCATAAATGGAGTTTTGTCTACTCCACCCCCTTCTACAGTCTTGATAACAAGTGATGGTCCTTCTCCAGGGCCTTCTTTAATGAACACTGAACTGAAGTATTTGTTTAATATTTCTGCTAATTCATCATCTCTCTCCACCCATTGATTCGTATCCCCTTTCAATTTCACTATACCACTATGTACCTTTCTCCTTTCTCTGATGTATCTGAAAAATGTTTTGTCACCTCGCTTTATCTTCTTAAGAACATAAGAAAATGCCCAGCATCCTGTTTCCAACAGTGGCCAATCCAGGCCATAAGAACTTGGCAAGTACCCAAAAATTAAGTCTAGTCCATGTTACCATTGCTAATGGCAGTGGCTATTCTCTAAGTGAACTTAATAGCAGGTAATGGACTTCTCCTCCAAGAACTTATCCAATCCTTTTTTAAACACAGCTATACTAACTGCACTAACCACATCCTCTGGCAACAAATTCCAGAGTTTAATTGTGCATTGAGTAAAAAAGAACTTTCTCCGATTAGTTTTAAATGTGCCCCATGCTAACTTCATGGAGTGCTCCCTAGTCTTTCTACTATCCGAAAGAGTAAATAACCGATTCACATCTATCTGTTCTAGACCTCTCATGATTTTAAACACCTCTATCACATCCCCCCCTCAGTCGTCTCTTCTCCAAGCTGAAAAGTCCTAACCTCTTTAGTCTTTCCTCATAGGGGAGTTGTTCCATTCCCCTTATCATTTTGGTAGCCCTTCTCTTTACCTTCTCCATCGCAATTATATCTTTTTTGAGATGCGGCGACCAGAATTGTACACAGTATTCAAGGTGTGGTCTCACCATGGAGAGATACAGAGGCATTATGATATTTTCCGTTTTATTCACCATTCCCTTTCTAATAATTCCCAACATTCCGTTCGCTTTTTTGACTGCCGCAGCACACTGAACCGACAATTTCAATGTGTTATCCACTATGACACCTAGATCTCTTTCTTGGGTTGTAGCACCTAATATGGAACCCAACATTGTGTAATTATAGCATGGGTTATTTTTCCCTATATGCATCACCTTGCACTTATCCACATTAAATTTCATCTGCCATTTGGATGCCCAATCTTCCAGTCTCACAAGGTCTTCCTGCAATTTATCACAATCTGCTTGTGATTTCACTACTCTGAACAATTTTGTGTCATCTTGCTCCCTGCAATCCTTTCTTCTGCCTGAGTTTTGCTTTCTTGATTACATTTTTCATCTCCTTTAGTTTTGTTCCACTTTTTGGGATTCTTTGGGATTCTTTATATTTCTTAAAAGCTGCTTTTTTGCTTTTATTCCATCAGCCACCTCCGGGTGGGTGACCACCTCAGCACCAGTGATCATCAAACAGTATGGTTTGATACTGCAAATAGGATCCGGAGAAGTGTCACAAAGACTTGAGTTTTGAACTTCAAAAAAAACCCCAGACTTTGCATCAGTTATAAAAGCAAAAGTACAGGCGTGCTTTTGGTTTAAACTTGCTGTGGCTACAAAGTAATTGCATCCTTTTGCACCAACTTTTTGCAGGCTCAGAATTTTTCAGGAAACATATCCACATAGAGTTGAAACTTCAGCTAAACACTCCACCCCCCACCCCCCAAAAATGACTTCTCTTATAGCGACTAGATGTAAACACATTGTTCCATAACATATGTACTTTTAGCCACAATGAAATAGGACAATTTCAGCCAGTTTAAGTGGGTGAAATGACAGGTAAAGGACAAGGTCGCCTGCACTCAACAGAATGTTTCCCAGACCAGCGAATTTGCCTGGCTAGCGAACTAGCTGAGGGAATGTGAATACTGAAGCTGCAGAGGGAGCAGGTGATTAGATACCCATACCCTTACGTTTGAGTCCAGGGATGGCACAAGGCTCTCTGTTTCCTAAAGCGAGGAAAGAGATGGCGCCCCTTCCGAAAAGGTGTGGCACAGGTCAAATCAGTGAAAGGGTAAAAGGTTCTCCCTCTTGGAGAGTAGCCATTTTGGTGATTTGAAATACTGAGGAAGAGGGAGGAGGGGCAGGGTTCTGAGAGGACTGGCAGATAGTGTGTCAGTGATATTTCTAAGAAGCTGGCAACCCTGTCATACTCCCAGGAACTCTACCACCTGCCTCCCACTCTTCCTCAGCATTTGCCCCCTAGGAAAGTGGGAAATGGGTAAATGGTGTAGGTGTGTGTCTGACACATTCTGACACATTCTCTCCAGGCTCGTGCAAAGGTTTCGAGTACCCTAGGCAAAACTAACAACTTTCTACCCACCACCTTATCCCCCTTGCACTCCCAACAGACAATTAAACATTGTGGGGCAGATTTTAAAAAGCCCTGCGCATGGAAATCCAGCCGGATTTATGCGTGCAGGGGACTTGTGCGCCGGCGCGCCTAAGTTGCATAGGCCGCCAGTGCGCGCAAAGCCCCGGGACGCGCGTAAGTCCCAGGGCTTTGCTTGGGGGGCGTGTCGGGGGTGGCGCGGCATCCGGGGGGTGGGGCCATAGTGCTGGCCTGGGGGCATTCCAGGAGCATGGCCGAGGCCTCCGAACCATATCCCGGTCCGGTGAATGGTTGGCCGGCAACCCGCCGGCGTGCGCAAGTTACACCTGCCTCGGGCAGGCGTAACTTTCTTAAAAAAGGTAAGGGGGGATTTAGTTAGGGCTGGGGTGGGTTAGGAGGGGAAGGGAGGGGAAGGTGGGGGAGGCCAGAAAAAAAGTTCCCTCCGAGGCCGCTCCGATTTCGGAGCGGCCTCGGAGGGAACGGAGGCAGGCTGCTCGGCACGCGCAAGTTGCACAATTGTGCACCCCCCTGCGCGCGCCAACCCTGGATTTTATAACATGCGCGCGGCAGCATGTGCATGTTATAAAATAGGGTGTAGATTTGTTCGTGACGGGTTGTGCGAACAAATCTATGCCCGCGCATAACTTTAAAAATCTACCCCTATGAATGTATAATAATAGATTTTACATGAATTAAGACAAAGTAGTCTTCTGGGTAAAAAAAAACATCAGTTACAACATGTATATTGTATTTACATGCAATACTATGGTACCAATTACAAAACCCAGCAGATAAGCCAAAATAAAGACAAATTAACTCCATATAATATTAGGTTTATTGCAAAGTATGTTAAGTGTGAGACTGACCTTCAGCAAGTCATAACTAAACTGAATTATAAATTACAATACAGTAAACCTCCCATACCAAAACACCACACACAACCCCCAAGCCCTAAAACACTTTTATACCTCCTATTAGGAAAATAAAACAAGACAGGCTATTAAAGACTAGGGATGTGAATCGTTAAATCGACCCCCCCCACCTTCCCGACCCTTTTTTTTTAAGTGAGGCCCGCGCCGCTAAAAAAAAAAAAACAACCCACCCGACCCTTTAAATCGACCCCCCCCCCCCCAAACCTTTTAAAATTACCTGGTGGTCCAGGGGGGGCCTCAGGGAGAGATCCAGGGGGGCCTCGGGGAGAGGAGAGATCCAGGGGGGCCTCGGGAAGAGATTTCCCGTTCCCAGGCATCAGCTGTTCTAAAAATAAAATGGCGCCGATGCACCTTTGCCCTTACCATGTGACAGGGTATCCGTGCCATTGGCCGGCCCCTGTCACATGGTAGGAGCACTGGCTGGCCAGCGCCATCTTTACTCATCAGCCATACGGCCGGCGCCATTTTGCAATACGGCAACACGATTCGAGTGCAGGAGGTCGTTCCCGGACCCCCGCTGGACTTTTGGCAAGTCTTGTGGGGGTCAGGAGGCCCCCCCAAGC
The DNA here is from genome assembly GCF_901001135.1 of Rhinatrema bivittatum. Lineage (NCBI taxonomy): Eukaryota > Metazoa > Chordata > Amphibia > Gymnophiona > Rhinatrematidae > Rhinatrema > Rhinatrema bivittatum. Next base: position 409,138,409 of record NC_042617.1, read on the forward strand.
TGGCCAAAAGTCCCTGGGGGTCCGGGAGCGATCTCCTACGCTCGTGACGTCGGGGGACAGGAACCAAAATGGCGCCGGCGCTACCTTTGCCCTGTCATATGACAGGGCAAAGGTAGCGCCGGTGCCATTTCTATCAACGCACCCGTGGCCCGAGAGTGGAAGATCACACCGGGACCCCCCCACTGGACCCCAGGTAATTTAAGATAGATGCCTGATGTCTTATGAATTCCTTTATTGAAGCGGAGACACAAAATTTGCCCGACTCAGGCCGAGTTTCGCCGTTTAAAAACGGCTGCCTCAGGGGCTACAACATAAATAAATAAATATATAAATATTTAAAACACAATGATAGTATAAATCCAAAAGAATCCTTATTTTTTTTTAAAAAACTTATTGAATATGTTAAAATGGTGACGTTTAAAAAGCGCATGGAAATACATAACGTTCAAAACATAATAAACAACTATGAAAGACTTATATTTTAAAAAATACTTATATATTAAAAAATCACGGTTTGCATAACAAATTCAATAAAATTTAAGAGAAGAATTATTAATAGTTACCTTATATTCTCTCTAATTCACAATTGGGGTAACTGTATACGAAAGGTCACATAGAGAACTATGCGACCAACAGCATTATCTGGTCTGTAATGATTAAAAAAGGATGGCATAAATATCTAGGACATTGATATCGATATCTTGTTACTGATGAACTGTTCAAGAAATTATTTTTGCTGAAAACAATAACTTAATAATAATAAATGCATATAGAGCAAAAAATTGATTCTGTAAACGATTAATCCAATGATGGTAAAAAATATATATTTAATTGAATATTGAAAGCTTGATTCAATTGTAAAAATAATAGCTATAAATGTATGCATAATGAATTAATGCTATAGTATCAACCATGCTATAAATAGATAAAATTAATATATCTTTTCGGAACCACTGTTGTAATTTATCTCTATTGAAACCAGAATATATTGATTGATCAATATCAAAAACAATCTATGTGATATTGTAAACTAAAAAAATATGTTATCACTTAAAGTTGAGAATGCTGAAAAGAATATGTTTATATAAATGTGTGAATATATTGAACTGAAGTTGAGAAAATTGTACATTCATGTATTTATAAATTTGGTCACATCCATATAAAACAAAAGAGAATTCATATAAATGATAATGAAAGGAGATATCAATAACTATTCACCAATTGCCTCCTAATGAAATAGAGGGGGCTCGTGACAACGCCTACCATTTAAAATACCTAAAGAGGCTAGTATATATTAAATTCAACATAAAGCCTTCTAATACAAGAGCAGAGCGTGGAAATGTAGCGTTGGATGCCGAGTCAGAATCAATATCGGCATTTTTAGTTCTTTTACACATAATAAACTTATTAAATATATGTCAATTTGTCAAATAGCTTGCTTCATAGAATCTAACAAACTAATTCTTTGATATGTCAAGTATCAACTAGAGCATATTAAATAGTGATTCGTATAGTAATTTAAATAATTGATCAAATGATAGTGGAAAAATAATAAATACAAAATATCCAATCAAGTATTGAATTATTAAATAAAAAAGGCTTAATTCAATTATATAAATTGTGACTATAAGTGCATTATTTAATGTTATCTTATTATTGATCCATGATTGCTTGTGTAGCGATTATAGAATGGTGTATTAGACTTGTAAAGAAAAATTGTATGGCATCTGTTTTTTAGAGAATGTGTGAATGTGTGAGTGCGAAAAAATTAATTTCGATACTTCAATTGAGTGATAAATTAAAAGTGTGCATCTGATTGAAAGTGAATTAGTGCTGCGAAAACATCAAAACTGTAAAAAATATAAAAAATAAAAAATATATAAAAAATGCATCTTTCCGAACCACTATTATAAATCATGTGTTGAATCTTAAACAAACGATTTTTGTGTGTGAATGTATTGAACTAGAGAGGAGAGCAGTCTAAACTGTTACTGTGTGTAATTATGCTTGTAAGTATAGGCACATCCATGGACGCATTTATTGAAGAACAATCTCAAAAAGGATCATATAATGAAGAGATGTTTATTGCTGTATTACTAAATTCTTCGTTAGGGAATATAGGGAGGCTCATGGCGGCGCATGCAACTAAAATTATCTAAAGGGGCTGGTACATTTTAAAATTTGGATTTCCTTACATGAATGCCGATTCAACATGTAGCTTTCTTAGCGAATTCAAAACGCTAGATGTCAAGTAGGGGTTAACATCGGCGAGCCCAGTTCTTTTATGTATTACAGTCTCATTAAATTGTCTCGGTTTCCTTAAATACGTGCCGATTTAACATGTAGCTATCTTGGCAAATTCAGAAAGCTAGATGTCAAATCAGGATGAAAGTCGGCAAGCCTAATGTATCTATGTGTTTAAGTATCATTGAAGTTATGTCAATATAGTAAATAAAGTCCTTAGTGAAATCTAAAAAACTAATTCTTATAGGTGCCATGATCGCATCTGAAATATGTCGATACAAAGAATAGTTTCCTCTAATGATTATTCCTGTAAAGAATACTTACCTCATGAGCGCGTTCACGGTGAATTCTCCGCTTGAAAAGTCAAACATTGAGACTGTTCTGCCTACGTGATTTATGTATGCACCGATGGTTGATTTTCGCGCCAAATTGCAGCTGTCATTTGTGAGCGATCAAACCGGAAAAGATGAATCAAAAATGGAATCTATTGTTTATACATATAAAAAAGCTATTAATGTGTTTATAAAATTATAATGAAGTTAAGATTACTTAAAAAAAATTTTTGAAAACACTAAGCTTGTCATTCAAAAAGGGGCGTGTCTATACTGCACAACTAGCTGTTAAGTGGAGAAATTTTTATTTGTTTGTGGCTCGATGATAAGCACGTTTATATTCCACAACTAATGAAATCAACCTCATAAACCAGTATCGCATATTGTAATTTTATGAATGGAACTAAGGAAATGTAAAAAAGGGGGAGGAGGGACAGAGATGTGCTGTCAATCATTCAAATCGGGGCGTGTCTATGTTATACAGCAAGCTATTAAAAAAATTTATGAAAAGCATATTTGTACTACACAACTAATTAAATTTGTGTAAAGTCTTTCTATTACAATAAAATAATATAAAGAATAAGAATAGTTGTACGAGTTCGCGCCGGACGGCTCGTTCGGCCCAAAAAGAACTTTTGGCCAGCTTGGGGGGGTCAGGAGGCCCCCCCAAGCTGGCCAAAAGTTCTTTTTGGGCCGAACGAGCCGTCCGGCGCGAACGAGCCGGGAATCACGTGACGCCGCGTCACTCGACGTGCCACCGACGTCACATGCTTCTCGCCAAGGATTGCAGAAATGACGTCCTCACTCCTCGCTCGATCACCAGGGAGTTGTGGTAAGTCTGGGGGGGGGATTAAGGAGGGTGAGGGGGTTTAAATTTTTTTTTTGCACATATGTACATATACCCAACTCATTGGATTTTTTTTATGTCCATATTGGCCGCAAGTGGGACCCCCTTTCGGACATAAAAAATATGAACATAAAATTTTGCTCTGCACATCCCTAATCCCTACTAAGCAGTGCATGGTTCGCAGAAATGTATCTTTGAAGGCTACTAATGAAACAAGAGAGTTAGGGCATCCCAACAGAGAGGCTCCAATAAAAGCAAAAGTAGTCCATGTGCCTATAAGTAAAGAATCACCTGAGCTAAAGAATTCCAAATTATCCATATCAACTGAAAAGAAGGTTGTTGTGAGCGAGATAACAGAATAGTGATCATAACATGATCATAACATGATCAAGTTTGAACTAATGACCTGAAGGGGGACAAACTGTAAATCTACTGCTCTAACACTAAATTTTCAAAAGGGAAACTTTAATAAAATGTGGAAAACTGAAAGGTACAGCTGCAAATGTTAAAAGTGTACAACAGGCATGGACATTGTTTAAAAATACAATCTTAGATGCGCAGTCTAGATGTATTCTATGCATTAAGAAAGGTGGGAGGAACACAAAACGAATACTGGGATGGTTAAACGGTGAGGTGAAAGAGGCTATTTTAGCCAAAAAAAAATCCTTCAAAAAAAGGAAGAAGGATCCACCTGAAGAAAATAGGAAAAAGCATAAGTATTGTCAAGTTAAGTGTAAACATTGATAAGGCAGGCTAAGAGAGAATTTGAAATGAAGTTGGCCGTAGAAGCAAAACTCATAAGAAATATATCAGAAGCAAGAAACCTGTGAGGGAGTCAGTTGAACCGTTAGATGACCAAGGGGTAAAGACTAAATGAATTCTTTGCTTCTCTGTTTACTAATGAGGATGTTGGAGAGGTTTTCAAGAGTGATGAGTCAGATGATCTGAACCAAATCGCTGTGAACATGGAAGATGTAGTAGGCCCAGGATTCTGAAGGAAATAAAAAATGAGATTTCAGATCTATTAGTTAAAATTTGTAACCTTGAGAGGTCTCTTTCGGATAATAGAAGACTAGGGGGCAATCCATGAAGTTAGCAAGTTGACTAATCATAGAAAATTCTTTTTCACACAACGCACAATTAAGATCTTGAATTTGTTGCTATAGGATGTGGCTAGTGCAGTTAGTGTAGCTGGGTTTAAAAAAGGTTTGGATAAGTTCTTGGAGGAGAAGTCCATTAACTGCTATTTATCAAGCTGACTTAGGGAATAGCCACTGCTAATACTGTATCAGTACCCCAAACCAAAAATGCCTGATACTTCACTTTCAACGCATATCCAGCATAGCTCTCTGCTTCAACGGCAGGGGGAATGAAGAAAAGATGTTTTATATTCAGACATATACCAACAAGGACTGAATTACATAGTCTGGGTAAAACAAATAAGCATGCTTGTTACGGCGGTTACTACCCCAAATCAAGCCTGATACTTCACTTAGAATTCCTATCCAGCGCAGCCCACTGCTTCATCGGCAGGGGGAATGAAAGGAGGATTTATATTCAAACATCCAACAAAGACTGAATTCACAGGCTGTATAAACAAGCATGGGAGAAGCTGGCTTATTACAGTGGTTACTACCCCAAACCAATTAGCTGGAAGGGAAATAGAACCAAAAAAGTTATTTAAAGGGACAAGAGTAACAGAAAAATATGAAGAAAAAAAGTGTGAAAGCTTGCTTGGCAGACTGGATAGACCATTTGGTCTTCTTCTGCCATCATTTCTATGTTTCTATAAGTAGCATGGAATCAACTTCGTGTTTGGGTACTTGCCAGGTTCTTATGGCCTGGATTGGCCACTGTTGGAAACAGGATGCTGGGCTTGATGGACCCTTGGTCTGACCCAGTATGGCAATTTCTTATGTTCTTATTTTTTTACCCTCATGGATCCTTTCTCCTTTCAAAGAAGCAGCATGTCGTAAGCTGTGCACTCATTTTTCTAGCTCTTAACTCCACTCTCCCTCTTAACTCCAAATCAAAGCTGCACTGCCCCCAGAATTCGCTCTTACAAGCTGCTTTTGTTAACTCTCAGAGGGTGAACCATCCCAGCATCCTCAAAGGGAGGGGCTGCATTTGAATGGAACCTCCCCCATTTCTAACTTACACTAGACTGCTTTCTGAATATAGGAATACTCAGGGCTTAATGGTGACGTACCTTAGGCATGGAGTGAAGCACAAAAGCTTTTCCCACAACCCAATGGGAGGGAAGATATCAAGTAACTAAAAGAACTGATTTATTTTGATACAACATCTGGAATTAAGAAAGACTGTAAGAAGTCACAAACTTACTAAAAGAACTTCTACCATCTTAAAAATGAAGTACACAATTGTAAAGACTTTAAGTCATCATTGTACCTTATCAGTAAAAAGAGAAACAACTCTCATATATATTATTGAATAGTGACTTCATTATTCTTTTTGCTGAGATTTTCATTGCTGTGTGCAAGAGACTTAACTTAAGGGAAAAGGAAAGAGCCATGTGAGGGCCTTGAAAGGAACTCCACCTCCCCCCCCCCCCCCCACACACCCCACCCTAGTGCAGGAAAGCCTGGAAATAAATCTAATGGAATAGCTAAGTGTCCAACTAAATAGAAGTCTGAGATATGGCCTCTGGAACTGTTATCAACCATCACAGGGGTTCCTTATGGTTTTCTCTCTTGAATTAAAAAGTATTTACTTGAGGTGAAAACTTTGGGGCTGATGCAATACAGTGTGCTCAGCCGAGCGCACTGTATAACCCACAGTTGGACGTGGGATAAATAGGCTCTAATCTGCTTTTCTGTACTTCTTTTTTAAATTAAAAAAAATAAAATAACTCGGCAGAACGCCAAGTTATGAAGACCGACGCCGGTAAACTCGGCCTCAGTTTTCATAACCAGCCTTTCTGCCAGTAATGAAAACGGTCGCCGATAAACTCGGTGACCGTTTTCATTACTGGCAGACAGGCTGGTTATGAAAACCGAGGCCGAGTTTACCGGCGTCGGTCTTCATAACCGGCAGCTGCGGCAGGTCGCATTAGCAAGGAGGCGCTAAGGTCGCGCAAGTGACCCTAGCGCCTCCTTCCTAGCGTGACCCTCTAATTTACATATTGCATGCTGACTTTTCAGCGCCCACTTTCTGCAAAGATTATTACATCAGCCCCTTTGTGTGTGGCTTTTTCTTTCTCAAGATACTGAGGTTGTGTCTTGTCTTAAGTACCTGCAAAGGAATAGGATAGTGGTTTCTGGTCTCATCAGTCAGGCTTTCCCACTACTTACTTTGCAGTTGAAGGAGCACTTACACACAGCTCTTTTCCTGAAGGCAGGAGAGACCTTGGAAGGAAGAAATAAGAGGGCCTTCTGATGCTGGACTCCCTGCAGAAAAGGAACCCCAGAATCCTAAGATTGCCTTACATGTTCGCCCAAACACTGCAGAGCTTTGTAAGATAGCCATAGATTTTAGATGACAAGCTGAAACCTGTGATAAACAAGACACTTTTAATTATTATAGCAATTTTTGATTGAAGCTTAGTATAAATCTAGTGTTCTTCAATTTAAGTTGAAACTGATTTTCACCCATAAATTCCTGGATTTTTTTCAAAAGTGCCAATTGATTTAAATTGATTTTCACCCTAATTTTAGGCTGATTAAAGAGCAGCTCCACAGCCGCAGATGCAGCATCTCAAGGCCTCCTGCAACAGCTGGAAGCCAGTGCAGGCCAAAACACATGAAGCATTTCAAGCCAGCGAAAGCATTCACCCTCCAGTGCCACTGATGTGCTGTTTCAAGTCCCACTACCCCCTCTCATCAAGCAGCCAAAGTGCCTGCTGCTTGGTACCACCAATGTAGCATTTGAAGTGGGCTTTGCCCACCAGAAGCACTTCCCTGTAGGATCCCTGGCCTCACAAAAAAGCGGGCACCTCTAAAAGCTGCTGCCAAAAGAGAAAGGAGAAACTTGGAGCCACCTTAGTAAGGGCAAATGGTGTTGCAATCGGAAGAAAAGAGAGAACATGCTGGGGAGGGATAGGGCTAGGGATGCTGCTGAGTGGTAGAATCTGCTTAACACTGTTTTATTGTCCTGGCTTCTATCCACCAAATAAACTCTGATATTCAGCCAGAAAAATAATGAGGCATATTTTTCCACTGATTTTCTCCTGTTTTTTTGTTCTTGTCATAATAAATCAGTAAAACTGGTAACTACTAGGAAGTGCGCTCCTTCTGACGTGGCGCCTTCACTCTGGAACGCTCTACCGGTTGCAGATTATAAGGGCTTTAGGAAAGCCTTAATGAAGCTTTCATTTGTTGACAGAACTGTTATCTTATTGCATTGTTTTCCTATTGTTATCTGCCATGAACAAGATTTGGGAATATGGCAGGCAATACATTGGTGTAAATAAATAAATCCTGATAAATTCCTGGGAAATTTTTAAAAAGTAAAAACCGAAAGTGAAGGACCTGGTACATATCATGGGAATGCCTAATCAGTTCATTATTTGGCATTGCTATACACATTAGCAATTTACATAAATAGCTGAACATCTATTCTCATGGCCATGAAGTGTTTCCTCGACCACATCTTTACTAGACATGATAAATGGTTAGTACATAGGGCTTATTGTGCAGTGAAGAAAACCTTTTTGCCTATATAACAAGCCCTTCTGAGCTCATCTTCTTCTTTTGCTGGAAGGCTTACTATTTCACAATGAAATGCATTCTCCTCGTTATGGCTGGGTTTTTTTAAGTGCATGTTGTATAATATTACTAGGCTAATAATTGAAAATGTACTGTATTATGAAAGGAAATGCATCACCGAAATAGTTTATTCATTTCTAGTAAGATGTTCAGTGGCATTTCAGTTTTAGAGCTCCATTATCTGCTTTGTATTACTTGGTAAATTTAGCAGAAAGAAGGGAATGGGAAATACGAAAACAAGAAATATGAAAATAATGAAACTTTAATGTGGCATAGAAAGTATGACAGAGATAATACTGCACAGAGTCATTAAAAATTTCCTAGACCATCTCTTTTTATTTCTCTTGTTCTGTCACTATCAATTATTGCTAATGTTGCTCCCTTTTCTGGCAAGGATCATGAAAACAAAATTAATTTGTTCAGTGTGTGCAAAACTGACTACTGACATGGCAAACCCTAAGTAAAGAGATGCTAAATCTCTTTTGATAACACAAGCAATAGCAGTTAGGAGAGAAATTCAATGAATAGTTTCAAAAATGTTTTTCTACTTGCTCTTGTCTGGAAAGAAATTATTTAAACAAGGAAAATGGTTTCCAAACAATCTGTTTATCTTCAATTTGCTTATAGTTTCTAGATCTACAACCATTCCCGTAGAGCTGTATTAGTATTTTTAACATGGATCAATGCAGATGAAAGAATGCTCAGTGCAAAACTCATTTCTCTTTATCAAGCATGGATGGGTACCTAAATAATACACTTAAAATTACTGCCAATCCTATCAGCTTTATTTAAAGCAATAAGTACTGTTATAATTTAAAATGGAGATAGCTCAAAAAGATATACAGTGTGATGAAGAACAGTAACCCACAAATCATTTTATGAGATGGAAGATTCACTTATACAGAATCTGCATGCAGGTAATGAGTGTTTATCTCATTTCTGTGTTGTCATCCACTTCATTATTCTTAACCATATTTCCTATGGGTAACAACACATACAATGCTTTGTAGCATAAATCAGAACATGTCCAATGAGACATGGTTTACTTGGTTAGTAGGCCTTCAAACCTTCTCTATATCATCAAATATGCTATAATAATATGCTTGAGGCTGCAAGGTAGTTGGCTGTCTGTGAAGGGTTACTCCAACTGTAATCACAAGTTGTTGGTATACTTTGATTATAATAAATGATACTGCCACCTTATGGCCATTACTGATATTGCAGTCTCCTGCTTTTCCTGGGCAGACAGAAGAGTATGAAGGGCTTGTGGAGCATGGATGGCTGGGATTTGGGAGGCTTATGAAGCATAGATGGCTGGAATGCCACTTTAAGAGACACCTGACACTTCCAGTATTGCACAAGTTGTTGCACTGTCTCCATGGTTTTTGAAATTTTAGATTTAGCTGCAGCAAAGCCAGTGCAGGCTCCTGCTAAGATCAGCATTGCAATTGGAATGTTATGTTATATTTCTATATTGTCTTACTTAGACTCCGTCCAAAACACAAAATAATAAAATAAATAGTAATACAATATAAAATAATACATCAATAATACAATAAATACCAATGCAGTATAAAAATAAAATATCAAGAATACAAATACAACAAAATACTATAAGCATTAAACGGTAATTTCATAAACCTGGTGTTGCATGTATAGAAGTACGCACAAAAGCAATTTCACACATACTTTTACAAGCACTACAAAGGAGCATTCTAGGGGGCATGGTTAGGGAGGGGTTGTGATTTATATGCATACTTTCAAGCAGGTATAACTTTGTTAGCACTGGTTCTGAACACATCTATGACTTTTCAAAGTGGATTTATGTGCATAAATCAGCTTTGAAAATTTGTACTAAAGTCTGAAAGTAAAAAATACCAGCAAACTTTAGCCTATGCAGATTGTTTCAATAACTTTACTTTTGGAACAACACATTTTGGTGAAGAGATTTTTTTTGTAATATTGACTCTGTGTGAATCCCTTGGACCTTACAACAGAAAAATCCCCTAAAATGAAAAAATCCTATTTCAGGTCTGTGGCCAGTTTCTCTAAAATAGCAGTTATCAAAGGTGCCTTTAGTATAGACACATTGGCTAATTTGATAATATCCCCTAGGCGAGGGAATGCAGGGGTCGAGAGCAGTCAGTTCAGGAGTGAGGCTTTCTGCCTGGCCAACCACCAGTGCTGCTGGCTGGCAGCTCTTATGGAGGGTGTGCACAGGACTGGGCAGAGGACACCCCCCTATGAACTGGCAGGCAGAGAGAGGAAAGGGTCAGGAAGGTGCCCCCTGGTCACAGTGACCACAAATAGGGTGTGCACTGACAAGACAGGTAAGCACAGGACAATGTAGGACCACAGACAAACGACTAGACAATGTAGGAAAAACAACAGATGGCACAAGGGAAACACACGCACAAGGGAACAACTGGCAGGCCAAGACTAGACAGGATCACAGCTAGGAACACACTGGCGAGCCAGGCCACTGGGAGGCCTAGCCCAGAACAAGATGTAAACCGCCACTCCTGCAGGATGAAGACTGCTGTTGTAGCCGAGGTTGATATTAAAATTGTAGCTAGGTAACCAGGGAGGCAAGCTCTCAGGTATTGCCTACAGGGTGCAGTTTAATTCCCTCCTCTCAACGAGGTCTCCCACAGGGCAATTTCCTCCTAGTTAGGGAGGGGAGGCAAGGATATGTAAACACCACAGATGCAATTAATTTCACAATATTATGCAAATGAACAATTTCATTTTATTTAAGTTAAATTATTCTTTCTTAATGTGAAATACATCTTTCTAATTTACTTCTACTATAATACTCTTTCTATATTTTCTTTCTCTCTACAGGTATTAATAGTTCTACTTCCATACAGACCTTCTAGCTAGACCTATGTAAGCTTATAAACAAGACAACAGAACAAATACGATTAGATAAGTGCTTATGTCTATCTTCTTTAACTATTAAAATAACTTTACCTTTCTTTTAATAATGTTTTTGCTTCAAGAACTGAGCTTTGTGTCCTTTTTATGTCTTTCAGGTCAATTAGAGCTTTCTTATTTTCCTGCTCAAGTAAGTATATGACTTTTCTGTTTTAAGTTAATGTATTTCCTTTCTGTTTTCTTCCTTCTATGTGTTTCCTTCTTTTTTCTTTGTGTTCTTTTCTATATCTTTTGTCCTTTCCTGTATATTTGGTGGACTTTTGTATACTTTAAGCTCAGATCTAGCTATTTTGGTATGTTCAGTATACACTTAGGGCTGGATTTTAAAACCTGTGCACGCTACCCGGCGCACACAAATGTACGCCCAATTTTATAACATACGCGCGCAGCCGTGCGCATGTTATAAAATCCGGGATCGGCATGCGCAAGTGGGGTGCACAATTGTGCACCTTGCGCGCACCGAGCCGCGCTGCCTTCCTCCATTCCCTCCCAGGCCGTCCGAAATCCGAAATCGGAGCAGCCTCGGAGGGAACTTCCCTACCCCCCCCCCCCCCACACCACCTTCCCTTCCCTTCTCCTAACTCTCCTGCCCCCCCAGCCCTAAGCTAAACCCCCCCTAAAAAAAATTTAACTTACAAGTTACGCCTGCCATGGGCAGGCACAAGTCGCACGCACCTGCCAAGCGCCGGTGCGTGATCCCGGGCACAGCAGCAAATGGCCGCTGTGCCTGGAGGCTCCAGCCCCGCCCCCGCCCCGCCCCCACCCCACCCCTTTTTGCAAGCCCCGGGACAAACACACGTCCCGGGGCTTTACGCACGCTGCCGAGCCTTTTGAAAATAGGTCCGACGCAAGTAGGGCTTTTAAAATCTTTCCCTTAGCTTTATGCTTCCTGACGAATCCTGAGACTGTTGCAAGACAGGTTGAAAGTCTCTGTAGGCTCCGCTGTTCTTCTTGTCTTTTCCTTCTGGCTCTTCCAATCTTCTTCCTACTAGCCTAACTTATACAAAATCAAAAAGAGAAGCTACCTCCCTATACCGAACGTCTTCTGCAGACTTGTTAGGTGGTGAATTCCCTAGGTGTAAGGTTCCTCGCGTGCTTAGTAAACTGTGTTAACTAGCTTTATAAAAAACAAATAATAATCAATGCACTCTGTTCTGTGAGAAGGAACAGCATCTGTATTCATTCTCACCATCATATGTTGAGCACCGAAACCTTGCTTCACTTATAACTTACAGAGTTGTTATTACTTTGCTGCTTAATGATTTCACTGCTCACATACGAGTGTTTCTTTGTTGCCTTAAATTTGAATTTGGCAGCTTTGTCATGAAGGGATGTGAATGTAATGAACGTTGCTGTCACTTTCTTTTGTTTCTGGTCAGCTTTTATGTATAAGCTAATCATTAGTCAAACTTCTTTTGCAGGGCATACTCTGAGTTAGGGCCATAAAAGTTCATTTGTCCCTTCAACAAATTTTTCTTTGCTCACTATCAGGCCGATACAGTAAGGACGCGTAAGAAAAAGTGCGGCAGTGCCGCGCGCACATCTTGGTTCATAAGCCACTAAATTCAGTATTCAAATTAGACGCAAATCCAAGCGGCGTCCAAAGCGCGTCAATGAAGCGGTAGGCGTTCGCAGTCCATGTTACTGTATAGAGCGGTATGCAGTGCCTATACAGTATCCAGGGTGCGCTGGTAACTGTCATTTCAAATGTCATTTTCTACAGACCCTGCTGCCTTGAGCGCCCGGCCAGATGTCCAAGCCGCGACCTTGGACATCTGGCCGGGTGCTCAAGGCAGCAGGGCCTCCAATCATGGACGCCCGGATACAGGCTGGAAAGGTCCATGAACGGAAGCCGTGACCTTGGACGTCTGTATAGGCGTCCCTATAGACGTCCATATCTCCGCTGGACCCCGGAGCCTCAGCACGCCTAGTGGACGCCTAGCGGACGCCCATCTCTCCGGCGTCCATAGAGGCATCCATGTCCGGAACCTCAGAGACGCCCAGAGATGGATGGTACAGTTGAACCGAAACAGAACACATACCTCCTCCGGTCTTGCTGCTGGGTTCTCCGGTCGGATGGGTTCTCCATTCTTGCTGCTGGGTTCCCCTGTTCGCCTCTCCAATCTGCCGAGCATTTCAAGCATTTCTCAATTGAGCATTTCTCATTCTGCTTCTCAACTGAATGAAAAATATCGCCAGAGCCAGTATATACATGTGGTCCATGGTGCTGTCTGGTACAAAGCTGACTGAACACCACACTAATGCCAGGGACAGGGTAGGTGGTAAATATTCAGGTTAAAGATGCGGTAAATAAGATGGTTAAAAGGGTGATAATTTGGGCGCACGTTACTGTATCGGAGGGAATAGCTAATCCAATCATTAACATATCATATACATGCGGCGGGCAAAAACGGATACGTGTCCTTTTCGGCAAGCGATAAGGATGCGTAAAAGCCGATACTGAATTGCGGGTACGCCTTACGCGTCCAAAACGAGTTAAAAACCGTGTAACCACGGCCGCGCTTTACTGAATCGGCACGTATGTGTGAGTTTTTTTTCAGACATATATTCCTGTCTTATTCCTGTTAAACTAAGCGGCTCAGAATCCCGTGGGGCAGCTTTAACTTTGTCAGTAACTCCGTTCTATTCTTCCCCTTACCTTTACAGAATCCTTTGCTCTAAACATACTTCCCAGTCATGCTCTGTTTTTCTTTTTACTATTCCTTCTCTTCTTTTTATGTTTTTATATTTTTACTAGGCCTGGGGAGCTGAGCACTATGTCAGTGCTCCTGCTCTAACAACAGTCAGGTTTTGTTTTGTTTTTTTCTTTTGATTCTAAACTGTCAAGCAGCTTTACACTGCTGCCCTGCCAGACCCGGGATCCAGGTAACCTTCTTGTCTCTTTTAACTTTGGGCACCCTATTTACAAAGAGCAAAGCTGGAAACACATAGGCAAGTAACACACAGACAAGGAGGGCTGCTGGGAGACCCACACTCATAAGAGAAGAGCAAGCTAAGAACGCACTGGTGAAATAGGCCACTGGGAGGCCTAACCTAGAACAAGATGAAGGCAAGGAACACACAGACAAGGAGGGCTGCTGGGAGACCCACACTCACAAGAGAAGAGCAAGCTAAGAACGCACTGGTGAAATAGGCCACTGGGAGGCCTAACCTAGAACAAGATGAAGGCAAGGAACACACAGACAAGGAGGGCTGCTGGGAGACCCACACTCACAAGAGAAGAGCAAGCTGGGAACGCACTGGTGAAATAGGCCACTGGGAGGCCTAACCTAGAACAAGATGAAGGCAAGGAACACACAGACAAGGAGGGCTGCTGGGAGACCCACACTCACAAGAGAAGAGCAAGCTAAGAACACACTGGTGAAATGGGCCACTGGGAGGCCTAACCTAGAACAAGATGAAGGCAAGGAACACACAGACAAGGAGGGCTGCTGGGAGACCCACACTCACAAGAGAAGAGCAAGCTAAGAACACACTGGTGAAATAGGCCACTGGGAGGCCTAACCTAGAACAAGATGAAGGCAAGTAACACACAGACAAGGAGGGCTGCTGGGAGACCCAACTCATAAGAGAAGAGCAAGCTGGGAACGCACTGGTGAAATAGGCCACTGGGAGGCCTAACCTAGAACAAGATGAAGGCAAGGAACACACAGACAAGGAGGGCTGCTGGGAGACCCACACTCACAAGAGAAGAGCAAGCTAAGAACACACTGGTGAAATAGGCCACTGGGAGGCCTAACCTAGAACAAGATGAAGGCAAGGAACACACAGACAAGGAGGGCTGCTGGGAGACCCACACTCACAAGAGAAGAGCAAGCTAAGAACACACTGGTGAAATAGGCCACTGGGAGGCCTAACCTAGAACAAGATGAAGGCAAGGAACACACAGACAAGGAGGGCTGCTGGGAGACCCACACTCACAAGAGAAGAGCAAGCTAAGAACACACTGGTGAAATAGGCCACTGGGAGGCCTAACCTAGAACAAGATGAAGGCAAGGAACACACAGACAAGGAGGGCTGCTGGGAGACCCACACTCACAAGAGAAGAGCAAGCTAAGAACACACTGGTGAAATAGGCGACTGGGAGGCCTAACCTAGAACAAGATGAAGGCAAGGAACACACAGACAAGGAGGGCTGCTGGGAGACCCACACTCACAAGAGAAGAGCAAGCTAAGAACACACTGGTGAAATAGGCCACTGGGAAGCCTAACCTAGAACAAGATGAAGGCAAGGAACACACAGACAAGGAGGGCTGCTGGGAGACCCACACTCACAAGAGAAGAGCAAGCTAAGAACACACTGGTAAAATAGGCCACTGGGAGGCCTAACCTAGAACAAGATGAAGGCAAGGAACACACAGACAAGGAAGGCCACTGAGAGACCTGAACAGAGCAAGAACAAAGCAAGGAATACACAGGTAAAGAACAAGAACTTGCATACCAGGCAAAGAATATATGGACAAAAAGAGCCAAAGACAGAGAATGGACTCCACACTGACATGGGGAGTAACCCTTGAGGGAGGGTTTTATAGGGCTGGCCTTGCTGCAGCATGCAGCCCTCAAGGCGGAGAATAGAGTGGGTCCAAGTGGTATATTGCTGGTAGGAGACCACCTAGCAGTCAGCCTCAATACAGCACCTACCTCAATACAACACCTACCCTTCTAGGGAACCTACCCCCCGCCCATCTGGCAGGAGGGCTTTGGACATCTGAAATAGAGCAAGGCAAATATCAGTGCTTGGGACAGAGGCAAAATCTGATAAAAAGAGGTGTTTTGAACATCGCAGGTACCACCTGGGACAAGAAATTAAATGCTGCAGATACAACCTGAAGCAGAGCATATCTCTGAATTTATCAAGCAAAGGCAAGCTTTTGTGAGCAGTAGAGGCAGCAGGCGCTGGCCTCTTCAAAGTCATAGCAGGCATAGACTGTAGGCTTGGGGACTGCGGGTGCCACCAGAAACAAAGTCTTGGGTATTGCGGATGCAGTCTGGACTGGGGTCTTGGGATGTGCCTTAGGAGCAACCAGGACTGGGGTAGCAAAGTAACTGACTCAGCCTGCTCTGGGAATATGATAGGCACAGACTAATTTTGTTGCGAAGACCTGGCAAGCAAAGCTGGTTCAACCGGGAACTGAGTTGTGGCAGGAACTGGTTCAGCTTGCAATGCAGAGACGTGGCAGGGAAAAGCTGGCTCAGCCTGTAATGGAGTCATGGCAGGAACTGGCTTAGCCTTTAACAGAGTCATAGCAGGAACTGGTTCAGCTTGCAATGCAGAGACGTGGCAGGGAAAAGCTGGCTCAGTCTGTAATGGAGTCATGGCAGGAACTGGCTTAGCCTTTAACAGAGTCATAGCAGGAACTGGTTCAGCTTGGTAATGCAGAGTTGTGGCAGGGAAAAGCTGGCTCAGCCTGGAACAGAGTCATAGCAGGAACTGGTTCAGCTTGTTGTGGAGACATTGCAGGGGCTGTTAGTGCCAGCAAAGGCATTGCAGGCTTCATTGGAGGCCGGACAGAGGCTGCTGGGATCACTGTGAATGGAGTCTTTGAATTAGTGGATGGTGAATCCAGTGAGACGGTCTCTTGTGTTGCTGTGAATGAACCAGGCTAGAGAAAAGTCCTTGGTGCTGAGACCAGCACCATCTGGGATGAAGACTTGGATTATGTAAACGCAGCCAGTAGGAGGGTTCATGGTGCTGTACTGATCCCAGCCTGGCTTAATGTATTGCTAGGTACTGCAACAGGTGTAGCCTGGAGCAGGGTCTTTGAATCTGTTGCAGGCACAGGCTGGAACAGAGGCTTAGAGGCTGCAAAAGAAGTCTGAACTGGAATCTCAGGAAGGGCTGCTGGCATAACTTGAACTGGATGTTTTAGATGTGCTGTAGCATCAGCTGGAGCAGACTCTGTGAAAGTGCTTCTGGCACAGCCTGGACCGGAGTCTTCAGAAGTTCTGCAGGGGCAGCCTGGACCAGATTCTTTGGAACTGGGCCTGAGTTAGACCTACGGCCAGGAGCAAGATTTGACGTTGTTTCGGTAGATGGATGCAAGTCTTGGAATTTGGATACCAGGGCCTTCACAGATGCAGATTCCTGTGTAACAGAGACTAAAGCAAGGCCCAGCATAGAATATGGGACCAAATTTAGTTTGTCAGGTACAAAGACAGGCTCTGACATGATATTAACCTCAGGACTAGGAACAGCTTTTGCTGGCTGGTACAAAGGACTGGACCTGGTCTCTGAAACCAGCTCTGGATTGGCAAGTATTGGCTTCTTGAAGATGGAGTCAGACATCATTAGAACTGAAATTGAAGCAGTCTTATAAGAAGATGAGATTAAAACAGGCTCAGTCAGGGTGGACAGAAAAAAAACAGATGTAGAGAAGGCACAAGCTACCTTTATTTGGAGCTAGAGCAGACCTAGTTAAGGTCTTACTAGAAGCGACTGGCTGGACAGGATATTATATCTGAGCTTGTACGCCGGAATCAGCTGACTGACTTGGAGTCACGGGAGGTGAGCTGAAAACCTTTGACAGGACTAGATTCACAGATGCTTAACTGAAAATACCTGGATAACTAGGATTTCCAGACACTGAGCTGGGAGCAGATGACTGATTAGGGGACCCTCAACACTGGATTGAAGCCTGCCAACTGAAACAGGGATACAGGAGCAGCAGCTGAACTGGATCTGAAGCAGGTAATGATACCTAGGATATTTGTTTAGCAGGGAGGTGCAGCCAGAAAGTATTTGTTGCATTCGGGATACGTATTCGACAGGGGGCATTTACGTTGCATTCGGATGTATGACACCCCGATACATTGATATGTGCATTCATTTTCCGGCTCCCATTAAAGTCAATGGGGGAAGGATTTGCAGCCTATTTTTGGCTGCAGAATTGGGGTTTTATTATCAATTTTGATGAAACTTCTGGGGTGCAATCATCAGAACAACAAAACAGCTCCAAGGTACTTAGACTGTGGCAAAGTGGCACCAAAGTGGCATGAATAGCCTAAGGTACTTTAAAGGGGTACCAGGAGTGGCAAGAAGAGTGCTTTAATAGAGGCATAAAGCAGCAGCGAGAGTGTCAAAAACACACCACAGCTTCAAAAGAGAGCACCGATAACAAATGCATGAACCCTTGAAGGCAGCACGACAGGCAAAGCTGCAAGACAAGTATCATCGACATCCTACAGCACAATGAAGGAGGAACATACATATCAAGCAGAAAGACTAGCACCAACACACTGAGTAACCATGATAGTGGCCAGAACACCACAAGGAGTTGAGTGAGTCATCTGGTGTATGGCAGCAAGGCACAGAGGCAGAGGGTAGATACAGGCTGGCTACACCCGGGGAGAGTTCCCTTTCCTTTGTGCAGGAAAGGGCTCCCTAGAATGGGTTCGCCCCTAGAGTGGGGTGTTTCCATTGGCGTCTAGTGAGCTCTCGCTGGTCTTTTAAAATCTGGTAGAGATAGCAGATATACAAAAGAGAATTTTCAAGGCCGAGGAGGAGGAGGTTATCATGTAAACAGCTGTTCAACATGGAGCAGAGGGTATTTTATTTATTTATTTAATGGCTTTTATATACCAACGAACGTTGGGAACATCTCATCGGTTTACAGGGAACACAAATTTAGCAACAGGCTTTACAATTAACACATGATTATATGAGGAACAGTTAATCCAAAGTGATTACATATAATAGTTTCGTTTTTACAAGTAACATATGGGTAAGGAGGTTATGTAATTAGGGTTAGCTAAACTTGGAGGAGCAGAAAATTCTGAATATAGGGGGGATATCTACAATTGGTGGGGGTAAATATACATGAGTTTCAGATTATATCGTCCTTTGTAATGTCCTTATTTACACTTAATGGAAAATATGAGGGGAAGGGGGAATTAAGTACAGTGGAAAGGAAGTGGAAGGGCAAGGGGGAGGATGGGGGGTGGGGAGGGGGAGGAAGGAGGCAATGGAAAGGAGGGGGCCTTGAAGAGTAAGGGGGGGTGGGGAGGGGGAGGAAGGGGGGATGTAGTAGGAAAGGGAGTGAGGGAGAAAGGGCGTATGATAGGTGTAAGGGGTATATTAGGTGTATGATGTATGTAAGGTGAATGGGCGTATGTTAGGTGTATGAGTGCTTGAAGAACCAGGTCTTGAGGTTTTTCCTGAACATTTTTGGGCAGGTTTCTTGGCGGAGTGATGTGGGTAGTTTATTCCAGAGGAAAGGGCCTGCTAGGGAGAGGGCCCTTTCGTTTGTGGTGCGGAGCTTAGTAAGCTTGGGTGAGGGGGTATGTAGTGTGGCCAGGTATTGTTTTCTGGTGGGTCTATTATTGTTGTGGAAGGAGAGATGTTCTTTGTACCAGTGCATGTTCTGGTTGTGAAGTGATTTGTGTATTAGAGTGAGGGCCTTGAAGGTAATTCTGGATGCTACTGGTAACCAATGCAGATGTTTGAGTACAGGGTTTATGTGGTCATTTTTGTGGGTGTTGGTAAGTATCCGGGCAGCTGCATTTTGGAGGAGTTGCAACGGCTGTATGGTGCTTTTAGGCAGGCCTAGGAGCAAGGAGTTGCAGTAATCCATTTTAGATAGTACGAGGGCTTGTAATATGGTACGGAAGTCGCTGAGATGTAGTAGAGGTTTGAGTCTTTTTAGGGTGTGCAATTTGAAGAAGCAGTCTTTGAGGGTGTTATTGATGAATTTTTTGCAGTTGAGGTGACTGTCAAGGTATACGCCGAGGCTACGTACATGCGTTGGGAAGGTGATGTTAGTGGAGGGATCATTGTTATGTGTGAGTGAGGGGGTCATAAGAAGAGTGTGGGAGATGTTAGGGGGTAGATACAGGCTGGCTACACCTGGGGAGAGTTCAGGCTGGCTGGCTACACCTGGGGAGAGTTCCCTTTCCTTTGAGCCGGGAAGGGCTCCCCAGAATGGGTTGGCCCCTAGAGTGGAGCACGAGCCTTCAAAGTGTGGCGACCTGGAGCAGGGTCTCACTGTGAGCATGGTCTCACTGTGTTGTGTTTGCCACAATCTAAGTACCTTGGAGATCTTTTCTTGTTGTGAACATGGGTCAACAGGTGGTAAGAGATAGGCTGCAACAATGGGGAGAGTTCCCGTTCCTTTGAGCAGGAAAGGGCTCCCTGGAATGGGTTGGCCCATAGAGTGTATAATGGTACAAATTGTTAGGATTTAAGCATTTGCAAATAGATCATGACTTCATAAGCAAGACGGAGGAAGTTCTCTTCTCTGCCCTGAAACTAAAGAAGACTGTTTGTTTTATTTAAGGATCCATGCTGTGAAGGATTTCTAGTTTGAATTGCCAGAAACTGTGGTTTCCCTTTGCAATGAGGGTTCAGCTGTTAGGACTGGACATAAGGCATGGACGAAGAGGCATAGCAGTCGAGGACAGAGGTCAAGCCCACATAGGGACATAAGGCTTGGACGGACAGGCACAGCAGTTGAGGATAGAGGTCAATCCCACGTAGGGACATAAGGCCTGGATGGAAAAGCACAGCAATACAGGACAGAGTCAATCCCACCTAGGGTCATAAGGCCTGGAGGAACAGTCAAAGCAGTCAAGGACAGAGTCAATCCCACATAGGGACATAAGGCCTGGACGAACAGGCAAAGCAATCAAGGTCAAACCCTTGTAGGGACATAATGCCTGGATGGACAGGCACAGCATTTGAGGTCAAACACTTGTAGGAACATAAGGCCTGGACAGACAGGCACAGCAATCGAGGTCAAACCTTGTAGGGACATAAGGCCTGGAAGGACAGGCACAGCAGTCGAGGACAGAGTCAATCCCACATAGGGACATAAGGCTCTAACGCGCATTATATCATGTATATCACACAATATATACAATATTTTGCATCCCCGTGATCGGTACCCTTCTCTATTACAATGACCTTCTTTGCATGTGATTTGAATGTATAAATAATGCAAAAGCATGCAAAAAAGTTCATACATAGTCAATTTGATGTTAATAATTTATGACGGCCAACCGAGAAGGTAGTCAGCCTCAATAAAATAACACCACCTCTTTAAAATGCGTTAGATGTGCGGCAGGAGACCCAGGACCCTATCTGTGGGTTGTAAGGCTCCCATTGAACATTTAAAGTGGCAGAAAAAGAAACAAAAAATGTCGCAGCCAAATGGGGAGGTTGAGTGGGATTCACTGCTAACCCCTTCTCAACCAGGTGCTGCTCGATCCTCCTCAACTCCCATAAAAAGTTTGAAAATAGAAAAAATACCATGCAGTGATGACCCCTGGCCCTCAACCCCAAGTGCTAGTGCCAGTGATGAGCACCTCCCCCAACCCCTAAGTGCCAGTGACAACCCCCCCCCCCCCCCCGATTAAAAAAAAATGTTCCCGGACCCCACCCTTCCCCTCAAAATACAAAATAATTAGGTACCCTGGCCACCCCCCCTTCCCACACTCCCCCATCCAACCCTCGACCCTCCTTCCTGCACCCCCATGGACTTAAAAACAGATCCCGTGTTGGGGTGGAGAGCTCCTTCGCACCCAGCTCAGTTGACACCATTTTCCAAAATGGTGCCAACCTAACCTTGTCTCAGCTATGTGAAAGAGGTAAGGGTCTGATGCCCGGTAGGGTCCAGGACACTTTTGGTGGAGGATGGGGTGTGGTAGAACCTGGGACCATTACTTTTTTTTTTTTTTTTTTTTTAATCGGGGAGTTTATCCCTGGCACTTGGGGGTGGGAGGAGAGGATCATCACTAGCACTGTCACTTGGGAAGGGGGTTATCCTGTCACTGTTACTTGGAGGTGGGGGAGGGGATGGGAAAGGAAGGCTGTGGCCTTTATTTAATTGGGGGGCCTGGGCCATTGTGGTGCAGGTGCATATTTGTTTTTTTTCTACATTTTGGGGGAGTCAGGGCTGCCTCAACTGGTGGCCCTGGATTGAGACAAGGGTCAGCACTGCCCACCACCACCACCACCACTCACCCTCCCCATTTTTCGCAACTTTTATTTTTTGGGCCAGTGGCCCTTTAAGATAATGGCAGTCTCATGAGATTGGGGCCATCATAACGTTAAAGGGCCACTCACCGCATTCTTTAGTGCCATGGTGTTTGGCAGTGATACAAAAAAAAGCCATACAGTCATGATGCTTTTTCAGGGGAGGATCCCCACTATTGTAGTGACATAACCCCCCCACACACACACACCCCCACCCCCAGCGATATTGGAATCCTCTCCTGTGATAAATCATTGCTGCTTAGTGAATTTAGGGATTAGCTGGCTAACTTAACTCCTCCCAAAAATGAATTATATGTCTAAAATTTTAGCCATATAAGTGGGGGAAATAGTGAAAAGTCAGAATTTAGCCAGATAACTTGTGAGTTATCCAACTAAATGCTTCTGAATATTGACCTCAATATATATATTAACAAAATGTATACAATTATACATATATTTATATAGCTGCATTATGTTAAAAAGAAATCAGAGTTCATTCCTACTCTTCCAACTTTTAGACAAAGCGATAGATATTTAAAAAAAAATCTATCTAAGTGAGTTAGCTGAATAAGATTAATGATAGCTTACATTTTATTTCTGATTACAGTAAACTGATGCAAATTTTCTCTCCTTCTTATCATTAAAATAGTTCTTGATTCTTATGCTCCACATTAGATTTTTCAGTCTAAAAAGATATTGGTACTATTTGCATACTAGGCTATTTTTTTAATCAGTATACTTGCTTACCATCAGAAAAAACTGCTGTCAAATTGTAGAACATTATCTTATAAATATTTAGCACAATACCTTCAAAAACACGTATCATATCATTAGCTGATATGGTTCAAATAGAAAATAAGTTGAAAATGACAAGGAAAATCTGGTTGCTCTATAAATTACTTTCTGATGTACTGGGCTGGGTAAAAGATTGTGATTTTTCAACAAACTGTATAAAAGAAAATGAGGAACGAGTATCAGGCTAATGGCCCAGTAGTAATACTGTGTGCTACCATGCAGGAGATTGAGATCTGAGTTCCAGACATGGCTATTAGGGGTGTGCATTCGGTCCGATAGCCTTTGCCCACACTATGTCACAAGGGCCGACGGTCGGCCCTTGTGACATAGTGTGGGCAAAGGCTATTGGCGTCATTTTGAATAATGGCAGGCAACGGCCCGAGTGCAGGAGGTCGCTCCCGGACCCTCGCTGGACTTTTGGAAAGTCTTGTGGGGGTCAGCAGGGTCCCCCAAGACTTGCCAAAAGTTCCTGGTGGTCCATCGGGGGTCCGGGAGCAATCTCCTGCACTCGGGCCGTCGGCTGCCAGTAATCAAAATGGCACTGATAGCCTTTGCCCTTACTATGTCACAGGGGCTACTGGTGCTATTGGCCAGGGGCTACTGGTGCCATTGGGCAGCTCCTGTGACATGGCAGGAGCACAAGATGGCGCCGATTGCCATGTGACAGGGGCTGACCAATGGCACCGGTAGCCCCTGTGATATAGTAGGTCAAAGGCTATCGGCGCCATTTTGAAACCGGCAGCAGAGGGTGTGAGTGAAGGGGATGGCTCCCGGACCCCCCCCCGCTGAACCACCAGGGAGTTTTGGTAAGTCTTGGGGGGGTCAGGAGGGTGGGGGGTTGTAGTTAATTTAATTTTAGCGGGGAAACGAATAGAAATCGATGTATTAACGTATCCGGGCACCATACAGCCGAATGCAACGTATATGCCCCCTGATGAATCCGAATCCAGAATGCAACGTATGGCATCCCTCTGCACATCCCTGATAGCTATTGACCAGGTTGGTGAAACAGCATTCACAACTTTTGGTGGGGGCCATGTCAGATACATAGGAAGAAAGGTGGGGCCTACTCAGGGAAAAGCCTATGATCATCACAAATGAAAATACCTTAGTTTTGGGCAGGCTGTCAAAAATGTCAATGAGCAGGGTTAAATAAAGACTGTTTTCAAGTAGGCTGGAAACTGAAGTGTAGATAAAGGCAAGTCAGGCCTGCAACATTAAAATGAAAGTGGCATGTAATGTAAGATTCCTCCAAGTCCCAGTGATGGCAACTATAGAGCTCAATGCAATTTCTAAAACTTTTATAAAATGACATTGTATATTCCCTACTCTTCAAACTTTTAGACCTCAAAGGGAGTAGATATTTTTTAAAAATCTATGTAAGTGTATTAGCCAGATAAGGCATATAGCTAACTCACACAGGATATATAGCTGGGTACATGTTACCAAATAACTGTAGACCTGCTATTGAGCAGGTCTAAGTTAACTTAACTGGATAAGTCTGAATATTGGCACTTTTCTGGAAGTTAACCAGATAAGTAACTTCTATCCATTACACCCATATCCTGCCACCTGACTAAGTGACGGCCGCTGAACAGGAATGAAAATTAGGCTACTCCCACTCAGCCAGATAAGTAGTGCTGAATATCGACCTCAAAATAAATACAATTCATATATCTCACCCAGCAGTTAAGGTATAAGAACATATTGTACAATGCCTTTTACAAAATACATAAATTTATACAAGAACAAGAAAGCAGGAAAGGCAGAAAAAAGAGGGGAAGTAGAAGGGCAGAACAATATTGACTGCCTTGGAGAAAGTCTCAACTAAGGCTGGTTTCAAATGGTATTTCTAGAATTATTCTACTTAGTTACTGATCATCTTCCAAGCATACAAAATAGGTACAAATAATATAATACTAACTGAAGTATTATAGTTGGAGAGTATGTTATTTTTACCAAAACTAATAAAAGATTCATCTGAACTAGTATATAACTTTATTCATCACACATCAGCATTTCTTATATTTAGTTTAACCATTTAAAAAATGGGAGGCCAATCATATTGGTTTCATTTATCAGTTTCATATGAAAAATTAATGGAATCTCTAGTATCTCGTAAATATTAAATGAGATAAGATCTATGATACTATATCTCTGAAGATAATTTAGAGATTACTAATGGATTGCTTAAAATGGCATTTTAAAGACAATTTCTATATGACTTTTTTTTTTATTCCTTGCACAATTGATAGGAGTCATTCAACATTAATTTGTAACCATGGAGCATTTTGTTTCTTATTTTAGTTATTTCAGTAATAAATTGAAAGGCCTTCCCTTCAAGTGCACAAGTTGTGATTTTGATGCCAAAAGCCTAAATTATACTACTGCAAAAATAATATTTCTACTTAAACTAATGGGTTGAATGTCAGCAGGCAAAACTGTCAACTCTGATGCACATATATAACTATCATAAAATGCAATTTACCACATAAAGAAGAGTTCTAGTAGTCATACAGGTCCTGGAGAAAATTACATAAGAACCACCATACTGGGTCAGACCAAGAGTCCATCAAGCTCAATATCCTGTTTTCAATAGTGACCAATCTAGGTCAAAAGTATATAGCAGAATCCCAAATAGTAGATAGATTCAATGCTGCTTACATCCAAGGATAAGCAGTGGCTTTCCCTAAATCTACCTGGTTAATAACAGTTTAAAGACTTTGCCTCCAGGAACTTGTCCATACCTTTTTTAAACCGAGCTATACTAACTGTCTTATTCTAGTCTATACACTTTATACTACTTCTATTTATCACTTCTATAGCAATACTAGACATACACAACACTGTGTAAATGCACATAAGTGACAATTCGTGCTCATTAGAGCTTACAGTCTAATCAAGACAAACAAATAGGACAAAAAAAGAGACTTTGGTAATTTCAGTGGTTAAAAACAACACAGGTAAGATTACAAGAATATAAGAACATTGCCATACTGGTTCAGACCAATGGTACATCAAGCCCAGCAATCTGTTTCCAACAGATGCCAAACCGGGCCACAAGAACCTGGCAATTACCCAAACACTAAGAAAATCAAATGCTACTGATGCAATTAATAGCAGTGGCTATTCCCTAAGAAAACTTGATTAATAGCAGTTAATGGACTTCTCCTCCAAGAACTTATCCAAACCTTTTTTGAACCCAGCTACACTAATTGCACTAACCGCATCCTCTGGCAACAAATTCCAGAGCTTTATTGTGCGTTAAGTGAAAAAGAATTTTCTCCATTTAGTCTTAAATGTGCTACTTGCTAACTACATGGAATGCCCCCCTAGTCCTTCTATTATTCGAAAGTGTAAATAACCAAGTCACATCTACTCGTTCAAGACCTCTCATGATCTTAAAGACCTCTATCATATCCCCCCTCAGCCATCTCTTCTCCAAGCTGAACAGCCCTAACCTCTTCAGCCTTTCCTCATAGGGGAGCTGTTCCATCCCCTTTATCATTTTGGTTTGCCTTCTCTGTACCTTCTCCATCTCAAATATTTTGAGAATGGGCGACCAGAATTGTACACAGTATTCAAGGTGCGGTCTCACTATGGAGCGATACAGAGGCATTATGACATTTTCCATTTTGTTAACCATTCCCTTCCTAATAATTCCTAACATTCTGTTTGCTTTTTTGACTGCTGCAGCACACTGAGCCGACGATTTTAAAGTATTATCCACTATGATGCCTAGATCGTTTTCCTGGGTGATAGCTCCTAATATGGAACCTAACATCATGTAACTACAGCAAGGGTTATTTTTCCCTATATGCAACACCATGCACTTGTCCACATTAAATTTCATCTGCCATTTGGATGCCCAATCTTGCAAGGTCCTCTTGTCATGTATTACAATCCGCTTGTGATTTAACTACTCTGAATAATTTTGTATCGTCCGCAAATTTGATAACCTCACTCATGGTATTCTTTTCCAGATCATTTATATATATATTGAAGAGCACCGGTCCAAGTACAGATCCCTGAGGCACTCCACTGTTTTCCCTTTTCCACTGAGAAAATTGCCCATTTAATCCTACTTCAGAACAGTCCTCCAACTACTCATCTCTCTCATTTCACTACACTGGCTCCCAATAAAATACAGGATAGACTAAAAAATACTATCCATAATATACAAAATAATATATGATAAACAAACAAATTGGCTAAGTGCATCCATAAACTCCACTCACCAAATCAAAATCTCCGTTCAGTTAACAAAGCTCTATTAAAAATTCCACCTGCTCATCAAAAACTTACCTCAACTCGGAAGAGACCCATTTCCCCAGGAAGCCCCAAACTATGGAACTCCCTCCCAACTGAACTGAGAACACAACAACATTTAAAAATCTTCAAAAAAAGAACTAAACACTTGGATGTTCACCAAAGCCTAACAAAACTATGACTCTATGCTACAACTTCCCTTCCCCTACTGGCCCTTATAAACATACAGAACCAATCCAAAGCACGTAAGTTAACCTGTACAATTTAACAACCAAACTATGTTTAGAACGACTAACATAACTATGTTAACTAGCATATGAATTTTTGGACACTCTGTTAAACATCGAAACTTTGTAAACCGTTGTGATGGTGAAACCAAACGACGGTATATAAAACTCGATAAATAAATAAATAAATACTCTCTGATTCCTGTCTTTTAACCAGTTTGTAATCCACGAAAGGATATCGCCTTCTATCCCATGACTTTTTAGTTTTCTTAGAAGCCTCTCATGAGGGACTTTGTTAAACACCTTCTGAAAATCCAAATACACTACATCTACCGGTTCACCTTTATCCACATGTTTATTAACCCCTTCAAAAAAATGAAGCAGATTGGTTAGGCAAGACTTCCCTTGGGTAAAACCATTTTGACTGTGTTCCATTAAACCATGTCTTTTCATATGCTCTATGATTTTGATCTTTAGAATAGTTTCCACTATTTTTCCCGGCACTGAAGTCAGGCTCACTGATCTATATTTACCCGGATCGCCCCTGGACCCCTTTTTAAATATTGGAGTTACATTGGCCACCCTCCAGTCTTCAGGTACAATGGATGATTTTAATGATAGGTTACAAATTTTAACTAATAGATCAGAAATTTCATTTTTTAGTTCCTTCACTACCCGAGGATGCATACCATACGGTCCAAGTTATTTGCTACTCTTTACTTTGTCAATCTGGCCTACTACATCTTCCAGGTTCACAGTGATTTTGTTCAGTTCATCTGACTCATCACCCCTGAAAACCATTTCAGGAACTGGTATCTCGCCAACATCCTCATTAGTAAACATGGAAGCAAAGAATTCATTTAGTCTTTCTGTAATGGCCTTATCTTCTCTAAGAGCCCCTTTAACCCCTTGGTCATCTAATGGTCCAACCCACTCCCTCACAAGTTTCTTGCTTTGGATATATTTTTTAAAGTTTTTATTATCAGTTTTTGCCTCTATGGCCAACTTCATTTCAAATTCTCTTTTCGCCTGTCTTATCAATGTTTTACACTTAACTTGACAATGCTTATGTTTCATCTTATTTTCTTCAGATGGATCCTTCTTCCAATTTGTTTGGCTAAAATAGCCTCTTTTACCTCACTTTTTAACCAAGACAGTAATTGTTTTGCCTTCCTTCCACCTTTCTTAATGCCTGGAATACAATTGGACTGCTCCTCTAGGATTGTATTTTTAAACAATGTCCATTCCTGTTGAACTCTTTTAACCTTTGCAGCTGCACCTTTCAGTTTTTTTTTTAACTATTTTCCTCATTTTATCAAAGTTTCCCTTTTGAAAGTTTAGTGTTAGAGCTGTAGATTTACTTATTGTCCCCCTTCCAGTTATTAGTTTAAACTTGATCATGTTATGATCACTATTACTAAGTGGCCCCACCACCGTTACCTCTCTCACCAAATCCTGCATTCCACTAAGAATTAAATCTAAAATACCTCCATCTCTAGTTGGTTCCAGAACCAATTGCTCCATGAAGCAGTCATTTATTACATCCAGGAACTTTATGTCTCTAGCAAGTCCTGATTTACCCAGTCAATATTGGGGTAATTGAATTCTAATATCCAAAAATGTGGAACCCAAAAACAACTTCAATAGTAGCCTATGAAGGTGTCAGCAAGCCTTGACGTTATGTGTCACTTACAAATAGACACTAACCGGTCTTATCAATCATTCACCTTCCTCATTTATTTAATGCAACAAACTATATTTTCTTTTTTCTTTTTCCATTGAATTAAAACAGTCCTCCGTTTCCGTTGGCCAGAATGACTCTTTCATAAATAGTTGACAACATTGCCCTACACTGGCCGGTGTTTCGCTGGGTAAGCTTCCTCAGGGGCATGTGAAGATAATTATAACAAGAGCTATATATCTTCTTAGACGGGACCAGACATCTCAACCATCTTGCAGAAGAAACAAACGGAGGTGCATTAAATAAATGAGGAAGGTGCATTAAATAAATGAGGAAGATGCATTAAATAAATGAGGAAGGTGAATGATTGATAAGACCGGTTAGTGTCTATTTGTAAGTGACACATAACGTCAAGGCTTGCTGACACCTTCGTAGGCTACTATTGAAGTTGTTTTTGGGTTCCACATTTTTGGATATTTGATTCTACATTGTGGTTAACCACTGACTCCCTTGTGTGAATAGGGTAATTGAATTCTCCCATTATTATTGCACTGCCAAATTGGTTAACTTCCCTGATTTCTCTTAGCATTTCATCATCTGTCTGACCATTTTGTCCAGATGGACAGTAGTATACTCCTATTACTATACTCTTAACCAACACACAAGGGATTTCTACCCATTTAGATTCTACTGAGCTTTTAGTATCTTGTATCCTGTTGGACTCTATACCCTCCTGGACATAAAGTGCCACACCCCCACCAAGTTGATCCTCCCTATCATTGTGATATAATTTGTACCCTGATATAGCACTGTCGCATTGGTTATCCTCCATCCACCAAATCTCTGTGATGCCAATTATGTCAATCTCATCATTTACTGCTATACACTTTAACTCTCCCATCTTACTTCTTAGACTTCTGGCATTGGCATACAGACATTTGAAAGTGTGTTTTTTGTTTGTATTTACAACCTGTTTTTCATTAGTTAGGGATAATTTGGAAATCATTAGCTTTGGTAATTTTTTACATATAGGCACATGGACTACGTTTGCTTTTATTGGAACCTCTCTGTTGAGTTGCCTTAACTCTCCTGTTTCATTAGTATCCTTCAAGGATACATTTCTCCGAACCATGCACTTCTGAGTGACTGTTGGCTTTCCCCCTTGTTCTAGTTTAAAAGCTGCTCTATTTCCTTTTTGAAAGATAGTGCCAGCAGCTTGAGTCTACTCTGGTTAAGGTGGAGACCATCCTTTTGGAAAAGTATCCCCCTTCCCCAAATGTTTCCCCAGTTCCTTACAAAACTGAATCCCTCTTCCCTGCACTGAAACTCTGGAGTTTTGCCTGCCTCTGGGGACCTGAACGTGGAACAGGAAGCATTTCAGATAATATCACCCTGGAGGTTCTGGATTTCTACCTAAAATCCTAAATTTGACTTCCAGATCCTCTCTCCCACATTTTCCTATGTTGTTGATGCCCACATGTACCATGACAGCCAGCTCCTCCCCAGTCCTATCTATAATCCTATCTAGGTGACACACGAGGTCTGCCACCTTTGCACCAGGCAGACAAGTTACCAGGCGGTCCTCATGTCCACCAGCCACCCTATCTACATTTCTAATAATTGAATCACCAACTATGAAGCCGGCCTAACCCGTCCCTCCTGGGCAGTAGCCCTGGGAGACTTGTCCTCAGTGCGAGAGGACAATACATCACCTGGAGAGCAGGTCCTTGCTACAGGATCACTTCCTGCTACACCAGAAGTAATTGTTGATTTAAAAGCAGCCTCAAAAAGTTGTTTTTTGACAGGATTTGAATAAGGCCAGAAAGAGAACATAATACACCAACTCAGGATGTCTATGCCAGGCTTATGGCACAGCAAGATGAAAAGTACAGAGTCAGGAGTTAGCGGGGGATGAGAAGGGCATAGATAAGAATGACTTGCCTGGTAAATTGAGATCACAAGGATGGGATTTGGATTTAATTACTTGTCATTTCACCCCCATGCTCAAAGTCATTTACAATTTAAGTATAGTAGGTAGAACCCTGTCCCTGAGAGGGCTTATAATCTAAAGCCAGGATTCACAAAGTTGAAGGGTTTTTTCATGGTGGGGGCCCCACTATCACAGTGGGGTATACCTGTGATAGTGGGCCCCTCCCTTGAAAAGTATTGTGGCTGCATTGCGATGTTGTTTTGTCTTGCAGTAAATGTCCACAAGGCAAAACAACACAGCATAATCTTTAAACATGCGATGGCAGCCGTCAATGCACGAGGCTGCCATTGCATAAAAGGGCCCAACCATAGTAAAAAATAAATTGCCGGGAGCTTCCCAAAAAGTTTCCAAGGGTCAACTTTGATCTCCCTCCCCACATTGGGGCCACCAATTGAGACATCCCTGTCAAAGCCAGTGTAACAATGACTCCCCATCCAAATCAAGAAAGTATATTGTAAGGGTAGGTCCCCCACTCCCTTGTCCATACTATAACGTAAAAGATGCCCCCCCCCCCCCCGGTCTCCTCTCCCAAATTCCATTAACCCCCAAGTTTAGAAAAGCACATTAGTGATATAGGAGGTTTACCCCCTCTCCAAGTCCAAAAGTTATTCGTTGGATAAATAGGGAACTCCCCATGACTCCCACACCCCAATATCTCCAAAACTGTAAAGGTGCAAGGCCTGATCAGTGCTATTTTGGAAAATGGCACCAACCATACCAGGGGCTAGGGGGCACCCTGGGCCCTTCTAACTTGCACCTTTACATTTTTGGAGATTCTGGGGTTTAAGGGGATTCCACTATCAATCCAACGAATAATTTTTGGACTTCGGGGATGAACCTACTGATTTTTTTTTTTGTAGATAAGACCCCAATACAATGCCATATGTGCCAGCATAAAAAGATTTGGATTGGGCTCTGAATTCAGATGCATGAAATATTTTTAAAATGTTATTGTTTGTGAATCCCTCAGTAAATCTGTGAATGACATAAGTCCTACCACCCTCAGAATGAAGTGAACTGGGAGAGGTTAAGTTAGGTTAGGAATTTGAAGGGATTTTTTTTATCTGGAGGGTGAAATCAAATATGCTTATTTGACTTTGTCAATAAATAGAGATTATTTTGCTAATGGTTTTTCATATAGTAAATATAAAATACATTTAAAATGTTAGTTTGTGAAAGAAGCAGAGCTCTACTGCTTGCCCTCTAACTGGTACCCCTATAAGAGATCATATCACACGCATCTTGCAATCCCTCTATTGCCTCTCCATTTTCTTCCATGTTCTCTGCAAACTTGCCGTCACTATCTACCATCTTCTGAATCATATCTCTTCTCCATGGATATCAGCTACATTATATAGACTTACATAGTAATGATGGCAGAAAAGGACCAAATGGTCCATCCAGACTGCCTAACAAACTTCTTATGATAGTAACTGCTGCTCCGTGCAAGTTACCCCATCTCATACACTTCTTCACGGACACTGAGATCCTCAAAGTAAGGACTATTGGAAGTTCCTTCCCCGAGGCTTGTTTGTCTTGATGAAACCAGGGAGCTTGCCTTCTCTATGGCTGAACCCATGCTATGGAATTCTCTTCCGCTTGAAATAAGGTCTATTACTGAACAAAAATTCTTTTAAGAAAGCACTCAAAACATTCCTCTTTCAAAAGGCATACACCACCACCAGCTGACCATTTAGCCACTGACTTTGGGCTTGCTAATTATCCATATTGGGCAGCTGTTTTGTGATGAGACTGTATGCTTGTGTACATAAATGTCTTTTTTTAATATGAATGTACCTAGGTACTCTGTCCTGAACTCTAGCAGGGCAAGTAACACCTGTTTTAAATATATAAATAAATAAACAAACAAACAAACAAATAAATAAATAAATACCATAGTCACAAATGTATGAAATGAATCCAATAAAATGGTAGCAACTTTTTATTGGATTCACTTTATCAACTTACTTGTTGATCTTGTTTTCTACATACTCAACGGTACTAACATGACAACAACCACATTCCTTTATTCGAGTTGCATTGTTCATTTTAACTGTGATACTGACACTTGTATTCCATATTGCATAACATACTGTGCAATTCTGTTCTGTAATTCTATACTTCTAGCACATGGATATGACTTTATGAATAACAACCAAAAGCACTTATAAATGTCAGAAAAAATTTGAGAGTAGAATAATCCTTAAAGTTGCAGAAGAACAAGTATATACTGCATGTATCAAACAAGTAGAATAGTTATGAAGACAAGTGGAAAAATCCTATGTATCTGGTTGCTCAGGTGACCAGAATTTGTTTGTCAACTTCCAGGCCAAGTTGAGGACATACCTCTCACCTGTAGCCACCTGGACTGAGGAGGATATGTTGCTCTGAATTACCAGAGAAAGAGATGATAGCTTGAGCTTGGCCAAGTCACAGTGAGCTCTACATGCTACTGCAACCCATAGAGGAGCACTGGGAAGGAAAACATTGTTATTATTTTGTAGCAATTGCTTATTTATTGTTTTCAACAGGCCAAAAGCAGATATGTTGACCATTTGAGATAAACCATTAGCAAAATAATTTCTATTTATTAACAAGGTCAAGTAAACACATTGTTGTTTTCACCCTATGCATGAGAGGGCAAGGATGGGGTATTTTTATAAATGAGCTTAATAACATAATAAAATAAGACTCACCATGCTGGGTCAAACCAAGGTTCATCAAGCCCAGCATCCTGTCTCCAATAGTGGCCAATCCAGGTCACAAGTACCCTACAGATCTCATAAAGTAGATCAAATTCCTGTTACTCACTCATAGGAATAGCATTAGTTTTCTTTAATTTATAGGGCTAATAATGAGTTAATTGACTTTTCCTACAGGAACTTGGCCAAACCACTTTTAAAACCCTGCTACACTAGTGACTTTGATCACATCCACTAGCAACAGATTCCACAGCTTGATAGGTTGCTGAGTGAAAAAGTACTTTCTATGACCTGTTTTGAATCCGATAGTTAGTTTTATAGTGTGTCCCTTTATTTTAGTATTATTTACCCATTCCACTCACTTATGATTTTATAAACTTCTATCATGTCCTCTCTCAGTCATTTCCTTTCCTAGCTGAAGATCCCTAGCCTGCATAGCCTCTCATCATAGGAGAGATGTTCCATCCCCTTAATTATTTTTGTCACCCTCCTTTGCACCTTTTCTTATTCAGTTATGTCTTTCTTGAGATGGGGCGACCAGAACTGCACACAATACTCAAAGGATACACTGTGGATCCCTAAAGGCTAGAGGAGGGAAATGAAGTAAGAGACATGTGAGTAGCTTGCTGGTTTGGCAGTTACTACCCTTAACCGATAAGCCTTCTTACTGATGATGCAACTCCATCTTTGCTCTCTGCTTCAAAGGCAGGGGGTAAAGAAGAAAAGAGAAATTAGATTCAGACAACAACCAACAAGGACACTGAACTGTACAGTCTGTGATAACAAATAAGCATGTGCTTGATGCGGCAGTTACTACCCTTAACCTATAAGTCTGATACTACCCTTCTGATGCAACTCTAATATTGCTGTCTGCTTCAACAACCGGGGGTGGAGGGAAAATTGGACTAAAACAGTAACCAACAAGAGCCCTGACCTTGGTAGTCTGGGTGACTCTCAACCTTTCCCCCTCCAACGACACCATGTTCACCACCCTCACCTCTCAACAACCTGTGTGTAACCTTGGCGTCCTAGTTGACACACACCTGAATCTGAAAAACCATATTACCTCTGTCATAAAAGGAGGATTTTACAAACTTATGGTCATAAAAAAACTCAAGCCCCCTCTCCACACACACGACCTTAAAACTGTCATTCAAGCTACCTTATCCTCAAAACTTGATTATTGCAACTCCCTCTACCTTGGCCTCCCCCTATCCACAATCAGAGCATTACAGATACTCCAAAATGCAACAGCAAGGATAATTAGCAATGCTCGTAAATCCGACCACATAACCCCTATCCTGAAGGAAC
The DNA here is from genome assembly GCF_901001135.1 of Rhinatrema bivittatum. Taxonomy (NCBI): domain Eukaryota; kingdom Metazoa; phylum Chordata; class Amphibia; order Gymnophiona; family Rhinatrematidae; genus Rhinatrema; species Rhinatrema bivittatum. The sequence goes on from NC_042617.1 coordinate 409,173,458, forward strand.
TACATTGGCTCCCTATCTCATACCGTATACTTTTCAAAACCATACCATCTTACACAAAGCCATTTACACTCAAAAATCCTCGTGGCTAAGTGACCCATTTAAACTTACCCAGTCCTCCCAACCTACTAGAACGAACCGTAAATGCACATTACAAATCCCCCGACTCAAAAAAGCCCGACTCACAACCACAAGAGTTCGTGCCCTGTCAATCGCTGGCCCCACCCACTGGAATTCCCTACCCCTCCATCTCTGCTTTGAGCCATGCCCCCCTAAAATTCCAAAAAATGCTAAAAACATGGCTTTTTCACCAGGCCTTCCCAGACTAATTTCCAGCGTCTCCTACCCCACCACGTCCTACTGATGTAACCCACATTGCTCCAAAGAATTGTGCTGAATACTGTAATTATGTAATTATATACTTTATCTGCTTTTGTAAATATCATTGTTTCATCCGTATTTATTGCTCTCTAATTGCCTGCTCTATTATATCTGCTTCTCCCTTTGCCGACTATTGTAATTATTGGTTGTCCTGTTTTCCCCATCCCCTGTTCTTTGTAATTTCCATTTCCATTACTTTATTGTTATAAAGTAAACCGATATGATGTGTATTTTAATGTCGGTATATAAAAACTGTCAAATAAATAAATAAATAAATAAATATGGGGCAGATTTTCAAAGGGTTACGAGCGTAAGATATGCGCGTAACCCCCGAAAAGCTCCCCTTCCACCCCTTGCGTGCGCTGAGCCTATCTTGCATAGGCTCGGCGGCACGCACAAGCCCCGGGATGCGAGTAAGTCCTGAGGCTTTCCTGGGGGAGTGTCAGGGGTGTGTCGCGGCCGGTGCGTCATCGGGGGTGTTCTGGGGGCGGGGCTGGGTGGGGCTGGGCTGGCGTAGTTCCGGCCCAGGGGCATTCTGGGGGAGTGGCTGCGGCCTCCGGACCAGCCCTTGGACCGGAACATGGCACACCGGCAGCCGGCTGGTGTGCACAAGTTAGGCCTGCCTCGGGCAGGCCTAACTTGTAAAATAAAGGTGGGGGGGAATTAGTTAGGGCTAGGGTGGGTTAGGAGGGGAAGGTGGAGGGTCCAGAAGGAAAGTTCCCTCCGAGGCCGCTCCGATTTCAGAGCGGCCTCGGAGGGAACGGAGGATGGCTGTGCGGCTCGGCGCGTGCAGGCTGCCGATTTTGCACAGCCTTGCGCGCGCCGACCCTGTATTTTATAATATGTGTGTGGCAACGTGCACATGTTATAAAATCAGGAGCAGATTCGTTCACGCCGGGTTGCGCAATCAAATCTACTCCCGTGCGCACCTTTTTAAATCTACCTTTATGGGAGCATGCTGGGCAGACTGGATGGGCCATTTGGTCCTTTTCTGCCATCATTTCTATGTTTATGTTTAGGTGCGATTGTATCATGGCGTGATACAAAGGCACTATAGCATTTTCCATTTTAATATCCATTCCTTTTCATATTATTCATTTCTATTTGCTTTTTTGGTAGCTGCTGATTACTGAGCAGAGGATTTCAACATATTGTCCATTAGGACTCCAGGGTCCTTTTCCTGGGTAGTGACTCCCAATACCAATCATGTTCCTGTAGTTGGGATTATTTTCCCTATGTGTATCACTTTGTTCTTTTCCGCATTTAATTTCATCTGCCATTCAGTTGTCCAGTCTCCTAGTCTTACAAGATCCTTTTTTATGGGTTCTTTCAACTATTTAGGATATACATTTCAGTATACAGACTGGAGCTGAACAAAATTCCCCACAATTAAGTCATTATCTGTTGCGGAAAGAGTCTGATGGTGGACCCTTGGGCCGGCTTGGTGGAGCGTGGGCTCTGAGGATGGTATGGAGGCCGGGAGGCGGAGCACAGCTGATGCGGATGATGTGGGTCTTTGCCCTGGAAACCCGAGAACCCCCCAGGTGGAGCCCGTAGGGGTCTGGGTCGCTGGGACTTAGGAGCGATCTGGTAGTGGAAGCTGGCTGAAGACAAGGAGAGTCGAGGTGCGGTCCGGTGGTCGAGGCTGGCTGAAGACAAGGAGAGTCGAGGTCTGGTCCGGTGGTCGAGGCTGGCTGAAGACAAGGCAAGGAACTGGAGTAGCTGGAACGGGAGCGGATCCGGGACAGCGGAGACAGGAGCAAGACAGGCACAACAGGAAGTGGAGCAAGGCAGGAACAGCTGGAGCAAGGCTGGAACAACTGGAACTGAACAAGGCAGGAACAGCAGGAACCGGAGCAAGGCAGGAATAGCAGGAACCGGAGCAAGGCAGGAACAGCAGGAACAGCAACTTAGTACTCACTGGGAGCGACCTCGTTGCAAGGCAAAGCAGGAGAGGCAGACGCCTGCTTAAATACTCTGCTGGCGTCTGACGTCAGGAAGAGGACGGTTCAGCACTTCCGGGTGCTGGACCTACAAAGTCTGTGCCCTCGCGCACGCGTTCCCCAGCAGGGGGAGGAGTCGGCTTCGGGCCTCGGCGGCATCTCCACGAGGGAGACGCCGCCTCCACGAGGGAGACGCCGCTGCCATGCGGTCGGGCAGGCCTTTCCCTTTGCGGCTCGCGGCATGGCAGGAGGGACCGGGAAAGAGGTAAGGACCCGGTCGCTAGCTTAGCGACCGGGACCGCAACATTATCAATAAAAGATAAAAATGAAAAAATAGAATTCCTACATTAAAAAAGACCTCAATTAAAGGGACTCTGCGTTTTCCTATGATTATCCAATATATGCCATAGAACAAACTTAAACAACTGCATACTAGGTACATAAGTTTATATCTTATCACTCACAATAAATAAATCCTTCTTCCAGCAAATTTATTATAAATCACCATTGATTGCAATAATTTCAGTCATGAAATTATGTAAATTAGATGAGCACCATGAAGCACCATGTTGTACATATAGGAAGGAAGTAATTTTATCTTGTACAGAAAACATGTAAATTTTCTTATCACTTGTTAATTAACAAACAAACAGATAAAGCTAAGTCTGATCCAGTTTCCTTAAGACCTATTAGAAATTATGAAATACTTGTGTTAGCTTATGTTATGTTTTAAATATAACAAAAAATTATTTCTACCAAATTTTCTGGTTTTCACATGCTCTTCAGATAAACAATACAGTAAATATCATTATCCTTCTCATCAAAATAAAGCCAAATGTATTATTTGAAAATAGTAAGAATAGATGGATAGATACATAGATATTCCACCACTTTAGCACCTGCCTAATGCAAACTCACCCCTGAGCATTTTTAATTTAAGCTTTCAAATATGAATTAGATGACCCTGTATATCTGGATTCTTCCAAAAGGATTAGGGAACTATAACATCAAGCTTTACTCCATAATTTAAGATTTCCTAGTAGCCCTGAGGATAGTTTTGTCTCTGAAATGAAATTTCAACAGTCTTGAGATTTAGCAAAAGGACAAAAGAGTCAAGGGTTTGCCTACCAGATATCCAAGGATAAAAGCTTAAATGTGAGTAAAAGTAATTGCTTAATGTAGCCCCTCTTCTAGTTGAAGCTAGAAAGGCAGGGTGCACTCTGTTACAAGGCATAGTCCTTACACAGTCCCACTAAATCCTTGCATGATTTCTCTTGAAGGGAGGGGATGATTGCCCTCCAAGACCCAGGGTGTAGTGTGAGTGTTTTTTCTGTGAGTGTGTGCTCAAACTCTATGCCTATTTAACTTCCAGAGCCAAAAAAACAGGCTGAACACATACAGTTTGTGAGTTTCAATAGAATCAAAAGTGTACTGTTCAGCTTGTTCAATTAAATTGAATTGGTACCAAATATGTTTGCTTTTTGTTGCATTCATAATTACAGCAATAAATCAAGTCCAAAAGGATCTATGTGTCTGCAGTACCTCCTAGCAACCCCCGTCTTCCCTTGGATGGAATGTAGGCTGCCTAAGATTTACTCTATAGGGTTCTACTACTCCTTAAGGGAATCCCTTGCACAATACCTGGAATCTACTGTTTGATTCTTTCTTCTCCAAAACTCTTCTTTCATGTTCTCCTGGCTGAAATTCCAGTGTGGAATCCCAGTTTCCTCATCTCTTCTCTCAGCTTTGCATTTCAGCTTTTATCCAAACCTTATCTTCACAGTGCTCTTGGACTACACAGGCATCTTTCAGTGTGAAGAATCCAAAAATACTGCAAACAGGGAAAATCCCTTTTTCTTCCCTATTTCTTTCTCAGGTAGAAAGGGTGGCCAAAAACCTGCTTCCAACTAAAAATCCACATACACTCGAAAATCACTAAGACCAATGCCATTAGTCACTGGATGTCAGCCAGTAAAATTGAATGATTTGTCTTCCTTTACTTTTCAGCAACCATGTTGACTCAGTGCAGGTAAAGAACAGGGGAACTACAAAAACAAACCTTCTTCTTCAGATTCCAAAATAAAATGCCACACTGAATTTAGGAATAACCTGCTAATATGAAGGCAGGAAGCAACCACTGCAGGAATCTCCAGTGTGAAGGCTGTGGCAAGATGGTGCATCCCTCTGCCCTACATTGATTTGTCCTAATCTCTAGGCCCCATTTTCTAGTGGAGATCCCAATGGGGCTATAGATTCCATTGAAGGACTATAACATACACTAAGATCTGAAAAAGAGTGGACAATCCTGAAGGAATAAAATGAATTAGAATTGATCTAAAAATATTTGAGGAGTGATCAAATGCTTGGTTATTAAAATTCAATAAATAAAAGTGCAGGTAAAGTAATGCACTTAGGACGTAGAAATCCAATGGAGTGGTACACAAGGGGGAGTGAGAAGGTGTTCACTGGGAGAGAGGCTTGGGTGTGAGAATATGTTATGATCTCAAGGTAGTGGGACAAGGCAGTAGCCATAACCAGCGGGTTGGTGGGATGCAAAGAGAGAGGCACGACCAGTAGACAAAAAAGGAAACTGGGATTCCACAAGGCCTTAAATTTGGGGGTTCCACAAGGTTCAATGCTGTCTGCCATATCGTTTAATTTATATCTGCAGCCATTGGGTAAAGTCTTTAGCTGAAATTAGTTATCGAATATATGCCAATAATGTTCACTTCTCTGTGCCATGTAATTCAGATGGTGGGTTTTCCCTGCATATAAGTGATCAGTGCTTTAGAGCAGTGAAAAATCGGATGACTACCTAGTCTGATTTTGAATTTACAGAAAACCAAAATATTGTGGTTGGGAAGAACCATGATGCCTATGAGTGTGGCACATTTGGTTTTCAATGATATTAGGATACTGCTGTCAGTTGAAGTCCATTATCTGGGAGACTATTTAGACTTAAGATTAATGCATAAGCTGCAAATAAAAACAGCAGCTAAGAAAGCCTTTTTTTAAACTTAGGTTTACATGTCAATTAATGTTTTCATTTGGAAGGAAGTTTTTAGGATGGTAGTGCGAGTGTTAGTTTTGAGTCAATTATATTATTGTTATGCCTTGTATAGATGTTTGCCAACAATCTGTTACTAGTTTTTCAACTCAGAATGCAGCAGTGAGGATAATAACAGGAGTTGGTTACCGTGGAAGAATAACTCCCAGGTTACAAGAGTTGTACTGAGTGCCTATTAATCATTTAATTAAGTTTAAGATTCTTACCTTGATTCAAAGAACTGGCTATGGCAATAGTAGATAACTCTGGTCCCTCGAGTGTGACAAACATTTCTGGTTTTCAGGTTATCCACAATGAATATGCATGAGATACATTTGCATACACTACCTCCGTTGTATGCAAATATATCTCATGTATTTTCATTTTGGAATGATCTAAAGAAATCATCCACTTGTTTTAAATGACCTTTATAAATAAAAAAAACATGATAATTTTAGGGACTTTCATACACGGCTACCTCATACTATACAATGTGATATAAGTGCCTTCATATAATCATTGATCACAAAAAGTCTGTTCTTGCCGAGTATTTACTTTTTGTATAAATTTGTGTTCTCACCTGAAACCTGAAACCAAATGATCTGGGGTCTGCATCAAAAGCCATATGAGATGAGATGGAAGGACCTGAAAATGTATATCCTGGAGGAGAAGAGGTGCAGGAGAGATATGATACAGACCTTCAAATACCTGAAAAGAAGTAATGATGCACAAACATCAAACATTTTCCACTAGAAAGGAAACTTCAGAACTAGGGGCTATAATATGAAACTCTAGGGGGAACCACTGAGAACCAACATCAGGAAATATTTCTTCACAGAAAGGGTGATGGATGCATGGAATGCCCTCCTGGAAGAGGTGGAAAAGATGGGAATGGTGATGGAATTCAAAATAGCAATGAGGAGGTACATATTCAGAAACAGTGTGGCTAGCAAAGTTAGCCAGATATACTTATCTGGCTAACTTTGGAGGTATATTTAACAGTGAAACTACACTATAGCTGCCTAACTTTAGGACAGCTCTTTGGTCCGACCAGATCAAGTCAGCTAAGTCATCCAGCTAACTCTGAATATTGGAGTTAGCTGGTTAACTTAGCCGGCTAACTCAGCTCCTCCCAATTATGCCCTTGGAATGATCCTAACTTAGGCCTGGATCTATCAAAATGCACTAAATATTGCTTGCGATAGAACAAGGTGTGTTTTATGGTAATAGGCAGTTTATCGCAATTTGCACTAATACCTATGCGAAGCGCTAAGTTACTACAAATTGCGATAACTTTTTCGCACTTTGAGATAAGTACCAGAATTGTGGTATTTCCTACATACAACCACTGGGGGCACCATGAGAGAGAGAGAGAGAGAGACTAGCCATAATGCCCTCATACTAGGTAGGTATTTATACCTCTATATGAGGTCCACATAGAAGGGAGGCTACTGTTACGTACCCCTGTCCGCGCCCGGCCCACGCATGGGCCTGCTCACCTCCATGGTTCCACGGCAGGTCCCGGGTCAGCCTCCCTAGCAGCAGCTGCAAGTGCTTCCAGGCCTCGGCGTCCCACGGCAGCAGTCGCAGGGCCTTCCACTGCACACCAGGCCTCACGCCGGAGCTCGGCACCCTCAGCCATGTTGACCATGCCCCTATGTGCGTGTGGACCGCCCAGCCTCTTGTAGGGCTAAGGGCGAGTCCTAGCTCTGTGGCGCGCCCTGATTGATTCCTTGTTATAAGGAATTTCCTGCTTGTACTTCCTTGCCTTGGCAATCGGGTTAGCTTATATGCCAGATTGTCACTGTGTTTGTATATTGCTCCAGTCTAGTTCCAAGCCTCGTTCCAGGATCCTTCTGTTCCCGTTCTGTTCCTGCCTTATTCCTGCATCCTAGTACTCCAGCGTGCTTCTGTTCCTGTTCGTCTGTCCGTCTCCCTAGGTAGTACCTCCGGACTGTCTTACTGGTATTGTCCTCGGCTTGTTCCTTGACCTGCTTCTCTACTGCCTGCCTTCTGACTCCATTATGCCTCTCGACCTGCCTGCAGCTGCCTGCCTCCTGAACTTAGCTTGTTCCTAGACTCATCTGCCTGCCTTCTGACCTCGGCCTGCCTGTGACCTCATCTGACCTCTGGAACCTGACCTCTGCTTTGCTGACTACTTCTCGGACTGACCCCCGGACTCTGACCTCTGCCTACTTGACCGCTTCTCTAGATTCTGGCTCTGTTCCCAGCCTTGTCATCACCTATGCTATTATGGTCCTCTGTTCCATCTGACCTCCAGTCTCGAACCTGACCGTGCTCCCATTCTGTCTGTGAATACGCTGGACTTCCATCCTTCCAGGAGACCCTGTGAGGCCCACCTAAGTCCATGCAGCCTGGGTCCCTACGGGCTCCTTCTGGGGGGACCTCGGGCTTCCAGTGGTGAAGCTCATCCTAGCCTCTGTCTCCTCTAGTGCTCCGCCCCCCTTTGGGGCAGTTGCTTCCTGGTCCCTACAAGGAAGCTGTTCTCCACTGCTCCAGGACAAGGGTACACCGCCAAGCGCAACAGAGAGTCAGCATCAGATGTTATCAAAGTACTGATTGAGAGAGGAAAAATGTGACTGCTTTTCTTCCTGCTATATGGGATATTTTATTTATTTATTTATTTATTAGGCTTTTTTTATACCGATGTTTGGAGCTAGCCATCACAATGGTTTACAAACAATAAAACTAGTACTTAGAATCAATAAAATAAATAAAATAAAAATAATAGGTACAAAGAAACATAGAAATGACAGCAGAAGAAGACCAAACGGCCCATCCAGTCTGCTCAGCAAGCTTTCGCACTTGTTTTTTTTTTTCTCATACTTATCTGTTACTCTTGGCCCTTAGTAATCTTTTGGTTCTATTTCCCTTCCACCCCCGCCATTAATGTAGAGAGCAGTGTTGGAACTGCATCTAAGTGAAATATCTAACTTAATTAGTTAGGGGTACTAACTGCCACAATAAGCAAGCTACTTCCATGCTTATTTGTTTACCCAGCCTGTGCAATTCAGTCCTTGTTGGTTGTCTGAATATAAATCCACTTTTCTTCATTCCCCCTGCCACTGAAACAGTGAACTGCGCTGTATGGGGCGGATTTTAAAAGCCCTGCGCGCGTAAATCCGGAAGGATTTACGCATGCAGGGCCCTCGTGCGCCTATTTTGCATAGGCCGCCGGTGCGCACAGAGCCCTGGGATGCGCGTAAGTCCCGGGGCTTTCTAGGTAGTAAGGAGTCTTCTGAGCATTCAGGGACGTAGGCCCTCGAGGAGTGAGTACCGGATCCCGTCTTAGCAATCTGAAATCAAGAAAAGAGCGGGGCCCCCTTGGTAAGTTTGTGGAGGCAGAGCAGCGGAGAAAGAATTCCCCTTGCTAACTCGATTCGTAGTTGCAAGCAAAGACCTTTTAAGTTGGAAACGGATGATGTCACTACAGGGGGAAGCCCCCGAGGTTCGCGCCCTTGCCGGTACAAACTCTGGAACGCGTGCGCGCACCCTTACATCATCAGGAACATGGCGGATCCGCAGCGTCAGGCTAGCCCGGGGATTCCAGGAAGAATGGCGAGGAGAAGCTGTGGCAGTATCTGTCCGTCAGACCTGAAGGGAGTCGCCACTACGCTAGAGAGGGTGGAGCGAGGGTGAGAACAGGCACAAATGCAACATGACCCCCCTTGGTGCTCTGGGATGATGTCACTAGGGCAGGTCAGCTACCGAGGGGGGGGGACGGACAGAGAGGTCAAAGATGATCTGGAGCAGCTGGAGAAAGCGGCAACGGCAGTCAGAGTAAAGCCTCAGCTGTTTTTTGAGGCAGGCGTTGAGCAGCAGCAGTGGAAAGGATAGAATTCATTCAGGCAATCTACAAGGGGTAGAGAGGGAGGACAGAGCCTTGATGGAAATAACTTCCAGTTATATGTAAATAACTGGAAGTATTAACTTTTATTTATTACTCTTTAGCAAGTTTTAAAAACAAGAATGCAATATCAATAACACTATCAGAATCAACATTTAACAAATTTCTTGTTATATTTCAATAGATATGTACACATTAAAAAAATGAAAATGAATAGAATAGGCTCTTTTCTCCAAAAGAGTACTTATCAGATAAATTGGCCACTTTTCTCTTTAAAATAAGATGACTTTACTTTCTTTATGTCTCTTTGGTATACTGTAACTCCGTGTTCTCTTTCTGTTCTTTATAATATTTAAATCCAGCTTACCATTTTTCTTGAGACAGATAAGCCTGTTTATACAATGTCTGTTTTGGTGTTTGGGTTTAATGTTACAGTGTAACATCTAATTGTAGTAGTTTTATCGTTAGGGTTAAATGTTACATTGTAACTTTTGTTTGAATTGAATACTTTGTAACTGTTAGTAGTATTGAATGAATGAAGTCTTTACAGGCAATAGTGAGTTAGAATTTAGTGATATGAATGAGTGAGTTGCAAGAATGAACATAAGAACATGCCATACTGGGTCAGACCAAGGGTCCATCAAGCCCAGCATCCCGTTTCCAACAGTGGCCAATCCAGACCATAAGAACCTGGCAAGTACCCAAAACCTAAGTCTATCCCATGTTACTGTTGCTAGCAATAGCAGTGGCTATTTTCTAAGTCAACTTAATTAATAGCAGGTAATGGACTTCTCCTCCAAGAACGTATCCAATCCTTTTTTAAACACAGCTACACTAACTGCACTAACCACATCCTCTGGCAACAATTTCCAGAGCTTAATTGTGCATTGAGAAAAAAATAATTTTCTCTGATTAGTCTTAAATGTGCTACATGCTAACTTCATGGAGTGCACCCTAGTCCTTCTATTATCCAAAAGTGTAAATAACCAATTCACATTTACCTGTTCTAGACCTCTCATGATTTTAAACAGCTCTATCATATCCCCCCTCAGCCATCTCTTCTCCAAGCTGAAAAGTCTGCTCCAAGCTGCTGCAGTCTTTCCTCATAGGGGTGCTGTTCTATCCCCTTTATCATTTTGGTCTCCCTTTTCTGTACCTTCTCCATCGCAATTATATCTTTTTTGAGATGCGGCGACCAGAATTGTACACAGTATTCAAGGTGCAGTCTCACCATAGAGATATACAAAGGCATTATGACATTTTCCATTTTATTCACCATTCCCTTTCTAATAATTCCCAACATTCTGTTTGCTTTTTGTCTGCTGCAGCACACTGAATTGATGATTTCAATGTGTTATTCACTATGACGCCTAGATCTCTTTCTTGGGTGGTAGCTCCTAATATGGAACCTAACATTGTGTAACTATAGCATGGGTTATTTTTCCCTATATGCATCACCTTGCACTTATCCACATTAAATTTCATCTGCCATTTGGATGCCCAATTTTCCAGTCTCACAAGGTCTTCCTGCAATTTATCACAATCTGCTTGTGATTTAACTACTCTGAATAATTTTGTATCATCTGCAAATTTGATTACCTCACTCATCATATTTCTTTCCAGATCATTTATAAATATATTGAAAAGTACAGTTCCCAGTACAGATTCCTGAGGCACTCCACTGCCCACTCCCTTCCACTGAGATAATTGTCCATTCTCTGTTTCCTGTCTTTTAGCCAGTTTGTTATCCACAAAAGGACATCGCCACCTATCCCATGACTTTTTACTTTTCCTAGAAGCCTCTCATGAGAAACTTTGTCAAACGCCTTCTGAAAATCTAAATATACTACATCTACTGGTTCACCTTTATATACATGTTTATTAACTCCTTCAAAAAAGTGAAGCAGATTTGTGAGGCAAGAATTGCCTTGGGTAAAGCCATGCCGACTTTGTTCCATTAAGCCATGTCTTTCTATATGTTCTGTTATTTTGATATTTAGAACACTTTCCACTATTTTTCCTGGCACTGAACTCAGGCTAACTGGGCTTTAGTTTCCTGGATTGCCCATGGGGCCCTTTTTAAATATTGGGGTTATGTTAGCTACCCTCCAGTCTTCAGGTACAATGGATGATTTTAATGATAGGTTACAAAATTTTACTAATAGGTCTGAAATTTCATTTTTTTAGTTCCTTCAGAACCCTGGGGTGTATACCATCTGGTCCAGGTGATTTACTACTCTTCAGTTTGTCAATCAGCCCTACCACATCTTCTAAGTTCACCATGATTTGGTTCAGTCCATTTGAATCATTACCCATGAAAACTTTCTCTGGTAAAAGTGTCTCCCCAACATCCTCTTCAGTAAACACCAAAGCAAAGAAATTGTTTAATCTTTCCACGATGGTCTTATCTTCTCTAAGTGCCCCTTTAACCATTCGATAATCTAATGGTCCAACTGACTCCCTGACAGGCTTTCTTCTTCAGGCCATGTTAAGCCGATCCAGTGACTCTAAGATCTTACATCCATGTTCCTTTTTCTCCCAACGCTTCTTGCCAGCAGAGAAGAACTATTGCATTGAGGATAGAGAACTACTGGCAATAAAGATGGCGTTCAAAGAGTGGCACCTCTGGCTTGAAGGTGCACAACATCAGATCACTGTTTTTACGGATCACAAAAATCTGGAGTACCTCCATCATGCTCACCGCCTAAACCATAAGCAGGCGAGATGGTCTCTGTTTTTCAACAGATTTGACTTTGTGCTGAAATACCGCCCTGGAGATAAGAACATCAGAGCAGGTGCCCTATCTCACTCATTTCTCTCTGAGGACGTACCTGATGGACCCCAGCATATCATCGACCCGAAGAGAGTTATCCTGTCGCTATTCATTCCATACCTGCAGACAAGACCATTGTACCCAGTAACCCAAGGAAAAAACCATTAGCATGGGCTCACAATTCAAAACTGGCTGGACACCCTGGTCAATGAAGAACTCTGGCTAAATTACAGAAGTACCACTGGTGGCCCACCATGAAGGAAGACACGTTCTCCTCTTGCTTCTTGTTCCAATTGTGCCAGACAGAAACCTCCGCCAGGATGTCCTTGGGGCCTGCTTCATCCCTTGCCAGTGCCAGATGAGCCCTGGACTCACATTGCTACAGACTTTGTGGTAGACTTACCACTCTCTGGAGGTAACAACACCATCTGGGTTACAGTGGATCATTTCTCTAAGATGGCTCACTTCATGGCTCTCCCTGACTTGCCCTCAGCCATGGAGCTTGCAAGTCTTTTCATCACCCACATCTTTCGCCTACACGGCATGCCAAACAAAGCACATCGTCTCTGACAGAGGAGCTCAATTTACAGCAAAGTTCTGGAAATCTTTGTGCAAGAAGTTTGATATCTCTCTTGAATTCACCTCTGTATACCATCCTCAGTCGAACAGGTAAACTGAGAGAATGAATAGGACACTCAAACAGTTCATTCGAGCCTACGTTGGTTCACATCAAAATGACTGGGCTGAACTGTTGCCCAGAGGCAGGCGTAACTCAACGGAATAAGGTAGTGGAGGGGGATTTAGTTAGGGCTGGGAGTGGGTTAGATAGGGAAAGGGAGGGAAAGGTGGGGGGGGGGATAAAAATAAAAGTTCCCTCCAAGGCCGCTCCAATTTCGGAGCGGCCTCGGAGGGAACAGAGGCAGGCTGCGCAGCTCGGCACGCGCAGGGTGCTGATTTTGCGCAGCCTTGCTTGCGCTGACCCCGGATTTTAAAAGATACGTGTGGCTACGTGCGTATTTTTTTAAATCTGGCGTACTTTTGTTTGCGCTGGTTGTGCGAACAAAAGTACGCGCGCACGTACTTTTTAAAAATCTGCCCCTTACTGTCTCGAGTCTAGCCTAGTACTGTGGTTCCTCACAGGGCTCCTCCCCGTGGGCGTGGCCATCTCCACATTACCCAAGAATCCACTCAAACACCTCAAAACCATAACAGTTTGGTCTTCCTTCCACCTTTCTTAATGCATGGAATGCATCTGGACTTCGCTTCTAAGATGGTGTTTTTTTTAACAATGTCCATGCCTGTTGTACAGTCTTAACCTTTGTAGCTGCACCTTTCAGTTTTTTTCTAACTATTTTCTCATTTTATCAAAGTTTCCCTTTTGAAAGTTTAGTGCTAGAGCCATGGATTTACAATCATTAAAGCATATTTGATTATGGTATGATCACTGTTGCCAAGTGGCCCCATCACCATTACAGCTTTATTTGCTGATCTTAAATTTCTATGCGAGTACATGTTCCACATAGAAATTTAAGATCAGCAAATAAAGCTCTCTTAACCATCCCATCAGTAAAAACAGCAAGACTAACACAGGTGAGGGAGCGTGCACTTTCACTGGCGGGTCCCACCCTATGGAACTCCATGCCCCTAGAACTAAGACTACAGAGAGATTTCAAAATGTTCAAAACAAACCTCAAAATATGGCTTTTCAAACAGGCTTTTTACAAAGAGAATGTGGAAAACAGATAAGGAAGAGCCAGCATAAGCAGCTAACACATAATCTCCAGGTACCAACCTGGAAATTATCTTCCTCACACTATTAAGCGTAAATAACAATAAACTGTAGATACCCACCCAAGAGACGGGTACCAATAGATATCTTACGTCAGAAATCAAATACTTTATAGCAATTCAATTGTTACCAACTATTAATGGCACCTTCACTGTAAAGTTTTTTGCTATTTTTTGCTATTTGTGCCCTATTGTAAACCGTTATGAAGGTAAATAAATTAATGACGGTATAGAAAAATGTTTAAATAAATAAATACATATTTCACCAAATCCTGTGCTCCCCTAAGAATTAGATCTAAAATAGCTCCCTCTCTCATTGGTTCTTGAACCAAATGCTCCATAAAGCTGTTATTTATTCCATTCAGGAATTTTATCACTAGCATGTTCTGATGTTACATTTACCCAGTCTGTTATGCTCAGGCTTGTGAACCCTTGGACTGACGGGAGGATGGTATACCTAGGAGGTGGATCCGTAGGTTCTCCCGTCGGATGGCGAGGCAGAACAGAAGATGCGCCCGGCTGACCCTCAGCACTGGAGACTGGGGTGAGCATGGAGACAGATGAAGAGTCGTGATGTCAAGGAGAGGAACTGTGTCTTCACCACTGGAAGCCCGTGGTCCCCCCGGGAGGAGCCCGTAGGGACCCGGGCCGCTGTGACTTAGATGGGCCTTTGAGAGGTCAAGGAGTCGTGAGGTCGGTGCAAGGGCTAACTGGAGCTTTACCCCTGGAAGCCTGTGGTCCCCCTGGGAGGAGCCCATAGGGACCCGGGCTGCTGGGACTTAGGTGGGCCCTTGGAGATGATGGTCCAGAAGAAGTCCGAGGTCAAGTGCCAGAGGGTTGTCGCTTACCATTCCGAGGTCACACACCAGGAATCACCGCTTGCCAGTCCAAAGTCACACACCAGGAATCACCGCTTGCCAGTCCAAAGTCAGGAACCAGGAATCACTAAGACGAGACAGGAACCAAGAAGCAAGGGTCCAAGGCACAAGAAGACTCACCAAAGCAAGCAGACTCAAACAATGCTGGAAGGATGTTGCCAAGTCAAAGAATGAGCAGAGGAAGTCTCCTTATATACTTCCTCTGCTCTGGCTCATAGGGATCAGCTGTGGTCAATTAAAGGGGCGAGGTCCCTTTAAATCTTGGAAGGAGGCATGGCCTCATGCCTAAGATGGCGGCAGCCATCTTGGATCTCTGACTGCGGAGGAGAGCTGCCTGATGCCGTGAGGGAGGAGCAGGGATGGCTCCCTACCCGGCGGCCAACCCGGAGGCCCACGCCGGTGCATGGGAACAATGGGCACCGGACTGCAGACATCTCCCCTGATGCTGCCGCGGTGGGTCGCCATCGCAGTCAGGTAGGAGGACGCGACCGCGGTCGTCCGCTGCCACAGAACACAACACAGTCAATATTGGGGCAATTGAAATCTCCCATTGTTATTGCTCTACCAATTTGGTTAGCTTCCCTAATTTCTCTTAGCATTTCATCATCTATCTCATCATTTTGCCTAGGTGGAGGGTAGTATAGTCCAATCGTTATAGTCTTCCCCAACACACATAGGATTTCTACCCACAAAGATTCTATTGTACATTTAGTCTCTTTTAGTATCCTTAACCTGTTGGACTCTATGCCATCCCAGACATAAAGAGCCACCCTCCCACCAAGTTGCTCCTCCCTATCATTGCAGTATATATTATTGTAATTGTTATATGGCGTAGTGGACCCCTGTACTGAGACGAGGTTGGTGCCACCTATAGAAGAGGGGCTCCTATAGGTCCTCGTTGTTGGGAGGCAGATGCAGGTGGTAGAGACCCAATCAGACCTTAACCTATACCAGCCCTCGTTCCCTGCAGGTTGAGCCCTTGGGTGTTGGGGCTAGCAAGACTTAGGAGTGGGTCTCCAGACAAAGACGATCCTGAAGGTGGAAGGCGGAAGTGAGATCAGACGTACCAGAGGTCGGGGCTGTCAGCGAGCAGGAGAATCCAGGAACGGGCCAGAGGTCAGGGCAGGTGGCTAGCAGAAGAGAAGGTGAGCAGGCAAGTGGTCAGGGCAGGCATCAGACAATGCAGAATTCAGGAATCGGCTGAGTCAAGAATAAGAAGAGCAAACCAAGGGAAGAGGAGCCGGAACAGGGACAGGAGCACATGGAGCAGGATCAGGAAAACGGAGCAAGATCAGGAACAGGGAGCAGGATCAGGAGCACATGAAGCAACCAGCAGCTCTGAGCAGAGCGGGACCTGTTGCTGAGGCAAGGGGGAAGTGGCAAGGCAGGGTATATATACCTGCCTTGTCTGATGTCATCTTCGCGGGCCGCAGGGAACTCTCCTGCTGCTGTCCCTTTAAATGGCAAGCAGAGTCGCGAGTATGCACCTAGGAGAACTCTGGAGAGCGGCGGTGTCAGTGTCGGGAGGCACAGTGCAGCTAGAGGCAGGCTGCGGCAGCGGGAACCGGTGACGGGAGCCAACGAAGGATGGGGCAGGAGCATGCCCTCAGCCCCCCATGGTGAGAAGACCCAGCCACGCAGACCCACAACCGGGGCGCCTAACAATAATTTATTATGAGTGTGTAGTATGTTCTCCACATTGAACTATGGTAGAACTTTGGATTGTAAGTGTTTTTTTTAAATAAATAAATAAAATAAATAAATAAAATGTGTCTGTCTGAGATATTGCTATATTAAATTAACCATTCAAGTTGAATAATACACAATGTGATGAAATGCAGGATTCTGATAATTATTTCTGAGTGGATGAGCACTGGGTGGTTGGACCAATCAGCAATTGCAGTGACATTTTTGCCCATTGGTAGTTTTGGTCACATGAATGTGATATAAAATGACTGCCACTTTTTGTGCAGAATCAGTATTGGAAAGTAACCCTTGAGGCAGTTTCCTTTAAAACATGGATCTGGATCAGCACAAGCACGGACTTTGTATGAATCGTGATTCACTTTTGTTAGAGTTACAGCAAGCTGTGATAAGTACTGGGCATTTTATTTGCAGTTAAACAAGAATTTATTAAAAAAAAAAAAAGTATTAAACATGAATGGATTTAGAATGACTATTGATTATATGAAGGTACTCATATCACATTGTATGGTGTGGTAGCCATGTATAAAAGTCCCCAGTATTATCATTTATGAATTATAAGGATGATTTAACATAGCTGGATGATTTCTTTTCATGTTAAATTATATGACAGCAACTCAATTACAAAAGTTATGACAACTTTGCAAGTGATTTTGATTGATGTTATTACTAATTTCTTTTCTCTTCATTTATTAGATTTTACCTGCTTCTCATGGCTAAACACGCCCCAAGTGAGGTACATAATAAAACATGGATCATTATAACATAAAATCAACAGTCTAACATAAAGTCTTTAGTTTAAGCATCCCTACTCCTTTAGTAACCTTAAATAACTAAGAACTCAACATTATTAAGATGCAAACAGCAGTCCAGCAACCTTCCAGTCTTTTGCACTGAGTGCCACATGTATGATTATATACTAGTCAGTGAGAAGTTGCATGTGTGCGCTCAGTGCAAAGAGTTTCTGGCTCTCAGAGAATGAGTCAGATCAATGGAGGCAAGAATGACGGACCTGTAGGAGCTGAGGCAGATCTTCAGGGACATAGCAAAGTCCGTCTCTAATCTGGAAGCACCTGTGCTGTTTTGGAGAGCATTATCTTGGTCTAACAGAAAGTCTTTAAGTAAATAATAAATTAATATATTAGTGTTATGTGTTTTACTTTAATATAGCTTCCTTGCCTCTGTGATCAGGAAACTCCAAATTTCCCTCCCTCTCAGCAGCAGCCACACAAAACAGTTTCTGCTTTCATTAGTGTTCTGACCATCAACCTGCTCTCTTTACTAGTTATTTTTTGTGATCAGTCCATCACGTGAGCTCGATAACATAGTCTGTACTTTCACTTTTCCAGTTACATTCACAGGGATTATTTTAACCTCCAAAAATACACCTTTGATATAATGATAGCCTCTAGATCCCTTTTATCATTTTGAAAATAAATAAAATGCCCCCAATGTTTACTCATATGTGAACCTTATCACTCCTATGGAGTTCTTCCACTTACAAACTGATCTTGAATACTAAGAAAATAGAGTTGTTAAAGATTGGAGAACCTAGTTCTTACCTTTCTCTGATATTGGCAAATGTTGGGTCTAAGATTGTAAAATCCATGGATATTGTTAAGATTTTGACTTGTCTTTGGAGTGACATATCTCTCAGGTAATGTATTATGTGTTTTTAGACATTTAAAATGGTTAAGAGAGTATGCCCAAGTTTGTAAAATTGTGATCCAAGCAATGGTAACTTCTCATTTGGACTACTGTAATAGTCTGTGTATGTTCTTCCTGAGAAACTCATATATTGGTCAAAAGTGGTCCAGAATGTAGCAGTGTGGATGTTGACAGAATGCATCCATAGGGCTTCTATCTCCCCAGTATTGCATTCCCTACATTTGCTCCCAATTAAGTTTCAGGTCCAATTTAAGATCATTGTGTTAACCTTCCAGGTTTTGTGAGGTTTAGGGCCAGATTACCTGTACAATAAACTGAGATAATATACACTGAGATGCCAACTAAGATCAAGTCAGAGGGTATTATGAAACATTCCTTCCTTTATTGAAATGAGATGGGCAATGCAGTGAACTCGAGCATTTTCAGTTGTGGTGCTAACATTATGGAGCTCACTGCCCATAGATATTAGGTCAAAAAGAAATGTTTTTACCTTTAAAAAAAAGTCAAGACTTGGCTTTTGACTCAGTGATTGATATAAAGAATTTAGAATAAAGGTCATGATTACATATTTTTTTAAGGATGATAGTAGCTATAATTAAGTTTTAAGTTAAATAATGCTCAGCCAGTCTTGTTTTTCTGTTTCATTATGTAATTATTAGCATTTGTATTAAGTTTGTTATATTTTATTATATGTTAATATGCATTTTTACTCTATAACATTTCAATTATTTTAGAATTGAGGAAGTAATTAATAACATATTTTAAATAAAATAAATATATTTTTCTAGCAGTGCCAGAGCCATGATCCTGTCATCAGCTGGCACAAAACTGCTTCAGCTTACCTCACACTTGCAGGTGTCTCTCTCGTCTACAACTTCTCCTCTAGCAGCATAGAATCATTTTGTTCCCTGCATGGGTTGCAGGTGAATCTCACTGTGGTATGGGATCTCATTTTTTTAGAAACAGCTCCTCAAAGTTTTAATACTTTTCCCTAGGCTTTATTAATGCTTATTTAGGCCCCCTTCGCCGAAGGAGGTGGAAGAAACAAAAACAGTAACTAAACACAAAATAGTGTGGGATAAACACAGATGATCCCTAGTAGCATTGTAGCAAGAGGATGGAAACGAAGCACTGGGCAAACCTGCATGGAGCAGCAGTGACAGCCCACAACAGCAGTGACATGACTGCATCATGCTTTCTAGAAGGCACGAGGTGACCTGAACGGAGCAGGGTTTACAACCTTAAACAGGCCTACCCAGAATAGGACCCCCCAGGAATGCTTGCTTACTCCCCCCAATTGTTACGACTCTGATATGACTTTCTCTCGCCACCCTGGAGAGACTCGCCCTGTTCCCATTTAACTCTCCTCTTCCTCTTAATTATTGACTCACCCTTTCCCTTTAACTCCTCCCCTCCTCATTTACCTAATGTTGATTTTCCTTGATCTTACCAACTCATGTTTTAATCTCGTTACTTTAATTTGCAATGTTTTTGTTTTTTTTACCTCCATGTAACGCATTATTAGTTAACTGTCTTTCTTCCTTTCTGCCTCTTCCCCACCTAGTTATCGGGTCCCTCCCTGTCCCAGTTCTCCCCACCCTGTTCCATGTATTTTCATACTTCAGTTCTGATGTTCACACGAATACCGGTATAAAAAAGCTGTTAAATAAAAATAAATAAATAAACAACAGATCTATGAGAAAGCATTGGGATAACTTGCATGCAGAAGCAGAAAAGGCAATGGTAAAACTTTGAGAGGTTGATTGATGGACATGGAGGAAGAGGAAAAGGAGAAGGGGGACTGGATGTCATGTTCCACGTGGGAATTTCCATGCGCATCTACCGAAAGTAGACAAATTGCTGTGCAGACTGGTTGGGTCACTTTGGTCTTTATGTGCCTTCATTTATTGTGTCCCTCTGTTGCCTTATCGTACTGAATTATGCCTAGCTGAAACATCTTAGACTGGAGCCTATGTACTGAAGCTTTCAGTCAGAGTACGAATTAATCTGCAAAAAAAATCAATGTTAAAATATAGTCAATCTGTAAGAGAATAAACTGTGGACGCTGTACTATATACATTATGTCTCATAAAAGTAACAAAGAATGCTAATAGTACATAACAGTATATCAACACTAAGAATCTAGATGACAAAAATTGGGAAACAAAACATTGTAATTACCAATGAAGTAAACTGCATACAATTCACCTTAATAGTAATATAACATGGCTCTGAAAAAAATCAGAAATGTATTGTGTTCATAAACTAGAAGATTCCTTGGGCTAAACTTTTAAATGCTTACACTTCAATAGAAATGTGCACAGAAAAAAAAAACCTGTTGGATTGGCTTGTTTGCCTCCATGTTTTGTTTTGTTTTGTTATTTTGTTTTTTTCAAATAAAAGCCAGGTTTTCATTTATTCATGTCACTTGCTCATTCATTTCCCATTAAAGCCAATGGGGGAAGCAATGTATCCTATTTCAGGCTCAAGAGAGGCTCAGAGTAGCAAGAGCACTGGGTATTAAAACTACAAATCATAGGTGCAGAACAGTACAGAAAGAGTGGAATCAATACCCCAAGGCTCTGGCAGGGGGGCAAAGCTGCTCCAACAGATGCATGAACATCCAGGCACTAAAAGAGGAGCAAGGCAGTATTAGTAGTGGTATAAACACCCTAAGGGGCCATGAGCTGTGCAAAAAGTGTGGCTTGACTTGGCAAGGTTAATAGTCAGTAAGTACCATAAAGGAATTTGAAAAGAACTTTAAAGACAGCTAGAGCAGAGGCAGAAAGACCCAAAGGCACTGAGAGAGGCTCGAAGCAGCAGGATCACTAGCATTAAAACCACAAACCACACGTGTAGAGCAACGCAGCCTCCACACCCCAAAGCTCTGTGAGGGGGAACAGCGGCCTGTACGGGTTTTAAATCTACCCTTCCTCTGACTTATCCAAATCAAACAGCATACATCTAAAGTTCATACTAAGGGAGCAGAACATCCACACCTTTTAGAAGTAGATAAGAGTTTTATTGTAGCTGCATAAAATACACAATGATTTTATGTAAGGTATTTCTTGTTTTAAGTTTCTGGTTTAACATAATAAATCACTCTTGTTACAAAGATTTTGAAAACCCCTCTGTCTGGCTCAAAATTAACCTGCACATCTCAAATGCATTGCCATTAAACTTCCAAGCTTAAAGTAATTATTTAGCCAGTTAATCTTACTCTGATCAGGAGTGCATGAAGACATCTCAGGGATGGTTTCAGGCTGTTTCATTCTCCGCTACAGTCAGGTTACCCTTCTGGAGAATCAGGGTCCTGACGTAGCACGGAGGGCAGCCAGCTGGACCTCCGGTAGGTAAATGCCAGGTTAAAACCACACAAATTTGCTAAATTGTGGCCTTGACAAATGTTGTTTCTAATTATGAGGCCCAGTATTGTTTACCAGATATCTTCCACTTCATGCTGTCATTACCCATAAGAATTTGCATACTCGTACCTAAGAAGAAATTATATCAGAAGCCCACCGATCCTAGGCCACTGGATTGTGGTAAACTCTAATTAATATCAAACTTTTAGTTTTTCCACGTATGAATTTCTCATTAAGCACATAAAACAAGTAAGGATTGGGTATGGTTCTTGAAATTGAAAGCTGGTGTTTGTTTAGTATATCTAGTAGACTATTTGACATCCCTTAGTTTGAATAGTATTTCAGGAACACTTTATTACCATATTTTAACATACTTGCTAATAATGACATAGAAATGGGTCCATGGGACATTTTGCCTTATCTAAAAGATCTGGGCCTTGATCAAATGGTATCATCAGCGACTCATGTTAACAATTATACCTGGGATTTTAGTTTTCAAATCGAAAACTGGTGAAGTCTTTCTGGACAACTTTCCACCATTGTCTGTCTCATGGTCTGACCATTATGTGATGTCCCCGTCACAGCACAAGCACAGAGAGAACCAGGAAAAGCTTTAGGTGAGCCCAAGGGGAAAGAGAAACCCTCAGAGCAGAGTAAAGTGGTGGAGGAGAAAAAAAAAAAAAACCATACCTCCCAGCATGCTTTGGGGTGCGGACCTAAGAGGGAGTTCTGAGGGTGGAACCTTGGAGAGATGGGTGGGCCAGGGTTCCTCCCACCTGAACACAGGGTGGGGGGGGCATAAGAGGCCAGGAGGAAGTGTGATTTCCTCCCTTAGAATCACCAGAAAGAAGAGACCAGAAAGGAGCACGTTAGCAAGCCAGGCCACGAAATCTTCTGAAGGCAGTGCTACCAGGAGGTAAGCCCCTGAAAAGATATTGCTGAGGGGGAGATAACTGAAATCTTGCCCAGAAAAGTTTGCCAAACAGTTGCATTGTGGGGGTGGGACACTGCAAGTGTGTCTAAAGAGAGATAGAAACAGAGGGGCGGATTTTAAGAGCCCTGCTCGCGTAAATCCGCCCGGATTCACGCGAGCAGGGCCCTGCTTGCCGGTGCGCCTATTTTACATAGGCCTACCGGCGCGCGCAGAGCCCCGGGACTCGCGTAAGTCCCGGGGTTTTCCGAGGGGGCGTGTCGGGGGCGGGCCCGATCTGTGTGGCGTTTTCGGGGCAGGACGTAGCGTTTCGGGGGCGGGTCCGGGGGCGTGGCCGCGCCCTCCGGACCCGCCCCCAGGTCGCGTCCCAGCGCACTAGCGGCCCGCTGGCGCGCGGGGATTTACGTCTCCCTCCGGGAGTCGTAAATCCCCCGACAAAGGTAAGGGGGGGTTTAGACAGGGCCGGGGGGGGGGTGGATTAGGTAGGGGAAGGGAGGGGAAGGTGAGGGGAGGGCAAAAGAAAGTTCCCTCCGAGGCCGCTCTGATTTTGGAGCGGCCTCGGAGGGAACGGAGGTAGGCTGCGCGGCTCGGCGTGCGCCGGCTATACAGAATCGGTAGCCTTGCGCGCGCCGATCCAGGATTTTAGCGGCTACGCGCGTATCTACTAAAATCCAGCGTACTTTTGTTTGCGCCTGATGCGCCAACAAAAGTACGCCAAATCGCGCTTTTTGAAAATCTACCCGTTAATGTGGTTTAGGTGTTTGGCTAACAGAGGTTTGTTTTTTTTTCCATGCTGCTGCATGAAAAATAGGGCAGTGTAGCCCAGTGTGACAGAGACACTAGAAAGGGGTTTATTTTCCTCTTTTCCTGTGTATAGGTTTGTTTGTATGGTTAAGGAACCCTGAGAGACCCTTTTTATCTGCAACACTATGAAATAACTCTGGAAAAGTGCACTGGAGCAAAGTTACAGTGAAGTAGATTTGATACAGCCTCGGTGGCTGTAAAGTAGCCCATGCAGCCTGGCGGGACTAGACAAAGGCTTGAGCACCGTGAGGTAGTTAGTGCATATTGCAGTGGGAGATTAATTTAATGTCTTCAACAGCTCCAAGTGTTAATTGGGGATTGAGCTGTGAGGATTATCCTCGAGCTTCTCAGAACTTGGACCCCTTGATCCTGCAGGGAAGAATAGGTGGTGGAAGTCCCATCTGTGTTCCGACAGAGAGGGATCACTGGGAGGCTGAAGACTTCACAATTATTTAGTTAAATTAACTATGAGGCTTTTTTTTTTTTTTTTTTTTTTTAAATCATCAGCAGATGAAGCCAGTTTCAACTACCTATAGACAAACTGAGAGTTTAACCCAGAAGAACTTTCAGGAAGCCCTGGAAGTGTGAGTTATGCAACATGAATCACTGCTATTTGGTGAATAAGTAGAATGATTCTTTAAAATTAACTTGTGACTCTTTGGGACCAGTGAAGATTGTCCCAGATAATTCTTCATCTTAGTTTCATAAGATTTTGCACCTTTTGAAACAACAGATGAGACAGTCTGAGAGAAAATGGCAAAAACTGAAAACAGAAACATCATGATCATGCTGTACATAATTTTCTATTGTTACAGAGATGCTGTGAAATTGGCTAAGAGGAACTCTTTCACTGACCGACTCAAGAGGGTCATTTTTCAAATTGTGACGGGCTATCACATGCGTTAGGGCGATAACGCCCTAATGAAAGCGTTAACGACCACATCGCAACTTTAACATTTAAATGAGGGAAAGGGGTAGGGGCAGGGCAGGGTAAAAAAAAACAACGTTTTATGCCGGTACCATTGCAGGCGATAATGTTTTACACATTTATCACCGGCAGAAATAACTACATCTTTTGCAGTGGTGTAATGGGGCAATAGTGTGTGGTGCGGCCGCAACCACATCAGGCGAAAACACACTGCTGTGATGCAGCTGGCTGCACACTATCGCCCCTCCCCCCCCCCTGCACCTTTTTTGGGCCGCGGCTCATCATTCCACTATATTTATAGCCAAATGATAAATCTTAACAGTAAGTTAGCTCACAGTCATCAGCATAAACTTTTTTGCTACACTAAATTCTTTGGTTAATAGCCTAACACATTTAATTCAATTATAGAGACATTCAACAGTAATGGCTTTGCTTTTTTTTTTTAACTAAGAAGTTTGCACAGATCCAAGCAGGGTTTGAGATTGACTTGTATGTTTTACAACAATGTGAACGCCTAGAGGCCAATATTCAGCACCATTTGACAGGCTTAAGTTCGTACTTAGCTGGATAAAAGGGATTTGAAAAGGCTGCCATGCTGACCCATCCCCGAGATATTTGGATAACGTGTTATTGGGTTCAAAAGTTATGTCCTATCTCAGGGACAGGGTGGAGTATTCTGGGGCAAAGCTTGCTATCCAGCTTTCAGGTGAATTTTCAAAGGAGTTACACATGTCAATGTAACATATTATCGTAGCAATTTTCAAAAGTCATTTACCCGTATTAAGTGCACTTAATGCAGGTAAAACCTACTGAATATTCAATGCATGTATTGTGGTAATTTTCAAAAGACTACTTACATGGTAAACTGCATTGACATATGGCGAATCCGATTTTAAGCATGTAAATGATTTGAAAATCAGGCCCTTTTAATTTATCCTGCTAAAAGGTTTATTTTCACTGCCAAATAGCAGTCCTAATGTTATCTGGATAAACTAAGTGGAGAAGCAGCCTTAACAGATCGAGGGAAATTAATAGAGGCAGAGCCAGTGCTTCCATTAGGCAAACAAGGTGGTCACGTAGGGCACCCAGATTTGGGGGGGGGGAGCAAAATCCTGCCAGCATGAGGTCCAGAGTGGTGCTGTACCAGAGCCAATACCACCAAAGATGGGAACACTGCGCTGGAGCTGCTGCCACCAGTAATAGGGGTTAACGTGCTGGAGCTGTCACTAATAGTTAAGTTGGGGGGAGGTGAATGATCAAAGACTCATCCAGGGCACCAAATAGCCTTGCACCAGCCCTGAATAGAGGACGTAAGGCTATTGCCCCCAAAAAATGAAGACATCTCAATATGAGATTACTGATAGATTTGGGCAAACTGGAGATCAGTAATAGATATTGAGTTAATTAAACTTCTCCCGTCCCTAAATCCTACATTTTGTCACTTGGAACCCACACCATCTATACTTTCAAAGGGAGGTACAAAGCAAATTAATAAGTGGCTCATTAATACCAGTTTACACCAGGGTTATATTCCTCCACAGTTGAAATAAGTTATTATTTACCTAGTCTTGAAAAAGGAGAGGTTGTATCCTGGAGTTCTTGAGAATTATCATCCAGTATCTAATTTACTATTTCTGGCTAAAATAATTGAAAAGAAGTTTGCTGGCAATTGAGATCATTTCTTCAGAATGCTCCAATATTGCATGCCAGGCAATCCAGCTTTCAATAGGGATATGGCGCAGAGACTGTATTGCTTTTGATAGTTAATGAAATTCAATTCTAAGCAGATAGCAGCTGAGATACCCTATTAGTTTTACTGGATTTATCAGCTACATTTCATACACTGGACCACAGAAGTCTGTTGGGAAGGCTAGAATCAGTTGGCATGACAGAAGTGGTTTTAAATTGGTTGACTTTATTATTGAAAGGAAGAACTTGCTGTGTCTACTGGAAAAAAAAGAAAAATCTGAGACAAACTTTTTCTTAGGAGGTCCCTGTGTTATTTAACATCTTCATGGCCCCACTTACAGAGACCTTAGTGAGACAAGGCATTCAGTTTTATCTTTATGCTGATGATGTTCAGTTATATGCTAGTATAACAGAGTGTCCAGGAAAAAATCTCAGAACAGGACCAGATCCAGGAACACCTTAAGGAAAGGAATCCTGGTTAGAGGTAGACACAGAAAGGCCCCTAGGAGATGAGAAAAAAGGCAGATCCTAACAATAATTGACTTGTTGATTTTGTTTGATTTAAGCACTGCTAAGGTAAGCAGTTTATATTGTATGATTTGCAGAGAAGAATAATGTTTTGTGTAAGGAGAGCCAGAGT
The DNA here is from genome assembly GCF_901001135.1 of Rhinatrema bivittatum. NCBI lineage: Eukaryota > Metazoa > Chordata > Amphibia > Gymnophiona > Rhinatrematidae > Rhinatrema > Rhinatrema bivittatum. The sequence continues at coordinate 409,199,861 of NC_042617.1, forward strand.
CCAGTATTTGTCCTCTGGAAAGCCACAGATTACTTGTGCTGTTTCACATATAGTGTCTGTTTGGGAATTTCTCATCTAAACTGTGCACAGAGGCTCATGCCAGAAACAAAAAAGAGATGTCTTGTTTGAAAGTGTCTGCACTGGCAGAAACCCATGCCAGAAAAAAAAAAGGAGGCAAAAAATGTTTTTTGGCTCTAAAGCCATGCAGAGAGCAGGAACTTGTGCTGAAGAGTTCTGGTCTAGACAGAGACACAGACCAGGGGTTGACACTAAAAGAAAAGAAGAAGAGAAATTTATTGGAAACTTGTTCTGCTTAAAGTAGTGCACAGTGTAGGAACTTGTGCTAAGGAAGTTTAATCTAAGCAGCAGCAGCACCTTTGTGCAGAGAAAAGAGAATTTCCTGGGACCTGGCTTTAGCAGCAGTCCAGGAGTTAAGTTATAGAAGGCCAGGGAGGGTAGCTCCACCTGGAGAGAGGGATTTAAAGCCAGTAAGAGGCCAGGTTTTTTGTTTTGTTGGGTCAAGTGAGAGTTACTTTGCTTTGAAAATGGCCAAAATCTAACATGGAAGCTTTGTTAAAAAAAAAAAAAAAAAAATAGAAACCCTTATAGAATGATAACAGCAGCAGCTGCTGCAACCGAAAGCCTAGCAGCAGATGCAAATGCTAAGACAGACCTATAAGTTCAACAATGGATCCTGAGAGATACCAGAGCCAAGACAGGGAGAAGTCTTGGGGCACTTTGAAGCTGAAATGCAGCACCAGTATATGTCACCTTACCTACAGTCTACCAGAAAGTAACAGGATGGCAGAGGTGTTCACGAAGAAGACGTGGGTTTTGCCAGAGCTGTCACTATAGAGAGTGGCTGCCGCAACCACATTTACAGGCACAACTCAAAACGGTGGCATAGCTGACACTGAGAATGGCAGTGAGATGGATAGAGCCCTGGAAAATGAGGATGAGAGCATGTATAGAGTGCACTACAGGCCCGAGGCTGGGGAGTTTATGGAAAAGACCGGCGCTGAACAGGACTATCCCAAGGAGAATGTCCCAGCACAGAACCTAGCTAATTCTGGGAATGGAAAACCTCTTAGTCAGAGGACGCTCACTAAGTGTATCTACAGTGATTGTGACTCTGTAGTGTATATAGCATACATTGATGGAGACCAGATGTGGAGCTTGGTTATATGGCCCTTATTGCGGCTCACAGCTCTGCAGCTCAGTCATGAAGTAGAAACAGAAGAAATGGATGTCAACCTTGGGACACCCTCTGGTAAGGACTGTGTTAATGTATCTCCACTCTAGACTTAGCACTTCTAGGATCACAATTGAGAACTTTGACACAGGTACTAGCGGAGTTTGGATATGAACAAGCCCTCAGTCCAAGAGGGCAAGTTATGCAAATCTACAGGGATCATAAACTTCCAGTGACAGTAGCCTACACCAGCAGAGAGAGAATAAAATGGCTTATGGAACAGCTACAAGAGCCTCCAACGTACACACTACAGGAGAATCTGGCCAGAATCAAGAAGGAGTTTTATCTTTGCGACAAAGATGGGTGTAATGAACTGGATGAGACTGGGAATAATCAAGGCTGGAAAGGAGTCTTGGCTAGAAGTCTTCCTTCAGGGAAGCCCTGAGGTAGGTGGGAAATTTTCTCAAATACATAAAGCTCAAGGAAGATGTCACCAGGATAAAGCTGGGTATACTAGATCCCCCAAAGTAGTTAAGCTGACTTTATTAAGAGAGTGGAGACTAGTAGTTGGGTTAGAATAAGAGACACCACATGGTTCAGGGGCTCATAGCCCAACTATATTGTTTATTAAAGAACGAAAGAAATGGAAGCCCTAGTATAGGGTCAGAAAGTAAAATAAAAATGATAGGTTCCCAGCTAGGGATAGTCCTGGTAGGATTATTCGCTCAACTTAAGAAGATTGAGCTGAAGTGGCGGGTGTATGATGGAATGTCGAGGAGAAATTCTCAGAACATCTTAACGGACTGGATTCAGTCCACCTTAAGGAAAGGAGTCCTAATTACAGGGCGGTTCCCCTGAACAGGGAATTAAATCTTAGGCTCAGGGAGACACAAATAGGCTGCTGAGAGGCAAGGACAAGGCAACTCCTAATAACTAACCTGATGATGTTGTTTGGTTGAAGCACTGCTAGACTAAGCAGCTTATGTTACATGGTGTGCTAAGAATAATAAAGTTTTGTGTAATGAGAAGCAAAGTCCAGTGTATATTTGTTCTCTGTGAAGCTGCAAACTGCATGTGCTGTCTCACAACTAGTATGTCTTAAAACGAGGCAAAAATAGTAACCCAGTTCAATAACTGTTTAATGGACTTTGCCAATTGCTCGAATAAACATAGATTGAAGTTAAACACTATGGAATCAAAGATGCTTTGGATCTGCTGTTTGAATAAAGATTGGGTTAGATATTTTATGATAGAGAAAACTGAACTACATCTTAAGAAAATTTCTTTTTAGCTGTGGTGTATTATTGAAGGATAAGCTTTCTATGGAACCTCACATTTCAGCTGTTGTTAAAGCTTCCTTTAATAATCGGTCCTTGGTACAACATCTTCAATTGATTCAAAATATGGCAGCAAGGATTCTTACAGGAGCTTGGGCAAGAGAACATGTGTTTCCTCTGTTGAAGGAACCATATTGGTTTTCAGTTCTCTGGAGAATGAAGCTCAAGATTGTCCTGTTTGTCTTTAAGCAGATTCATCTCCAGGATCTTGTTGTGTTCAGCGGTCCATGGGCTACCCCCATGAACCGCTGCACTTACCACCCCTAGAAGGGGGCCTGCCCATCCATACAGCAGGATGCTGCCAGCAAGATGCCACCAGAGGGATGCCACCGACAGCACATGCCACAACTTCTCCTAGGCATGCATGCGCACCACTTTCTGAGTTTTAAAGGGTTCATGGCGGGAAAGTCCCTGTGGCCCCTAATGATGACATCACCCATACAGCCCTATATAAGGGCAGCTTCCTGGATGCAACTCACCTCAGTAATGGTTCCAACTACTTCTTAGTAGTTCATGTTGCTTCACAACATTCCAGCCTTGCTTTCAGTCTTTGTCCAATCTGTCTTCAGTCCTCATCCAGCTGCCTTCGGTTTTCCTTCTATCTTCATCCCCATCTGTTCCATCCATATTGCCTGCCTGTTCTAGGCATCATCTGCCCACCTGCCTATCCATCCCTCTTAACTTCCCTTGGATTGAAACCTGATTTGACCTCAGCCTGGACCCCAAATACGACTAACCACTGCCTGCCTCTGACCATTGCCTGGACCTCAGATATGACTAACCACTGCCTGCCTCTGACCATTGCCTGGACCCTGGCTACATCTGATTATTGCCTTCCTATGACCCAGCTTACCTCAGATCTTCTCCCCGCCATCAGGAAAGACCCCACCTATGTCCTGCCAGCCCTTGGACCCAAATACTCAGTGCAAGGGGAACATGGGCTGGTACAGGGAAGGTCTTGACTGGTCTCTTCTTCGCATGGCTCTGCCTGCCGATGGTAGGAACCTTCAGGGCTTCTCCTTGCAGGCAGATCCAATCCTGCCTCGGCTCAAGGATCCACAGATACAACAGATCTGTTTTCTTTATATAAGCCGTCAAGAATATTGTGGTCATCACAACTTGCACTTCTCCATGTTACTCCTCCAACACAAGTAAAACTAGAAAATAAGTAGAAATCTGCATTTGTTTACATGGCATCTAAGTTGTGGAATATAGTTCCATTTGAGATTTGTAGTGAACTTGCTTACTTGAGATTTTGGTAAAAAGTCAAAACTTGGTTATTTGCCAAGGTCTTTCTGAGTTAATCATACATTCAGTTCATAGAATTAAATTTAGATGAGCTAAGTCTTTGTGAGGTAGGAATGATTTATGCATCAAGGATGAAAAGAAAGTTTATAAGATGATAATGGGGGGGGGGAGTGTAGGGTTGGGAATTAATGGATACTTGGTTAGAAGAGGGATAGGGATGGGTGGACTTTGTATTACAGTGATTTTACTGTAACCACTTTAAGTTTTTGATTAAAATGGGAATTAAATCAAAATAAATATATAAATAAAGATGTTGCATTGTCCCATTTTACTACAAATCATTTATCTTCTAAGAAAGAAAAAAAAACAGTGATATACCACCCACCTAATACTAATCTTCCTCAAACACTCTAATATCATTTGATGGTTTAATGTATCAAATGCTAATGTTAAGTCCAACAACACCAGCAAACAGTCCTGCTCACTACTCTCCTGTATATGAAAATAATCCAAAACTGATTACATTCCATGCCATGACTGATACCATGATTGATAATGATAATGAAGTTCCCTTTATTTAAATTTATTTTCCCAAAAATGGGAAGTTAGCAATAGTACAGTAGTTAGAGATATAGCACAGTCCAAATTATGGTTCTTGAGCATGGGCTTAACCATAGCTTGCTTTAGATCACTGGAAATCTGTCTTGCATCAGGGAAGAATTCATAATTGTGTCAACAAAATAGTACCAAGAGTCAACCATATTAATTTCACCATTATCAAGGGCATATGGTCAGAAAATGAGGTGATGCAAGTTAAAGATACCATTTCCTCCCGTAGCTCCTAGAGAATAAAAGGGTAGAAATAATAAAGTCCCTGTAAAGATTTTTACCACAGAGGATTCCAAGACCTGAGCTACTAATGTACTAAAAATGCCTAATAATAATTGATCCAGAACATTTGGAATGTCTACATTAATAACCTGAACCAGCAAAACTGGGTCCAAGATTATTGCTAGAGGTTTATTAATGGCTGTAAAGGGTACTAAGGCAAAAAGGAAGCTATCACCTGATGGTATTTTAGTAACTGTTCTGCAAAATTTTGCACAATGCTAAAGAGCTCCTTAGGATGATTCAAGGAACTAGAATGTCTAAGAGAGAAAAAAATTGTGTTTTGCTCTCTTTACTGCGTCTCAGTAAAAAGTTGACCCAGATTTATAAGGCACAAGTGACATCACTTTGATGCCCGCCTAAGGAGCAGCTGGTACCATTATGTTATACCAGGGAGGCCTAGGTCATGGGTTTGGTTTTATAGGGTAAGAAAGGGGTTAGAAAGTCTCAGGGGGTTGTTTTGGAAACAAACCAAAAAAATATTAAGCAAATCAAAAACAAACTCCTCCCTGCTCCTGAAAACAAAAACAAAAAATTGTGTTCTGCACTCCCATGTGCTTGGAATGTCCCATGAGCTCAATGGCTGTGAGCATAATGTGGGGGCCACATGGCCAAAAGGAGCCGGGGTTAAAGCTGAGCAGCTCAGTCAGAGCAAGGGATGGGAAAGTGACAAGGATGGAGGGGACTCTGTAGATCTGTTCCAATACCACGAGGTTTCTACAACTAAGGTGGTCATTCTCTAATGCTATCGCACGCGAAAAGGGACTTTTCACGTGCGATAGCTAGCTCGGGGCGGAGTCGGCCCCGGAAGAGGAGGAGTTGGGGGCGGCACCGGGGCCGACGCTGTGGACACATCGCTGGCGGCGAAAGGTAAGATTCCTTATCGCCGCCAGTTTTGCGCCGAATAACAACACCTTTTATGGAGTAGTTATTTGGCGCAAAAGCCGGCAGCGATCGCACCACAGGACTGCCCCCTGCTTCATCCCCCCCCCCTCGCCCCCCATTACTGCCGGATTCTCTAAGGTCTGCGACCTTAGAGAATCCAGGCCTAAATGTAAATATATAAGAAAGAAAATGTCTGAGGGCAGAAAAGACAGAAGAGTCAGGAAAGAGACCATATGGAGAGAACATCAAGTCAGGAAACAGACAAGTTGATGTTTTGAAGAATCTGGTTCACGGTGCTGCTTCATCATAAGTTGCTGTTAGAAAGAGCTCATACAACCTGTTAGGCATGAAAAAGAACTGATATAAGACATACACTAAAAGAAAAAAGGATTAGGTTTAGGAACTGAAAGTCATGGATTTTTGATTTATGAATGTAAAAGAGTGAAGCCGACAGTGGAAATTAAACTGCAAGATTACAAAAGGGAAAAAAAAAATTAAATGTTTAATAGGAAAAGAGCTTGTTGAGAGGCAGAAAGGAAATCAACTAAAACACATGCCTGTCATGCTAGACAGGATGGAATTACAGTAACTGCGACAGACTTAACTGAATACTTCAGGCTAAAAATGAGTCCGAGAACTATAAATGTGATGTGAATACTAAGGCAAAGCATAACAAGCAAACCACAAACGGGGATAGCTTGTCATCTTCGGTTCAGTGGCATTAAAAAGCATGGGCTAACAAGGGAAAAGGAAAGGCATTCCAGAAAGCACTTCCTTCACAGAAAAGCGAGCAGCAGGTCAGCAGCCCACAGACTCGCACTAAGCACAATCCAGAGGAGACCCACCTCCAAGGAAGGCCAGGTAGTACAAAACAACATATATTCAATCACTCACTATAGCAGGAGAAAACCCTTCAAGCGACGGGGAACCCTGATAATATTTTGAATGTGCTTCAACAGGAGAAAACCCTTGAAATGTCTTGTTGTTTGCTTCTGCCTAGCTAAACCAGCAATCTCATCTCACGCCATGTGGCACATTTAACAATCTGACAGTGCCACTGCTGCAGGAGATCCATATTTGTGTCATCTGCAAGCAGCATCCATCTTATGTGCTGCCCTTTGAAAACCTCAAGTCCTCCTTCTCTTTGGAGAGTGGGTTAATTTTTCTGTTCATAGAGCTGTTGGTGTAAACATGCCTCATTACCTCATTACCTCAGTGGAGGTAGCAGGTCTTCATTAATTCAGTTCTCACTTCATTTGCTTTGCACGCAGTTATAATTAGCTGCAAAATAACTTAGGTAACTTCAGTAGATTTATTGCTGCAATTGCTGTCTGCAAAACTATTTTTCTTACAGTTGCCTCTTCATAATCAGAAGCACTGCTTCAGAGAACCATTTGATAAGGTTATATTAGGAAAATCCCTGTTTCAGCTCTTATGATATTTCTTTTCATGTTAATGATTTCTTTTGGTACTCTATCTGCATGAAGTTGACACATCATTTTCAAGAACTTATCTTCTATACATGTAGGAAATACTGTAAAATGCAAAGTAAGGGGCTAGAAGACATAACAATTTCCACCTGCACATATTTCCTGCTGGAAGAATTGCATTTAAGCAGAAATAGTGTCCTGCTACTTAATGTACTAAGCCGAGGTCACAAGGCCTCTGCTTAGGGATGACTATGTTGAGAAAAATGTCGTTCAGCAGAAAGCAGATCAATAAATGTGTAATAGGCCAGGACTTGGAGCGTGATTAAAGGTATTATGTCAAGTATGAGATAAAGGAAAATAATTTACATCTATCTGGGAAGAACATTAAAAACTATTTTACCTCATATCCCAAGCTAACTTATTGAACTACTATAATTGTCAATTCTAGGAAGAAATAAACCTTTAAACTAGATATTTTATAAGCAGCTATCCAGAAAGATCCCAGACTACCGGTATAATAACATTTTAATGCTTCCCCAAGTGATCTCTTCTGTCCAATCATGTCACTCTGTTTCCAAGTGTCATTTTAAAAATGAAAAAAAAAAATGTTGTTATAGATAATTTGTGTGAACAAATAATTTTCTTACAAAACAAAATTTTCAAAGCATTTTAAAACGCATTTAACATTTTTCATTATCCCTCAACAGTAGGACTCAGCATATTATGACACCGCCATCGCCTTAAATAAACATAGGGTGGCTAATATGTAAAGCATTTTAGCCCAATAACTCACGTTATACACTTAAATGCCTAATTTTAAATATCCCTGCTACTAATCCATCTAACTTTTCGCCAGATTTATCATAATTCAGCTAACAGCTGGACAAGTGAAGGGTATTTTAGGGGTGTACTGGGATGGGGATTAGTTAGCCAGGCAAGTAATCTGGCAATCTCCAATAATAAGAATTACCAAATAAATTTTTGTGCTAACAGGTCTAAAAATTTCAAGCCTAATGCGACTAGATAACTTTAAACTTAACTGGCTATTGTTGTTACACTTTGACCCAGACAGAGGAACAGTGAGTAAAAGAAAGATACAGATGTGAGAAGCCAGAACCACTCTGCAGGGCTCTCTTCCATGCAATGGGAAGGACTAGATGATGACTATCAGGCAACGTAGTGATGTATGACACCTTGCCAAAGCTGGCTGCCAGTCCATGTGGTCTCCCTGGCTTGTGCAGGGGAACGTGGGGGATCCAGAGGTAGATCTGGAACAAGGTCAACTGGGATGCCATAATGTAGAACAAGATTATGAAATACACAGCAGACAAACACTATCCGTGCTACTCTGGGAGGAGCATACATTAAAGCTCCCCCCCCCCCCCTTTTTGGTCCAAACAGCAAAATCTACTTTTAAGAACTGCAAAGGTGCATTCTATGACACTGTGGGTAGAACATAAGGCTTTGCTGTACACCTCATCTCTGCTGGTTTATTGGGAATATCAACAGGTAGGAGAAGCCAGGTCCTGCAAACATATCCCAGTTCTTCAGTAAAGAAAGAATGACTGCATCACTCATTGCCATTATATTGCTGCCAACCCACTGCATGCTATAAGACACCAGAAATTAAGCTATAGCTTGACATAAGCCATAAAAAGCTATTTGTGAGCCCTAGGTCCATGATGCCTTTTACTGTAACACTATATGTACGCTATGGCACTTTGTTATGCTGTGTCTTATTTTTCTGAATGGAAAAATGTATCTGGGGTTTGTATACAATGGAGGTAATTTTCAAAGGATTTATGCATGTAAATGTAACCACTATTGTATGTTGCGCATCCCGGCCGCATTCGCTCCGCGGCTAGGCCTGCTCACCTTTCTCGTCCGTCCACGAGCTATGGGCTCTCACACGCTGCAGCCGCAGCCAGTTCGCAGCGTCCCCGGCTCCCCCGTGCTCAGGCTCCTGTCCAGGCCCCATGGCGAGGCACGGTGTCCTCCATGGCGTCGGCCCCGCCCCTAGGTGCACGCAGACCGTCCGGCCTCTTAAAGGGCCAGGGGCGTATCCTACCTCCGCGGTGCGCCCTGATTGATGGCTGTATTAAAGGAAGTGGTCTGATACCACTTCCTCGCCTTGGCAGTCGGGTCGTACACTCCGGTGTCTCTAGTTTGCCTTCCAGCATCTCCTGTTCCAGTGTTTCTTGTTCCAGTGTTTCTTGTTCCAGTGTCTCCTATTCCAGTGTCTCCTATTCCAGCGTCTCCTGTTCCAGCGTCTCCTGTGTCTCGCTCACCGAATTCACAGTGGAATTTAGGACACTAGCCACAGAACTTGGGTGGCAAGAGGACTGCCTTATGGCAATCTATCTAGATGGCTCATCTCCTGCCCTCAAGGACGAGCTGGCTGCTCATGAGATTCCCACATCTCTGGATGACCTGATTTACTTGGTTGGAAAGATTGACCATCACCTACGTCAGTGACACCAGGAGGTAAAGGTCTCTCGGCCACCGGCATCATGCCCAGTCCATGCTATGAGTCCCCAGTTGAAGGCTGTACTGGCTTGTCTCCTGAAGAGCACCTTCATCACAAGAAGCAAGGCCTTTGCCTATACTGTGGTAGTTCCAGACATCTCCTGCAATCCTGCCCTGTACGTCCAGGAAACTGCAGATCCTGAGCCTGGTGGGGGTCCTGAGCTTGGGCGCTACTGTTACTGGCCCTCAATTGTTACTCCCTGTGTCCCTCTCTAAGGAGTCATGCTCCTTTGCCACAACCGCGCTCATGGATACTGGGGAGAGTGGCAACTTCATTCTGGATGATATTGTCACACTACTCCAGATTCCTCTTCAGCCTCTGGAGGTACCTTTCCGCATCGCATTTATCCAGGGAGAGCACTTCCCCAGACACATTACTCATCGTACCGTGGCTTTCTGCCTCTCCATGGGAACCCTCCATGAAGAGGAGATCTCCCTGTTCGTTTTAAAGCGTCCTACGCATCCGATAATCATAGGACTTCCTTGGCTCCAGGTCCATGGACTCCACTTCGACTGGAAATCACTGCAGCTAATTCAGTGGGGACCCCAGTGCCAAAACCGCTGTCTGCAACAAATGTCTCCAGCGGTCACCCTTCTGAACTCTACAACCCTTACCGGATTACCGGTTCCATATTCTGACTTTCAAGATGTTTTCTCCAAACAAAATGCAGATATCCTGCCTCCACTCCATAAATTCAGTTGCCTCATTGAGCTCCTACCAGGTACTATGCCTCCCAAGGGCAGAACCTATCCTCTCTCCCACTGCCAGAAACTCAAGCAATGTCTGAGTACATTAAGGAGAATCTGAATAAAGGTTTCATAAAACCCTCCAATTCCCCAGCAGGAGCTGGATTCTTCTTTGTGAAGAAGAAGGATGGCAGTTTACGTCCTTGCATTGACTACCGTGGGCTAAATGCCGTGACTCGCAAGGATTCTTACCCTCTGCCACTCATTAGCAAACTCTTTGATCGTCTAAAAGGAGCCCAGATCTTTACAAAGTTAGATCTCCGAGGGGCATACAATCTGTTGCAGATCCAGCCAGAAGATATCTGGAAGACCACTTTCAATACTAGGGACAGCCACTAAGAGTATGTAGTAATGCCTTTTGGACTTTGTAACACCCCTGCGGTCTTTCAGCGCTTGATGAATGAGATCTTCCAGTACCTACTCTATTAATTTGTCATGGTATATCTAGACGATATACTGATCTTATCCAAAGACCTGAAGTCCCACCGCTCACATGGTCAGACAGTCCTCCAATGTTTCAGAGATAATAATCTCTACGCAAAATTAGAGAAGTGTATCTTCGAACAGAGTCATCTCCCATTTCTGGGCTACATTATCTCTAATCATGGTTTCACCATGAATCCTGAGAAACTCAAAGGAATTCGAGATTGGCCCCAGCCAGTAGGCCTCTGTGCCTTACAGAGATTCCTTGGATTCACAAATTATTACAGGAACTTCATTGCTATCTAATCCACACTAGCTGCTTCACTCACAGCCATGACTAGGAAAGGTAGTAACCTACAAGTTTGGAGCCCCAAGGCTCAATCTGCTTCCCACGCCTTGAAAGAGGTCTTCTGCACTGGACCTTGTCTACGTCACCCAGATCCTAACCGTCCCTTCGTTGTCAAAGTCAACACTTCCGCCATTGGGGCAGGGGTGGTCCTGAGCCAATATTCCTCCAAGGTGGTCTTAGTACCCTGCTCCTTCTACTCTCAAAAGTTTTCACCCGCAGAGCAAAACTACATGATTGGTGACCATGAGCTCTTAGCTGTGAAATTGGGTCAAGTGGCACCCCTGGTTGAAGGAGCTCAACATAAATTCACGATCTTTACAGATCACAAGAACCTCAAACACTTAAAGGAAGCTCAACTATTGAACCCCAGACAGGCCCGTTGGGCGCTATTCTTTGAACGTTTTAACTTTGAACTCCGCTACCGCCCTGCAGCAAAGAACACCCGAGCGGATGCTCTCTCTTGCTCTCTTGAACTAGAAGATATGCCCAAAACTATCAGGCACATCATTTACCTAGCCTGTATAACCCTCGAATTTACCCACACGGTGCCAGCTGGGAAGACACTGGTCCCACGGCATATCTGAGAGAGCATCCTCCGCTGGGCCCATGACTCAAAGTTAGCTGGCCATCCCGGCTGGGCTCAGAACTTGAGATGTTAAGAAGACATTTCTGGTGGCCTAACATGGTTAAGGACTCCCGCAGTTATGTGGACTCCTGTCCCATCTGTGCACAGCAGAAACCTCCGACTGGCTGTCCTTGGGGACTCCTCCAACCTCTCCCGGCTCCCACCGAACCCTGGTCAAGCATCTCTACTGACTTCATCGTCGATTTGTCCCCATCAAAGGGCAACATGGTCATCTGGGTTATTATTGACCACTTTTCAAAAATGGTCCACCGTTCCATTACAGAGCCTCCCTTCGGCTCCTGAATTGGCAAATCTCTTCCTGCATAATGTATTCCGACTACATGGATTACCCAAGAAGATAGTTTCCGATCGTAGGCCACAATTCACAGCCAAGTACTGGAAGTCTCTGTGCACAAAGTTTTACATCACCCTGAACCTGATGTCGGCCTATCACCCTCAAGCGAACGGCCAAGCCGAGAGACAAACCGCTCATTGAAGACATTCCTGAGATCCTATGAGAACGATCAACAAGACAACTGGGCCGACCTCTTGCCCTGGGCTGAGTTGTCCCACAATACTCATCTCACCTCTGCCACTGACATCTCTCCCTTCTCTGTAGTATTCGATCGCCAGCCATGCTTGCCTCTACCAGTGCCGCTCTCCGTACTCTCGCCTGCAGCCCAGTCCATGGCCCAGCCCATTCACTGTCTCTGGAATCAGGTCAAGGACAGACTGGGTCTGCCAGCCGAGAAAGCGAAACGCTTTACTGATGCCCACCGTCGCACTGCACCTCTGTTCCAACCAGGCCAGAAAGTTTGGCTCAGCATAAAACACATTAAGTTACGTCTGCCTTCACAGCAATTAGCTCCCAGGTTCATTGAACCATTTCCAATCATCTGAAGAATAGGAGTAGTTACTTATCAGCTGCAGCTGCCCACCTCCATGGGAATCCACAACACATTCCATGCCTCCTTACTAAAACCACTAGTATTGACCTGGCCTTCTTGATGGTCTCCTGCTCCTACCCAACTTACCGCTGAATCCGAAGACGTCCTCCAGGTCAAGGAGGTTCTTGACGACCGACGTGGAAGAGGCCAATGGGAATACCTCCTGTTGTGGGAGGGCTTCGGGCCGGAAGAGAACTCCTGGGAGCCCTCCCACCACAGATATGACAAAGACCTGCTTGCGGAGTTCCACAGGACTCATCCTGACAAGAACAGGCCGGTAAGAGGGAGGCCTAGAAAGGGGGGTACTGTTGCACTTCCAGGCCGGGCCTGCTCACCTTTCTCATCTGTCCATGAGCTCCGGGCTCTCACACGCCGCAGCCAGTTAGCGGCGTCCCCGGCTCCCCCGCGCTCAGGCTCCTGTCCAGGCCTCACGGCAGGGCTCGGCATCCTCCGTGGCACGGACCGTTCAGCCTCTTAAAGGGCCAGGGGTGGAACCCACCTCCGCGGCACTCCCTTATTGACACCACTTCCTCGCCTTGCCAATCGGGTCGTACACTCCGGTGTCTCTAGTTTGCCTTCCAGCATCTCCTATTCCAGTGTCTCCAGTTCCAGCATCTCTTGTGTTTCCTGTTCCAGCATCTCCTGTTCCTTCGTCTCTCCGTCCCTGGTAGTACCCTTTGGACTGATCTCACGGTACTGACCATTGCCTGCTCCTGACTACTCTTGATTGCTGCCTGGACGTGACCTCTGCCTGTTCTCTGATTACTCCTAATCGCTGCCTGGAACCGACCTCTGCCTGACCACTGACTACTCCTGTTCGCCGCCTGGAACGTGACCTCTGCCTGACCTGACTACTTCCAGATTGACTACAAGTATTGACCCCTGCTTCGGCTGACCATTCTGAACTGTTATTCTGGCCTTGATCCTCGCTATCCACTCGGACTCTCTGTTCTGGCCTCCTGTGACCTCTGGACATTCTTGTTTGGACATCAACTGCGCACCCTTGTTTGTGGTGGGCACTCCTCTGCACTTCCTCTCTAGGAGATCCTGCGAGGTCCACCTAAGACCAGGCGGCTCGGGTAACCAAGGGCTCAACCTGAGGGAACCCCGGGTTGCTATTGGTGAAGCTCCAGCTAGCCTCTGTCTCCTCCTGTGCTCCGCCTCCTGGTGGCAGGCACTTTCGGGTCCAACCGGAGCAGCATACCAATCCTGTACCAGGCCAAGGGTCCACCTCCAGCGCAACAATTTAACGATTTTCAAAAGCCATTTATTCAAATAAAGTGCACTTATGCGAATAAATCCTATGGACAATTCAATGTCATATATTGTAGTAATTTTCAAAAGCCCACTTATTCGAGTAAAGTGCATTTACACATGTATTACTCAATTTTAAGTGTGTAAATACTTTTTTAAATCAGGCCCAACGTGTAAATGTCCCTCACAAGCAAGCAATTTCTACATGGTTCCAGCACTCCTCTAACACTGAAGCCGTACATCACAGCTATCACATACGTAATTGCAGAAAGACATCAACCGCGTGGAATGATTGTTCATGTACCTGGCTGTTCTACAGTATGTCCTCCAGAGATACATTTTTGTCAGACATGACACAGTGACTAGAACTGGCCCCAAAAGTACATCCCACAGTTTCCATTGAACCCATGTACGCCTGTGATGGGTTCAATGGAAGCACAAGCTCTGCAGACAGGATACTGGGCTGAGGGCCAATAGAGCACTAATAGGGCACAACTGATCATAGTGGAAAGCGCATTGTATGAATATGCAAGATTAACTGGTCTCTCCAGCATGGAGAGAGAAAGCTGGGCCCCTCCTCTATGGTTTGTTGACCTAAATATGTAAAGCACTTGTCATGTAACTGATGTAGTCACATCCCTGAAAGCCCTTCATGTCACTGCCATTAGCTGAAACCACATAGCTGGAGAGGGATAATAGAAAGAAGCACAGCTCTTACCTATTAGCCAACCATCACCACAGAGGCTTTCTTCAAACTGTTCAAACAGTATAAAGGAATCATGCACAGTTCCCAGGTACTGGGTGACCACATTGAGGATGTGCAGTCGAGTGACACGGACCACTTGCAAATTGATGGAGTAGAAGAGCTTTCTGTTACAGTAGATCTCCTCCCTGCAATGTGGTGGGATGATGGCTATGGGACTGCAGTCAAATAGCTTCCTGAACATTTGGAAAGTTTGCTATAGCATAAAACCCTCTATTTGTCCAGCAAGTCCTGTCTTTCATGAGGGAATCTTATGTAACGATTCATGTGACTATGTACAGCTCTTAGGACCTGGCCCAGACAGCGTGAAAAGGATGTTTGGCACATTTCCCCCATGATCCCGATTGTTGTTTGGAATGAGCCAGATGTCATAAAATGCAAGGTGCACAATAGTTTGGTGAGGCCTGGTATAGTGTGGGACCTTTCTGTGACATGATCCAGGTCCCCTCTGAGTTCTTGAAATAAATCTATGATAGCCTGAGAGCTCAAGCGATACCACATAACTACGTGTTCCTATGGCATCCCCAGCAATGTGGTAAGTGGATGAAAGATGGGCTTCCTGTACCACCTGTGTGCCCTCCTGCATGTCAAGCTCTGATGTGGGCCACCCACTCCACTGGCAGGGCTTACAGCTCTAGCTCTAGTGTAGGTATTTGAATCTCCAGAGGATGTGGTTAGTGCAGTTAGTGTAGCTGGGTTCAAAAAAGGTTTGGATAAGTTCTTGGAGGAGAAATCCATTAACGGCTATTAATCAAGTTTACTTAGGGAATAGCCACTGCTATTAATTGCATCAGTAGCATGGGATCTTCTTAGTGTTTGAGTAATTGCCAGGTTCTTGTGGCCTGGTTTTGGCCTCTGTTGGAGACAGGATGCTGGGCTTGATGGACCCTTGGTCTAACCCAGCATGGCAAGTTCTTATGTTCTCCCTTGCCTGTTGTTGTTTTTGAGCAGCTTGAAGCAGCCACTATCCCACTACTAGTACACTTCCCCCTAACATTCTGGCTTTAGGAAGATAGCGCAGGTAACAAAAGTTGTTTTTATTGGCTCACCAGGGCTATGTAGGTGTGTCAGAGAGAAGACCGAATTTTATTGCACGTAATAATTACCACTACCCTGGGATAACAGCCACTATAGCTCGCTAAAAGGAAGTGTTACAAATCAAGGAAGTGTTGTTATTTCCCATGTTAAATCTGGCATTAGTATGGGATATTTTACTGCAAAATGCAGGATTCCTTTATTTGCATAATTTTCTTGATTTTGTATACTCACTATAATATTTAAATACTAGCACAAATTACGATAATAAGCAAGCATTTAACGTGCTCTAATCCCATTTAGCGCGCAATGATGCCCTAATGCGGCTTGATGAATAACCTAGTTATCCAGACGAGTAGCATTAAACTTTACAAGTGTTTACTGTTGTACTTACCTGAGGGCTTTTTTCTTCCATCCCTGGTCATGCTAGTTTAAAGCCCTCCTTAATAGGTTTGCCATTCTGTTCTGGAAGACACATCACCCCATTTTTGGTAGATGTTCACCATCTCTGCTCAGCAGTACTTGGAACACCATTTCATGGTCCAAGAAACTGAAATGCTTTTGTTGACTACTTCCTCAGGTTTATGATAAAGAAACATTTCTTAGTATTGAAGACTTTAAAGTTTGTTACAATATATCCATTATTTAAGTATATTAAACTTGAAGGATATTTTAATAAGAAGATGTAGGAATTGAGAACTAGAGAATTGACATTTGAAAAGTTGTGCAAGATAAGTGTTGAATCCAAAGCAATGATCTCAAAATTATATAAGTTGATAAGGCAAACCAAAAACAGTAAGAAGTGAGGATATATGAAAGCACGGGCAAAAGAAATTGGAAAAATGCTGTCTGCTAGGGACTAGGAAGATATATTTGGCAGCAGGTAGCAAGGGCAAACTGTGTCACTGCCAAGTTACAGAAGGTGGAATATAAGATCCTTTATTGATGTTTTCTGATTCCTAATACCTACTTTTTTTTACCCAAGGAGCTGCAAGTTCATTTTTGAAAGAAAACTCCCTGCAAGGTTTCCCTTTCAAAATCTGAGGCCACCGGGGATCATAGGCTCCTCTGTTGTCTTATTTAAATCCAGTCTAAAAACCTACCTTTTTGAGGCTGCATTTATCTTAACCCCTAATTATCCTGTTTACAACCTTATTAATTTTTAAACATTTTCTTAATCAATGAAATTCCCAAAGCCTCTTTTGCCCTGTATGTTTGTCTTGATTAGATTGTAAGCTCAACTCAGTATCTGATATGTTTTTGTACAGATCTGCATTCATCAAATAGCACTGTAGAAGTGCTAAGTAGTAGTTGTACATCAAATGAGAAGATCCACATGTATTGTATTAAACTGTTTGTAAATTTTGTTTTCATCGATTTCATTGTTATATTAATGATATATAATGTTAGTGTGATTTAAATATGCATTGTAAATCACCTTAAGCTGGTGGGAGATGCAATTAATTAAAGATAAATGGAAAGTATAGGATATTTAATGGCATCAGCGGGCCCAAATATTCAGATGGTACTTAAGTATGAAAGTAGCAGGTCACAAACAATTTCCAGCATCCAACTTGGACATGCATTCCAAAGAACAGAAGGGAATAAGTGAGAACCTGCCAACTGATCTGGAGAAAGAAGTAACAGAATTTGCAAAACAACAGAAAAAATCTCTTTAAAGTATTGGACCAGCAAATAAGGAACAGCAAGTGGCAAATGCACAAATATATTGGGAAACACAAAGTGTCATTTCAATATCTACATTAGATCAAAATCTACAGCTAAGAGATTAATAATTCCAGCACAAAACAGTAGACTATGCATAAGATGGTTTACGACAATCATAAGAAAAACTGGAAAAATGAACAAATACAGATTTTGTAACACAAACCAGAGAATTCTACATTGGATGGGTTTGATAAGCTGATGTCAGAAGTCCTGTATACAGAAAGATGCATAATAAGAAAGTGCACTTGAAATTGTCAGTTGGAAAGTGGATAATCCCATGAGGGTAATTTTCAACAGTGCACATAACTCAGCACAAATGTGCATTAGTGAGAGTACACCTGTATTGTATAATCTCTGCAACAGAATACCATGTATCACCATTCCAAAGATATGTGTGCATTTTTCTATACACACACATTTTTATAATGCAAGAATCCACATAGTTTCTATTTCTACATCTATTTTATACAAGTATGTGTATATATTTGACATGTTAAATAATTGTAACGTGCATAATAGCCCTTAGTTTATGCATGGAGGCAGTCATTTTGGAAAGGTGGATGATGTATGCACATATCTTGCTTATGGAAATGCTTATGTGCACACTTCCAAGCATCAGTTTGCTAAGGTCTACACCAGTTGACCCAGACTGTCACCAGTTCACCCACATCTACTACCCCTAGCTCCAGATTGCCTCCCCAAAAACTGCAGATAAAAAGAGAAGTCAGATTTGATTTCCATGAATTGATTAACAGTTGTAAAAGCATGCATGCATGTTTGATGATTTATACACTTGCTTCATTTAAAAAATACATACATGTGCACATACTTATAAACCTTGCTCTGAAATGCTGTCTTTTAACTTACATACTTTTCCATGAGGTGATGGTAGATGCACACTCCATCCCTCCTGAAAATTCACTCACCTTGCACAGACGCTACTTACATATATGCCAATTTTGCATGCACAACTTATACATATGCCTTTTAAAATTCACCCATATAACATCATGGTACCAAAGAAGTAGTCAGATCATGACCGTTACAGAATTGCAGAGAATAAAGAAGTTACAATCACATGGAACTCTCCAATACCAACAGGTAAAATGTTTGATGCAAGAAAACAGACATAATGATAAAGGAGAAAAACACAAAAACACAGCATTGCTAATAGAAATGTCAGTACCAAGTGACTATTCTGTACTACATATGACGAGAAAAAGATCGTTGACTACCAAGAGATGCAATCAGAGACCAGGAAAATGTTGCAGAAAGATGATGGTAATGGCAATTTTATAGAAATAGTACCATGTATCTTAGATGCCACTAGCCTGATTAAAAAGTACTGGCAGTGCACCTTGATATGTTATGTTACCTGTATATATTACTTACAATATCCAGACGGAAGCTCTCTTTAGCACAATGCAAGTATTAAGAAGAGTTCTAGTAGTAAATTTGAGAGATTGTGATCATAAATAACATACCCTGGTTTACAAGTTAGATTTATTCCTGTCATGGTATGTACAAAGCAAACCCATTTGGAGATTCTGCCCTGACAGAGAAATTAGCTCTGTTCCCTGTGAAGGGAATTGAAACATTGGTTGTTGTTGTACAATAATTCTAAGTTATATACTGATTCTTTATGATTACTTTCAACAATACTAAAGTAAATTCAATTTATTCAAACTGAGGTGAGCAAGGAATTATAATAGCAATACATATTATGATGAGAAGACTATGTCATCATCTCACTTCTTGCCCAGAAAGGGAGGTAGAAAGAAGTAAATCTACTTTGAAAGAGCTGTACTCCCTGAAAAGCAACTGAGAGAAAGACGGCTAACTCCTGAACTACATTTCCCATGAGGACTAGTGAGGCAGGAAGAAATCACTTGAAGGGAGGTATAGAAGCTGTGGGCAAGGAGACGAGGTTCACAGCTACATTTGATGAGCCCAATGGTCACATAGAGTTAGAGATGAGATGGCCAAAGAGAAAAGTATGGAATTGGAAGACATGGAGTATTTTAAAGGTTTGGGGTTCCTAAACTATTAAGGAGGAGAAATGCTCATTGGAATATACCATTAGAAAATGGGAAATTCTGCTCAGACACAAAGTGGATGGTTGGTAGCAACTGTGTCAGTAATGGCTGCCAAGGGAGATGATGCTTCTTGGCAGAGTTCCCAGTTTTTAAAACGCTGCTGAGAACAGGACTAAATCTGTATGATTGTAGAAAGTAACTCTGCATTTTACTTTGCAGTTGCTGGAGCTGAACAATTAACTTTTTCAGATAAATGATGCTGAGACTGGAGTGGATACATATGAGTTGTATTTCGGATTTTAAAAACCTCTCACTTTCTTTTGTTGTGTAAAATTGAGCAAATGAATTTAATAGGGTTTTCAGTTAACCAGATTGCCAGGAGGATACCCTTGTGATTAAATTATATTAGATAAAGCCTGTATTTACCTTATTGCGTTAAATAATGAACAGTGAAAATTTGCAGTTATTTACCTCCTTGGAACCTGTGAGGTGACTCTACCAGAAAAAGAGAGGAGGGAGCTGGGGCATTGGGAGGTTGACAATGGCGGCTGCAGGGGGATTGGTGGCTGTGCCTGAGGTGGAAATAGATGCCGAAGGAGTGTTTAAATATATCTTGGTGCGCTTAAAGCAGGGTGAGGAGCATCGAGACGTCGTGAGAGGGACCCGGAGCGCTGAGTATCATAATCATATATTTGAAAAATTGAATCCAGAAATGGAAAAGCTGGGTATTGCATGTAAGTGTCTTGGAGGAGGAAAAATAGAACACAACAATAAAGATAAGAAAATCAGAGTATTTGGGGAGTCTACGGATCAGTCCAGACGGTGGGTTATGTCCCCCATCCAGCAGATGGAGTCAGACAAGGCTTCGGAGGGTGCTGACATATAAACCAGTGCACCCCCTGCAGGAGCTCAGTATCTCTCTGACTCCAGCAGTAGGGGAACCTGACGCTTCCCCTGCATGAAGATTAATGTTCCTTTAAGTTGATCCCCAGTACTATACGCCCTAGCTAATTCTAGTTTGGGTTTTTTTTATTATACTATAATTTTAATGTTATCAGCTATTGTATCCTTTCTTAAATATGTTGGATTGTAAAGCCTGTTGCTCACTTAATGTTCATTGTAAACCGAGGTGATGTTTCCTTAAATAAATAAATAAATAAATAAATAAACAAACAGTGAAAATTTGCAGTTATTTACCTCCTTGGAACCTGTGAGGTGACTCTACCAGAAAAAGCACAGGCTATTTGAATCAGATGTATTGTACAGATCCTATTTGTCTGTATCAAGGAAATTGACATCTCTACCCAGAGAGGAACAGTATGTAACAATACCCAGCAACTTTTGTAATAAGCTATCAAGTATTGAATATTTGATTCTTTTCCTGTATAAAGTACGTAATTCATTTGATTCTGCTTCTTAAAATTCACTCACCTTTGAATTATCACTGTATGGTTTATATAATTTTGTTCAGCTGAACAATTTTTACATAGTATAGCATCTTTCAGGCAACATTATACCTAGAACATTTTAGAGTCACATATAGCACAAAAGATAACCTTTTAACTGATCAAATAGAATATGAATGCTATGTTAGATTGTTAGACAACTGAAATATACTGCTAATCAAAGCAAATGGTCAGCCAAACAAAAATTGTTGCGTGTCCCGCCTGCGGCAGGCCCACAACTGGGCCTACTCACCTCCGGCGACCAGCTCCCGGACTTGGCCCGTCCTCACTCGCAGCTGTGGGCAGCCATCTGCGCTCCCATGTCATCCCCCCATTGCCTCCTCGGGTGTTCCTGGCTCCTCTGCAGACCTCCCCAGCTCCCGGCAGGTCTCCCCACGTGTGCCGCAGGCAGACGCCACCGTCCAGCATCCTGTCTCTCTCTAGGCGTGCGTGCATGTGTCTTGCTGGCCTTTAAAAGGGCCACGGCGGGAAACTAGCCCACGGCCCCGGATGATGTCATCATCAGGCCCTGCTACTTAAGGCAAGGCCCGCCACTCATTCCTTGCCTTGGCAACAGGTCTCCATGCTAGTCGTGTGCTTCATTGCTCGTCCTCATTCCTGGTTCCTGTTCCTGACTTTGTTCCTGGTTCCTACCTAGCCTTGCCTTGGAGTGATTACTGGCTATGACCCCTGCTACATTTGACTACGCTCTAGACTGATCACTGGATTTGTCCCCTGCTACATTGGACCACGCTCAGGTCTGATTACTGGCTTTGACCCTTGCTTCATTGGAACTACGCTTAGGACTGATTACTGGCTTTGACCCTTGCTTTGTTGGAACTACGCTCAGGACTGATTACTAGCTTTGACCCTTGCTTCGTTGAACTTTGCTTTGGTCTGAATACTGGTATTGACTCTTGCCCCGCTTACCTCACACCTAGCTCTGCCACCTGCCTCGCCTCCAGCCTGTTCTGGACTGCGCCTCTGATTCCCCTTGGACTTGTCCTTGTCAGGCTTCGGCCTTCTGCTACCCAGGCATCTCCTACTCTTGTTCCTAGCCTGTCCTTGCTGCCCAGGCCTCTGGATCCCTTCCTCGGCCCCTCAGTTACCTTTGCTGGTTCCTGGCTACCTGCTACAACATCCAATGGGAGTCTTCTGACCAGCCGGCCCCGGCACCCAAGGGCTCAACCTGCAGGGAATGAGGGCTGGTATTGGCGAAGCTCCAGTCGGCTTCCATCTCCTGGTCTGCTCCGCCTCCCAATGGTGGGGACCCGTGGGGCTTGCCCTATGGTTAGTGTCAACCCCACCTTGGGCCAAGGGTCTACCACCAGTGCAACAAAAATCAGCTGACTCCAGGGAGACAACTCAGAAACCCCTGGAAATATGTTTTCACAGAGAAGGTGGTGGATGCCTGGAATGCCCTCCCAAATGAGGATGTGAGGATGAAAACAGTAAGTGAATTCAAAAGAGCATGGGATCCAAACTGCTAGATGTTGAAAATAAAGAAAGGAGTACTTGGCTAACCTGTACAGAGCAGTAGTTACTACCCTTACCAGAAGGAATGGAGTAACTTGCACAGAGCAGTAGTTAGTTACTACCATGAGCAATTTTCTGGGCAGACTGGATGAACCATTTGGTCTTTATCTGACGTCATTACTATGTTACACATAATACACTAAACAGCCCGCTAATAATGGTAAAACCTAAATGATAACAAAACAACCCACCAAATCGGAGTACCACAAACAAATGAAAAATTACATTCGGTAGAAATAAGAAGCAAATATTACTGAGGAGCACTGTGAATCAGACCAGCAAGTGCTGAATACTCACTCCATTAAAAAGAAAATGCAGTTCCACATTTTAATAATAGGTCTCATTATATGACATTATTTTGAAAAACATATTTTTGCAAATAAAAAATCTATTAGCCAAACAGCACTTATCTTTTTGCAAAGTCCACTGGAATATCCAATTCAATCAACTGGAATTTCCAATTCAAAAGATATGTTGTTTTAACATATGGGACTACTTCATTTGTTTCAAGTATGCTGAATGATGAGGAGTTGTTCTTAGTTATTGGCCAGTAAAAATCAGCTGGCTTTTTCAAAATGGGGTCTACATATGTGTTCTGTACTGCTGGAGTGCAGGCTATGAGTGTAGCTGAGGCACAGTCTGTTACAATATTGTTTTGTAAATTCACACTGGAAATGTTATGTTGACTTTTTATTGTTTATTTTTAGAATTCAATGAGTCTCAGCCCCAAAAGGTGATATATTGGATGAGCCGTGTTTAAACGTATAGTGATGAGCCCCTGATGAAGGAACACGAAGCTTAGCCAGTGACAGTGTGTGGAGTTGACGTCTTTCAAAATAAGATAATGTAAAATTGAGGCAATTTTCTGTAAAAAAAAAAAAAAAAAGAAGACCAACTACAGGCTGCCTTGAGCATCTCTTTTGGATTGGATAGTCCAGTGGACTTTGCATAAAGATAATTGCTGTATGGATAATAGATTTTTTATTTGCAAAAAAATGTCACCAATGATTAAAAAGAGGAGCTGCATTTCTTTTTAATGGAGTGAGTATTCAGCCCTTGTGGGCCTGATTCACAATGCTCCTCAGTATGATTTGCTCCTTATTATGAAGGTCTCTTATTTCTACCGAATGTAATTTTTCATTTTTCACTTGGTTGCAGTACTCCGATTTGGTGGTTTGTTTTGTTATCACTATGTTACGCATTGCATGGTTTGTTTCTGATGATCAGAAATATTTTAAATAAATTAAATAAATAAATACGCTTGTTCATACAACTATAGTAAAAATGAAGCTAAATAGACTTTTAAAAAAAGTACAAAAATCTGCAGTTACAAAAATGCTTGTCCCCGATTAGCTGAGGCTACAGCGGGTTTCACGTTCATCAAAATGCAATAACTGAATGATTTTGCATGGCCTTTCTATAGAAATTTCTTATTTATAAAATGATTTAATCCCTGCTCCTGTGCATTAATGGGCATTAAAATAAGTCTGGCACAATGTGTGAATTAAAAAGTAGGAATTGTAAGCAGTATGAGGGTGTTCTGTAACTTTTCTGATATTGTGCACTTCTTTCCCCCTCCACCCACACCTATCAGGATGGGCAATGCTACAGACTGTTACCTCTATCATCTCCTATACCTATGCAGAAAAGACTACGGGGTTTTTCCACAGAATCAGACTTTTATTTGTCAGACTTTTCCAGTTTAGCAGTTAGAATAAAATAAAAAATGCATATCTCTAAAGTCCTTGCTACTCAGCATCGGTTTATACTAAGTAAAGCTCTGCCTCATTAGTAAACATAAACATGTCAGAAGCTTCAACTTTCTTTGGGTACATTAATAAATGTACTTAGCTAACTCTCCCCCATGACCTTAGGAGATTACCTTCCATTTCATGCTGAAGCAGTCTCTGGCTGGAGGTCTCAGAGACAGTCTTTGCTGAGGAGAGATTGTGGTCTTGGTCCCTGTCCTTTGTGGGGTAAGGAGCTTGTATCAGCCCTGGATATTACGCTTACCCACCGCGGTCGCAGCCGTCCTCGCTGGCTTTCCAGGACGCCGCCCCGGTGGTCGGGCCCTGTGCACCACCGGGGCTGCTTCAGGCCTCCCTGCCGAGAGACACTGCCAGCTCCGCCCCCTCCTAGCCTCTTCCTAGCGCTCGCACACGCTATCTAGGGAACCTTAAAGGGCCCGCAGCGGGAGTTCCTGCAGCTCCTCCCTGTGATGTCAGGGCTTGCTGGTATTCAATCCAGCTCTTCACCTGCAGCAGACGACTTGGCTACAGGTCTGCTCCTTGTGCTTCTGGCTTGGTTGTTGTTTCAGAGTCCTGCTTCTTGTTCCAGTTCCAGCTCCTCGCTCCTGCTCTGCTCCTGCCTCCCTGTCCCAGATCCTGCTTCCTGCTCCTTCCTGGTCGTCTTCCTCCATTTGTATCTCCTCTGGTTCTCGACCGTGGACTGGCTTCGGATCTCCTTCTGGCTCTCAACCTCAGACTGGCTTCGGATCTCCTTTTGGCTCTCAACCTCGGACTGGTTTCGGATCTTCTCTGGCTTCCTGACCTCGGAGCGGCTATCATATCTTCTGGCTTCTGACCTTGGACTGCCGGCATCATATCTTCTTCACCTGCCATCTTCCCAGGGGCCCCACCTAAGACCAGCCGGCCCCCGAACCCAAGGGCTCAACCTACGGGGAACAGGAAACTAAGCTCCAGCTGGCCCCAGTCTTCCATCAACCTTGCCTCCTATCATTGGGAACCTGTGATGGACCATCTTCCCAGGTAGCAACAATCCCAACACAGGTCAAGGGTCCACATTCCAAAGAGGTCATAACACTGGAGAAGAACAGACAGCTTCCACACGGGCACCCAGGTATCAGGCCAAACTCTGTTACATGTAGACTTCTAGGACACCGGAGCTCTTCTGCTTAGCAGCAGGGAGGGGCAGTGGTGATGCCTCAGGCATCATCTTCAGGTGTAAATGGTTCTCTTTTTCTGTTGTCCCTCTCTAGGTCCTTTTGCTGGCTGCTTTTATCAAGCAAAGCATGAATATGCAAGAGAGATCATGCATAGTTAAGCAGCTGGATGGACTGAGTCATTTTTGCTACAGACAGCTAGCCCCTCTTTTCTCATCGGGGGGAGGGGGGGTGTCACTGCTCCTACTACGTGGAACCCTCAAACTTGAATATGGTCTTGGTTCTATCACTTCTTGATCAGTGCTGCTGTGCCACATCAGCATTTTTCTGTGAGCTAATCTATTAGATAAACTGCCCTTTAGATAGGTGTTTTTCATCTCCAGGTAGACTTAGGTTATTTTTCTGTCCCATACACCTGGGTAGCTTACTTCATTATTTGTGGAGAGAAGCTTATAGCCCTTAAATTAAATAAGCAGATTAGATAACCTAGGTAGTATTGTTGTCCTGGTCAAAAGTTCCTAATCTTGTTTTTCTATTGAAATACATCAGCATATCTTATATGAAGTCTGCATCCTTCTTGCAGAGTCAGTATTCATATTTTTACAGTGAATCCTCTAATATCTCCCTATAGAAATGGAGGCTGAGAGGAAATATGAGGAGAGACTACTTTACTGAGAAGGTGCTATAGATGTCTGGGATAATTTAAACCTGTTGAAGATAGAGGAATAACTCATCCAAATTGTGTATTGCATTATGTCACACAGTTGTATACAAAAGTTTAAGCATCCCTGGTCAAATTGTCTGTCTCAATGATTCTCAATCAGGTCTACCCTGTAAAGTGCGGCCGCGTTTACCCTGCTCCTAAGCCGCTTTTTACTCACTTTCCGGCCGCGTTAGCCCTTCCTGCGATCCCGAATCCCCTTTAACCTACTCCTACCGCGTCCTAAATTCCCCGGGCAACCCCTTCCGCACGCGGCATGTATATTGCATGCAAACGAGCGAATTAGCTATTCCCTAGCATCCCGTAACCCGCACCCCGACTATCGCTAGTTTTCCCTGCCGTTTTGTCGCGCGTTTAACCTGCAAACTTACCGCCTACCCTGACCCCTGCGGTAGAGGCAGGGGTAAGGGTAGGTGGCAAGCTTTCCCCCAGCCCCCGCTCACCTGCCCCAGCCGCGATCATGGGTGCCGGTCTCCGTGGCAGCCCTAGTCCTCTCCCCTGCTCCCGAAGCCAAAAAAAAAAAGCGAAAAAAAGTTGCAGCCCCCTCCAATGTCCGGACTGGGGCTGCCACGGAGACTGCAACGGCGAAGCAACGGCGAAGCAAAAAAAAACCAAAAGTAATTTTGGTTTTTTTTTTCCAAAAGCAAAAAAACCAAAAGCAAAAAGTAAGTCGCTTCGCTGCTTCACTCTTCCCTCCTCCCAGAGCAGGGCGCAAAAAGCAGCCTTGCTCCGGGAGGAGGGAAACGGCGAAGCGACTTACTTTTTGCTTTTGGGTTTGTTTTTTTTGCTTCGCCGCTGTGTCTCCCCTCCTCCCGGAGCAGGGCGCGAAAAGCAGCCTTGCTCCGGGAGGAGGAGGAGAGACACAGCGGCGAAGCAAAAACAACCCAAAAGCAATTTTGGTTTTTTTTTTCAAAAAGCGACAATTTTGGTTTTTTTCCAAAAGCGACTTACTTTTGGGATCTGTCAAGATCCCAAAAGTAAGTTGCTTTTGGACGCCTGCACAACTTACTTTTGCAGCCATCAGCAAACACGATCGTAAGCTCCTCCCGACAAAGACGAAGATGGCCGCCTGCACGGGGGAAAGCGTGCAATTGGCCGCTGAAGACGTGACGTCACGACGTTTGGCGTCACGGGATGTGACGCCACGTCTTGAGCGGCCAATTGTACAATTGCCACAAAGCCCCGGGACGCGCGAATGTCCCGGGGCTTTGTGGCGGGGGGCGTGGCGGTATGACGTGGCGTTTCGGGGGCGTGGTTTCGGCCCAGGGGCATTCCGGGGGCGTGGCCGCAGCCTCCAGAACAGCCCCCGGGACCGGACCATGGAGCGGAGCAGAGATTCCACTAGACAAGCGGTCTGGCACCGGAACAGAGGGCAGGCCCTCTGTTCCGATGCCAGGCCCTCTGTTCCAGTGAAGCAGTACTGTGGAATAGATGGTAGTTGTACTCACAGATGGAAACTGTTAGTTAAGTCCTCCAAGTAGAAAGGTTTGAAGATGCAGGCAGCGACTCAGGGAACATGGGCCCTCGAGGAGCGAGTACCAGTTTCCTGATAGCACCTGAAAGAAACAGAAGAGGCCCCTGAGGAGCGGATACCCCGTTAGCAACCCCAAAGGGTGTAAGAGTTCCGGATAGAGCTGAAGAGGCAGAGCAGCTTCGGTATGGAGAGCGAATCCCATCCATAGAGATACAGTTGCTAACTTGATGAGCTAGCAAATACTATAGGCTTAAATATCCGGGCAGCGTGACGTCATATCAGGGGGACGCCCCTGAGGTTTGCGCCAACGTGGAAATAAAGATGAGGGCGGCAAGCACGCGTGCACACCCTAAGGTACCTTGGAGGAGCATGGCGGGAGGCAGCACCAAAGCCAGTCCGGGAACGCCAAAGAGGATGGCAAACAGACGCCATGGCAACCAGTAGTCTGAGGTGAGCGGGAGGAGCCATAAGTAGTGAGAGGTAGGCGGGGCGAAGCCGTCGAAGACCGACGGTCGCAACATCGGTTCAGTGTGCTGCAGCAGTTAAAAAAGCAAACAGAATGTTGGAAATTATTAGGAAGGGAATGGTGAATAAAACGGAAAATGTCATAATGACTCTGTATCGCTCCATGGTGAGACCGCACCTTGAATACTGTGTACAATTCTGGTCGCCGCATCTCAAAAAAGATATAGTTGTGACAGAGAAAATACAGAGAAGGGCAACCAAAATGATAAGGGGAATGGAACAGCTCCCCCATGAGTAAAGAGGTTAGGACTTTTCAGCTTGGAGAAGAGACGGCTGAGGGGGGATATGACACAGGTGTTTAAAATCATAAGAGGTCTAGAATGGGTAGATGTGAATCGGTTATTTAGTCTTTCAGATAATAGAAAGACTAGGGGGTACTCCATGAAGTTAGCATACGGCACATTTAAAACTAATTGGAGAAAGTTCTTTTTCACTCAATGCACAATTAAACTCTGGAATTTGTTGCCA
Source organism: Rhinatrema bivittatum (assembly GCF_901001135.1). NCBI lineage: Eukaryota > Metazoa > Chordata > Amphibia > Gymnophiona > Rhinatrematidae > Rhinatrema > Rhinatrema bivittatum. Next base: position 409,228,345 of record NC_042617.1, read on the forward strand.
GAGGATGTGGTTAGTGCAATTAGTATAGCTGTGTTTAAAAAAGGATTGGATAAGTTCTTGGAGGAGAAGTCCATCACCTGCTATTAATTAAGTTGACTTAGAAAATAGCCACTGCTATTACTAGCAACAGTAACATGAAATAGACTTAGTTTTTGGGTACTTGCCAGGTACTTATGGACTGGATTGGCCACTGTTGGAAACAGGATGCTGGGCTTGATGGACCCTTGGTCTGACCCAGTATGGCATGTTCTTATTTTCTTATGTTCTTTTAGCATCTCCATTTCATTTTTCATTTTTCTTGCAGCAGAAATCATTGAAGATAGAGTATTACTGCTAGGTTGACTGATGCCATTTTGAAATACAATAGCTGTGGTAGGAGTGACTGGAAATCATTCCTGTCCCCTTTAAACCTGTCAATGGGGAAAGGAGGGTTGAAGAAGCATGAGAGTGGGGACCGAGGGGACCATTAATTTTCGATGTTTGGACATGGCCCCAGATTGGGCATTGTTTCTTTTCCTTTTTTTTTACTTTCTTTTTTGGTTTTGTTTCTTTTTTTCATTTTGACTCACTTAAATGAATCAAAATGAAATAGAGGTGCAATGAAAAATGAAATACAAAATGAAAAAAAAAAGTTTTCCAGAGCAGACCCCTATTAATAAGATCATTGAAATATAAATATGATTTAATATAGGTATTTTTCATGAATGATAGCATTACCATTGGGGAACAGGCAATAATGCTAATGTATCTGCAAATAGTGCACATTTTAAATGAGTGATAGCAAATGCCCAAATTAATGCTAATACATAGACCCCATAGTCCTGGTGTTGCGTCTGTCTGTCGCAGATGGCCGCGATCGCTCTGCTTTACCCCTCTTCTATCCTTTTCCTCCTCCCTGGGAAAGATGGCTGCCTCCGGTGCTGATTGCCGAAACCCTCAGCATCTCCGACACAGCATGGGCGTTCCCATCCGCCATGCTTCTTCCTGAGGCCTCCTAGGTGGGTGCACACATGCCACCTACGCTTTTGAATACATCATGATGGGAACCTCAGGAGCGTCCCCACCGCATAACGTCAGTACCTCCGGGTATTTAAATCTCCGCTCCGCTATAGCCCAACGAGTTAGCAAGGACTTCGGTTTTGCTGCTATGACCACTTCTAAGCTGCTCACTTGGATTGTTCTCCGGACACACAAGTCCGCTTAGGTCCCAGAGCTCCGTCTAATGACCCCCTAAGATTGTGTCAATAGTATCAAATGATCATGTGCCTGATTTAGATTTAACACAATTCCTGGAAACATCTAGGGAAATAATGATAAGTAAGAGAGGAACTTTGTTTATACAATGTGTATTAGCACAAGATAGAGAAATACTTAAAGCTTTTTTTCACAATAGGAAGACACCTTTTCTGGGTCAGTCCATATGGGGTTTTCCAGATATTATACATTCTACTCAAGAACACAGGAAAAGATTTCTTTCATTGCGAAATGAAGTAGTGGGCATGGGAGCTAAGTTTAGTCTTAGGTTCCCATACCAATGCATAGTGAATAAGCAAGGGGTTAAAAATGTATTCTTTGAACCTGATCAGTTACAACATTTGTAAACTCAAGAACTTTGGTAAGTCCAAGTTAAGAAATATCTTGATTACGGTATGGAAAAAAAAAAAAGTTAAGTAACACTAACTTCTCTATTTCTAATATTTCCATTAGAGATATGTTTTCAATTTCTTTTGATCACTCAGGATAGGAGTTGTCTCTCGTTTCATTAATATTACATGGGAAGATGTTGCAGTTAGCTTAATTTAATTCATAATAGTCTATCTTTTGTTTCCTTAATATGTTGTAAGTGTGAAAGTAAGAAACTGCAAAACTCCTTGTATTTTTCCTTGAAATATACCTGTATGGATGGTTAAAATTCTATAAATAAATAAATATAAATAAATAAATAGTTATTTAATTATTTATTTAGGGCTTTTTTATACCGACACTCATGATACCAATCATATCGTATCGGTTTACAATAAACAGCGGTGCAATAACATTAACATCAACGTGAACAATAGGCGAAGAGTGAAAAAGTGAATAAAAGTTACAATAAAACAGGGGCACTTGAACTGGGAAGAGGAAAAGCCAGAGTCATGGCTAACATAGAAATAAATAATATCTAGTCTCAGAAATAAATAATATCAAGTCATATACTTAGGGCTATAATAATCACTTGTACTCAGGACTGAATATTATCAAATATATAAATAATATCCTATATTCAGGGCTGTAAAGTATCAAATGTTCCTGACTAAATAGTATTAGTTCATAAAACTCGGGACCAATTAATATAACGTCAGAAGCCATGTCAGGGATGGGGAACGTCGAATGGTGGACCAAGGCGAGTTATTGCGGTTGGGGTGGTCATAGATCAGGGAAGGCTTGTCGAAATAGCCAAGTCTTGAGTTACTTTTTGAATGTCTGCGTGCAAGGTTCTTGTCTAAGGTCTGGGGACATGGTGTTCCAGATGGTTGGCGCTGCTGTCGAGAAGGCTCGATCTTTGGTGGATGAGAGATGTGTGGATTTGGCTGGTGGGGTGGGGGTGTAGTGAGCCGTTGTATGCTTCTCTGATGGGTCTGGAAGAGAAGTGCAGCGTGAGTGGGTAGTGTAAATCGATGGGTGTTCTGTTGTAAATAGCTTTATGGATGATGGAGAGGCACTTGTGTAGAATTCTGAAGTTTACTGGGAGCCAATGAAGGTTTTTCAGGATAGGTGTGATGTGGTCTCTTCTGTTGGAGTTTGTTAAAATTCTGGCGGCCGAATTTTGTAGCATCTGCAGCGGTTTGGTGGAGGAAGCGGGAAGGCCTAGCAGAATGGAATTGCAGTAATCTAATTTAGAGAATATAATGGCCTGGTATTATATTCTCTAAATTATAAATTAATGCATCATTTATACTCTTCAAATACTTGAAGAGTATAAATGATGCATGGGAATCAAGCCTTTTCCAGTGGAAAGAAAGCTGTAGAACAAGGGTCATAATGTGAAGCTCCAAGGGGGTAGACTCAGGAAGAGTGTCAGGAAATATTTTTTCATGGAAAGAGTGATGGATGCATGGAATGCCCTCCCGGAAAAAGTAGTTAAGAACTGTAATGGAATTTAAAAGAGCTTGGGATAAACACAGAAGATACCTAGCTCCTAAAGGATGGAAATGAAGATAAGGGATAACCTGCATTCTGGTAACCTGCATGGAACAGCAGTTACTATCCTTAACAGACAGACTGGATGGACTAATTGGGTCTTTTTCTGCTGTCATTTACTTTGTTACTATGTTACATCTGCTGACCATAATGCATATACAATCACTTCTATGTCTAATATTGTTGCGTTGTTTCACTAGTAAACAAATAATTTATACAATGTTTCTTGTGTGATATTGGTAGAGTGTATCTTACCTTAGTGTTTCTTAATTTATTCTTCAGTGTGGGGTAGATTTTATAAATGTACGCCCGCGCGTACTTTTGTTCGCGCACCAGGCGCAAACAAAAGTATGCCGGATTTTATAAAATATGCACGTAGCCATGCGTATCTTATAAAATCCGGGGTTGGCGTGCGCAAGGGGGTGAACATTTGTGCACCTTGCCCACGCAGAGCCCTGCGCGCGCTGCCCGTTCCCTCCGAGGCCGCTCTGAAATCGGAGCGACCTCGGAGGGAACTTTCCTTCGGCCTCCCCCACCTTCCCCTCCCTAACCCACCCCCTCAGCCCTATCTACACCCCCCCTACCTTTATTGTGAAAGTTATGCCTGCTCCAGGCAGGCGTAACTCGCACGCACCGATCGGCCGCCGCCACGCAATTCCCCAGCCCAGAAGCAATTTCGGAGGCCTTGGCCATGCCCCCAAAATGCCCCCGGCCCTGCGCCATGCCCCCGACACGCCCCCTAGCAAAGCCCGGGACTTGCGCGCGTCCCAGGGCTTGCATGCACTGCCGAGCCTATGCAAAATAGGCTCGGCGCGCGCAGGGGGGGTTTGAAAGGGTTACGCGCATAACTTATGCGCGTAACCCTTTTAAAATCTACCTCTTTGTGTGCATAGCAGTTGAAAATCTTTGACAAGTAGTTTTAGATTCTGATACTGTCAGTGAAGTTGCAGCAAGCATGCTTAGCTGGATTTTCAGACCAGTGTATTCAGATTTGTAGCTAGAGTCCACCTTTGCTCTGATAAACAGTATTAAAGGATAAAGATAAATCAACTTGTGCAACCTTACTCAATAAGTTTCAAGCTTCAAAAGGGAAAAGGAACAAAATCGCAACTGTAATTTTGCTTGGTAGCTCAAAGTTACTGTGCTCTGTATTTGTGTCTCCAGGGTCACAAAATCAAATATTTATTCTGGCAGTTGAGCAGAACTCAAGAAGTACTGTAGCCAATTTATTTGGAAGGCACATAAGTCTTGGTAAATTGTGCAATTTCAGTTTTTTGACCATAGGTTAATCACTGCTTTAGCCTGTTTGTTTTTAACACTCATAGTACTTCTCTACCCAGTCCTTGGAGATGCCTATCTAGATTAGTTTTCAGGATACCCACAATGAATATAGAAGAGGAACGTTTACATACATTTGGTCCAAGAGCCAAGTTGATGGATGCAAATACATCTTACACATACTTATTCCAAATACTCTGAAAACCAGATTAGGTGGTCATAGTGAAAGATCCAAGGCTTGCATTCAGAACGACTGAGCTAAAGCAATATACCTAGGGCTTCTGTTTTTAGGCTTTAATCAATGAACACTGATAAAACACTCCCAAGACAAAAACAAGCTCAGATGTTTATTGGATAAACAGCAGAAAAACACCACTGCCTTAATATTCCCTTATTCAGCCCTAGCTTCCCTTGGATTCTCCACTCTGTTTTTATGCCTTTTCTATGCTGGTGATACCTCAGCTGCACAAGCTTTTGGCAGTTGATGGGCAGCCATCCTCCTCCTCCCACCAGCGAGCATTGGAGTTGATGACACGATGACTATGAGCAGGAACTGGGAAGCGTGAAAGTGGTAGGGACAGGGATAGGAGAAAGCTGAGAAAAGGTTGGAGGGGAAAGAGTGTGCTGGAGCTGCAGTTATGGGGAGAAGAGTGCTGAAGCTGGGATCATGTAGGGAAAGTGCACTGGGGCTATAAGAAGGAGAATGCTAGATGGAGGCTTTGTTCTGGTGGCTGAGGGAATACAAAGGCTGAGGGAATGCCATTCACTGGGGGGAGTGTAAGCATTATTTTGTTACGGCAGTATGTTTATGTTATGGAAATGTATGTAGTTGATTCAGCCAGAAAAGATAGTTAACAATAGTACTTGTGCTGAGAAAAAAAATCTAACAATTTTTTGTACCTTCAAAGAACCCTCAATTAGCTGGAAATTAAACACTTAAATTTACAGTTTATAAACAACTAAAAATAAAGCTCTAAATATACCTTAACGTGTTGACTTGCTCCATGACTGTGTGCAAAGCCTCCGGTTTCCAGTGGCAGCAACTGAGTCGATTCTGTGGCAAAAATTAGAAAATTCTGTAGAATAATTCATAAAGCACGATTGCAAAAATGTGAATATATACTTGCATATAAAACATTAAAAGGAGAGAGAGGCGGAGAAGGTGGGAATCAGGAAAGGAAGACAAATCATTCAGTGGCCTGGGATGGAGAGATGAACAGAGAAAGGTGCAGCAGATCCAACTGGACAAATAATGTTCAGAAACCTGTGCCAGAGAAAGGACAGAATGTTCATCGGCCAGGCAGAAGAAGGAAGGGTAATAGCAGCAGCTCTGGAAGGGAGAAAGCATGTACAAAGGGAGGTAGAAAAGGGAATCCAGCAGCAAGGTGAGGGTAGGAGAGAGAGAGAGAGAGACTGGTATCCCGTAGGGGCAATGGTTATTAGAGGTGGAAGACAATATCAGGATCCATAGTGTTCCATGATTCCATGAGGAAGTACGAAATTTACAGATTCTGTTGTAGTTAATGTGGAATTGTGGGGAAACCAGTGGACCTGCCTATGAGTGTATTTTGCCCTTAAATGTTAATTTGACAAAAAGCTGGGATATATACCAGTTAACAGTTGCTCTTTGGTTGGGCCATTGTCTCCCTTTAGAGAAAAATGTAATTTGGGGGGGATGGTTTAAAATGTTACTGTGTCTTTAAATCTTGTTATCTGCTGCACGTCCTGTGTGGAGGAAATGAGACCCCCTAGTAATAAGAGTGAGAATCTTAGAGCGGCATGAGAGATTGCTAGAGGTGGTTCTGGTTCAGGGAACTGGTAACAGCTGCTCAGCTGGTAAGTTGGTAAGTTTTATGGAATCAGCTTGTATAAATTACAGGTACCAGTAACATGTCTGAAAGCTCGGGAAATCTCCATGTGGACTCTTGTATGTCTTTTTGCATTCTGCTGTAACAAGTCTTCTATAGTGCTGAAACCAACGGTATGTGAATATTTAACTGAGAATTACATCACCTTCAAGTTGTCTTCTGTAAATAAAGCAAACGTGTTTTGGAACAGCCACAGGTGTGAGAATTCTGTTTCGGGGGGAGAGCGGACTGCCAAGCTGAGTGTTAAGAACATAAGAACATGCCATACTGGATCAGACCAAGGGTCCATCAAGCCCAGCATCCTGTTTCCAACAGTGGCCAATCCAGACCATAAGAACCTGGCAAGTACCCAAAAACTAACTCTATCCCATGTTGCTGTTGCTAGTAATAGCAATGGCTATTTTCTAATTCAACTTAATTAATAGCAGGTAATGGACTTCTCCTCCAAGAACTTATCCAATCCTTTTTTAAACACAGCTATACTAACTGCACTAACCACATCCTCTAGCAACAAATTCCAGAGTTTAATTGTGCGTTGAGTGAAAAAAAAACTTTAGAAGATACGCGCGTAGCCGCACGTATCTTATAAAATCCAGGGTTGGCGCGCGCAAGGGGGTACACATTTGTGCAACCTGCGCGCGCTGAGCCCAGCACGCGCTGCCTGTTCCCTCCGAGGCCGCTCCAAAATCGGAGCAGCCTCGGAGGGAACTTTCCTTCCGCCTCCCCTCACCTTCCCCTCCCTTCCCCTACCTAACCCACCCCCCCGGCCCTATCTAACCCCCCCTACCTTTGTAGGCCTCGACCATGCCCCCGGGCCGGCGCCATGCCCCTGGGCCCACCCCCGACACTCCGCGTCACTCGTGGCACACCCCCGAAACGCTGAATCACTCGCAGCACGCCCCCCTGACACGCCCCCGACAAACCCCTCCATGCAAGCCCCGGGACTTACGCACGTCCCGGGGCTTGCAAAATAGGCTCGGCGCGCACAGGGGGGGTTTGGGGTAGGTTTTCGGGGGGTACGCGCGTACCCCTTTGAAAATCTACCCCAATATTCAAGGTGTGGTCTTTCCATAGAGCGATACAGAGGCATTATGACATTTTCCGTTTTGTTCACCATTCCCTTTCTAATAATTCCCAACATTCTGTTTGCTTTTTTGACTGCCGCAGCACACTGAACCGACAATTTCAATGTGCTATCCACTATGACGCCTAGAACTCTTTCTTGAGTGGTAGCACCTAATATGGAACCTAAGATTGTGTAACTATAGCATGGGTTATTTTTCTCTATATGCATCACCTTGCACTTATCCACATTAAATTTCATCTAACATTTCAATGCCCAATTTTCCAGTCTCACGAGATCTTTCTGCAATTTATTAAAATCTGCTTGTGATTTAACTACTCTGAACAATTTTGTATCTGCAAATTTGATTACTCACTCGTCATATTTCTTTCCAGATCATTTATAAATATATTGAAAAGTAAGGGTCCCAATACATATCCCTGAGGCACTCCACTGCCCACTCTCTTCCACTGAGAAGGGAGTGGGCAGTTTGCGAGTCTGAACTCAGACCGCGGGAAGAAAAGGGTTACACAGGAATAGCCATTTGGATTTGCTGATGGAACGGTTTATGGATTTGTATGGATGTTATAGATACGAAGCTTGGAAGAAGTCATTCCCCTGAAGCAGGACCTTGGGATCTGAAACATGGCTGTGTCGGGACTTTGACGCGTTCTTCATCGATAAGTATCATGTTTTAAAAATTTTTTGGGATTGTGACTGGATATCTTGGTTTTTCAGCACTACTTCGGAAATATAATATGTCAGTTGTTAAGACTTGAAGTTTGTCAGCAAACTTGTGAGACTGGTTTTATTGAAAATATACAAAAAAACCCAAAACATAAGTGTTACTAAATAAAAGCAAAGTGATCCTATATCATAAGAGAGTCTGCTGTTAATACTGACTCTAGGATTAAGGGTCCAACAAAATTTGATGGCAGTTGGGTGTGCTATAAATAATACCAGCTTAACTATTGCTTAGATTTTGTTTACAAATAAGGTTACTGGAATACACAATTTGTGTGTTGGTGGGTGTGGTTTGTGATTGATATCGTATCTTGTGTTCTTCATCCATACTTGGCCTGACTTCCTGATACTGACCTCTTGCTTTGGACCTGATCTTGTTTGCCTTCCACCTGGATCTAACCTCTTGCCTTGCCTCTTCACTTCGGGCCATGGTGGGAAGGGGTCCACCACAGCCCCGCTGCTCTCATCTGTTTCAGGCCATGGCGGGATGGGCTCTGCCACTACTCCGCTGGCCTTCTCTTCACTTTGGGTTATGGTGGGATGGCGTCCGCCACAGCCCCGCCGGCCTCCTCTTCATTTCAGGCCATGGCGGGATAGGCACCATCACAGCCCCACAAGTCTGTTCATTGCCTTGGGCTATGATGGGATGGGCATGCCCCAGTCCTACTGGTCTCTTCTTCACTTCAGGCTGTAGCAGAATGGGGTCCACCACAGACCAGCCAGGCTTCCTGCACTGGGAAGGGTGCAAGCTGTGCGTCCGCAGGAAAAGTTGTGCATAAGTGCACATGTGCAGCTTAGAGTTGCATGTATATATGAGCACAAAACATTTCCCGCACAGGTGTGCAGCTTAGAGAGAACATTACTGGTGGTGGTCAGCAGCACTGTTGTTCTGGGGGGAGAGACAGGGAAGACGCGATAGTTTCCCAAGTTGGTGGTGCACGGCACTCCCCATTTTAATGTTACACCAATGCCCCACATTTCCTGATTACAAAAAATATCCTGGGATAGCTGTGTCTCTCTCTCCCACCCCTAAAAACCCCTTACTCAGATAATAAAGTATTATGGAGGCCAGGTCCCCCCATCTCTCCTGTCCACCATGTAAATTAGGTCCCCACTGCACATCACCCCCACATCTGCCACCCAAAGCCTAAAAATCCCTGCCAGGAGTGGGGTTTGCACTTATCTGCTAACGGTGAGGTCCAGCCCAGCATTTGTCAAAGCTGCACCGGAAGGATAAACTTTACTCAGGTTATGCTTCCAGTGCAGCTCTGACAGATGCTTCTATAATTCAGCTGGATAAGTGGCTGAATATTGCTATTTTGCCATTTAGACGGATAACTTACGAGAGGGATGGGTGGTTGGGACGGGAGACCTTGGAAGGCCCCATTTTCTTTTATTGGTTTGTTTTTGGGGGGGTTTTTTATTATGTTTGATTCATTTCTTTCACACAATCAAAACAAATCAAACATTCCACACAACGAAATTTATGGTAAACAAGCCTCCTGAAAAAGAACTGAAAAACAAAAATGAATTTTTTTAAAATCCCTGCACACCATTAAATACAACCCACCAAAAGCCCTCACTTTCCCTTGGAAAGTGATTAAGAAGAATTGACTGTGCAAGACCATTCAAGAGAAGAGCTTTCTTATTGTGGTAGATTCTTATTCAAGGTGGCTTGGGGTGATTGCAGTATCCCCACAAACATCTGCTTCACCAATTATAGCTCTTTGACAGTTATTTGCAACTTATGGGCTACTGGACACGACTGTGTCAGACAATGAGTCTGCTTTCACATCTGATGACTTCAAAGATATTGTGCAAAGAAACCTCATTAAAGCTAACACCATTGCACCTTGCCAACCCCAGGCAGAAAAATGCCTGGGCTGCATATTTTAAGACTCAAACCACACAACATAAAAAGTCAGTTACAATATAGTGTATATTGCATAATTTATCAATATTGTGCAGAATCATGGCTATGCTACATTTTTTTTCTTTTTGTAATCAAAAGTTTTATTAAAGAAAAATTACAGATGTAAATGGTACATACCAAATATTACAAACCATCAGTAAACTACAATACACAAATATCCTTCTATTTTAGACTTTTAATTCTGCCTTTTTCCCTCCTCCTTTCCATTGTGCTGCATTTTTTGATATTTTGTCATATACAGATTGACATACTGTGTCTGAAGAATTAATAAAGCTTCTTAAATCCATTTCTGGAATTGAATAGCTCAGGAGATTGGCATTCAGATACAAAGTCCTTCACCTTTAATTTGCCAATTGAAATCCCACCCAGGTTCATCGTGACTACAAGTGCTTAGCATCTGAGCAGTGCCCAGTGATCTGGGTAAACATATTGGCCTCAGTCTAGTGTCTATGAAATAATACTTGGTCACAAACCATGCTAGTTGTTATTCGCAGCTAGGGCAAGGATTAAATGAATGCAGAGACTGAAAAGATTTTCAATGGCATTTCTTATCAGAACGTGTTGGTGGTTTATATTGTGTTAAAGCTTGCAGAACCACTATCCCAGCTGCAGGAGTGCAATGTGGGGGGACATAAGAACATAAGAACATGCCATACTGGGTCAGACCAAGGGTCCATCAAGCCCAGCATCCTGTTTCCAACAGTGGCCAATCCAGGCCATAAGAACCTGGCAAGTACCCAATAACTAAGTCTATTCCATGTTACCGTTGCTAGTAATAGCGGTGGTTATTATCTAAGTCAACTTAAATAATAGCAGGTAATGGACTTCTCCTCCAAGAACTTATCCAATCCTTTTTTAAACACAGCTATACTAACTGCACTAACCATAATTTCTGACAACAAATTCCAGAGTTTAATTGTGCGTTGAGTGAAAAAGAACTTTCTCCGATTAATTTTAAATGTGCCACATGCTAACTTCATGGAGTGCCCCCTAGTCTTTCTATTATCTAAAAAAGTAAATAACTTATTCGCATCTACCTGTTCTAGACCTCTCATGATCTTAAAAACCTCTATCATATCCCCCCTCAGCCGTCTCTTCTTCAAGCTGAACAGCCCTAACCTCTTCAGCCTTTCCTCATAGGGGAGCTGTTCCATCCCCTTTATCATTTTGGTCACCCTTCTCTGTACCTGAATCTTACCATAAAACATGCATCGTAATTATCATATGTTTACTTTTAGGGAATGTTTATTCTAGATTATTTTCATAATAAAGAAATGAATGATCAGAAATACAATCAAGTTAGGAAGAAAAGAAATTAAGAAAAGGAATCAGAAAAGTAGAAAGATTAACAGCTGTTTAATTTTAATGCACAGTGAAAAAGAAACAACTAATTTCAGAGGAAGAACAAATACAAAGACATGCAAAGGGGCCACTTGAGGCACAAGCCAAACTAAGAGGAAGGTAAAAATATAATGTAGGAGGTGAGTGAACGACATTGTATGTCAGGCCAGGAAGGTCTAATCACATCAGATGGTATGAAAAGTGTGAGATGTAATAAGGCAAGTTATAGAGTGAGCCACCGTAGTTTGACAGAGGGAAGGAGGAGGTTGGCCAATAAAGATTCACAGATGTCCAGTCACAAAATAATCAATTTCTGGATGAGAAATTTGCTAGCAGGGAAAAGATGAAAAGAGAAATTGTAGAAAGATTAAACAGATAACATAGTTTAGCAACAGTGCAGATGTGACATAAAAGGGGCAGACCTGTAGCAAAAATAACTTCAAGAATGCTAGGGGAGAGGGAAAGAAAAGGCTAAGGAGAAGTTTGTGTGAGAAACTAAATGAAGAAAACAGGAGTTTGCTCTTCCCAATGTTAAGGATTAGACACAAAAGGGTAGGTATTCAAAGTGTATTCAGCACTTTTTAACCAGATAAGCGGGACTTTGGTGGCTAAGTAGCAGCTGCTGAATATGTGCCTAAGTTCAGTGGTCGCTGCTTAGCCGTATATGTCCCTTATATAGATAAAAGTAACTCTCACATAAAGTGGGCGTGCACTGGGCGGATCAGATGCAGAGTGAGTTAACCGTATAACTTGTACGGCTACTTACCAATGTTTGCAGTTAGCAGGTAAGTTCACATCTAAGTTTAGACGTCCCATAGAGCAAGTCTAAATTTAGCAGGGTAGACTTAGCCAGCGAAGTGTGCACATAGACGCATATATTCAGCAGCTTTGCCGTGCCACTGAATATGCATCGTAACTTAGCTAGATCAGTTCTAACCGGCTAAGCTACTTACATGGTCAGCTTTGAATATCTACCACAAAGAAAATATCACTAGGGAACATAAAATAAAGGACAGAAGAGATCAGAGAAATGACAGAGAAGGTGAATGAGAGAAAAGAAAATGTGGTTATTGTCTGCACAAAAGTGATAGGAGAGCCCAAAAGTAAAAATCAGAACCCAGAGATGACTAAGTAAGCACAGTGGAACATGAACTGACTATGCATGTGGAAAGTAGCAGAAAAATGCAGACATAGGCCAAATTGTATAGGGTGCCTCAATCCTGATTAAAAGGAACTTTCAAATGCACCTTAGCATGGTGCTTATACATATTGGGCCGGATTTTAAAAGCCTTGCGTGCGTAAATCTGGGCAGATTTACGCGCGCAGGGCACTCGCGCACCTATTTTGCATAGGCCGCCGGCGCGCGCATAGCCCCGGGACGTGCGTAAGTCCCGGGGCTTCGTAAAAGGGGTGGGAGGGGCGTGTCCAGGGGACATGTCTGGGGTGTGTCCGAGGTCAGGGGGCGGTTTGGGGCGGGTCCGGGGGTGTGGCGCCGGCCCGGGGGCGTGGCCGAGGCCTCCGTACCAGCCCCCGGGTCAGGGTGATGGCGCGCCAGCAGCCCGCTGGCACGGGCAAGCGTAAATCTGCCGACAAAGATACGTGCGTATCTTATAAAATCTAGCGTACGTTTGTTCGCGCGTGGTGCGTGAACAAAAGTATGCGCACGCGCTGTTTTTGAAAATGTACCCCTTTATATCTATTGAACTCCAGAAGGAAGCTCTCTTTGGCACAATGCAAGTTCTGAGGTAAGCACTAGCAGTAAACTTCAGACGGAGATTATATCCAGCATACCCTGGCTTATGCATGAGGATCGTTCCTATCATGGTGTGCACAAAACAAACCCATTTGGAGACAATATTCCAAGAGTAATATGTGTAAAGCAGAAATCCTGCTTGCTCAGATGAAAACAGGACTGAAGGATATATATTTTTAAAAACAGTGTGGTTTGGCCCTACCAAAACACTCAGACCCTTTATTTAAAAGAAAATATGAACATGAAATTACTGAAAAATACTAGAACAAATGCATTGGCGACAACACTGGGATCTAAGCAAGCTGACATTGAAAAATTCTAGAGGTGAGTTCATCCTTTTAGAAGCTAGGAAAGAAGCTATAGAAAATACCTATTTAGGAGGATTGGCTGAGTATCGTTTACTGTATACTAATGCTCTACAGTGTTCCAAGAGTGGCTAATTGGGAAATCTAATAGCATGAAAAGGCTATTACAGAACATATAATGAGGAAGTTGGGACAGGTCCTGCTCCAATCATCAAAATGCTTTAGCTCCCGCAGTAAAATATGCATGAACTTCATTATTCTTTTTTGAACATGCAAAGTCAGCACCATGTGGAACTGGACAGAGAAACACACAGACCATGGCCAAGGCTTGATGGCAACTCAAAATATGAGCAAGAACCCAAAAACACTTGACTATGCTTCGGCCAGGATGTTGTCTCAATTAAGTATCCTCTCAAACTCTTATGTCATCGATATCCGTAGGAAATAATAGGGCAATGCCATCCAGAAAACTTACATAGTAAATACTTTTCTAGACTCCATCCCTGGAAAAAAAAAAAAAAGCATGACTTTTATGTGAGAGGGAGGGGAAAATTTGCTATAATTATTTTTAGAAACCAGGAAATTCCAAATATGTATTATAGTATAAACACTACAAGTTACACATCGAATATATTATAATATACATTCCTTTCTTATAGAAATTGAGTTGGATACATTCACAAGGGATCTCCCAAAGGGTATATACAGACAGACAGATATGCTGATTATTCCTGCAAATAATGCTTACTGTTGGGTCCAGGTAAGCCACACTTGAGTCCTGAATTAAAGATGAGCACAGGGAGATGTTGACCCATCAGGAAAGCAGGATATCTTTGTGTTGATGGCTCTGTAGTCCCTTGGTCTGGGTCATAATTATATCATTTACAGTTCATATACCTGTCAATCACAGGTGATGTATAAATGAAGTGCATATACTTTACTTTTCTGAGATTTTTCCCTGGGGCTGGGGCAAAGTGTACATTGGGCTGCTTCTTGCAACTTTTCCACTTGGCCTTTTTGGATGGAGATGCTGTGCCATTGTTATGTCTTCACAATGGTTTGTATCTCCAGTTTTGGTTCTGTCTAAATATTAGACTTTAGTAAGACGCTTGTCAGCACTTTTTCAAACAAAGATATGACTCAAAATTTTAGTTAGAACAAGTATAAATTTAATGTTTCATATCTTTGGAAGCACAGGAGCCATCCTTCAAGATGGGCATAGCAACACTGTGTCTTATAATATCTTGTGAAAGCTGTGATTTTATAGTTTAACCATACCTAGAGAATGCTTGTGAGAAAATTCTTTACCAATATTACAGTATCATAAACTAATCTTTTTCTAACCTGAAAACAACCTCCTCCCACCATAAAAAGTTCCTTTGTCTAAGCATTACTTTGATGCACCTTGTTCCTTCTGATCCTTCTGATCTCCTGTGTTTTGTAAATAGATAGTAGGCCTGAGTTCTGAACAGATAGTAGCTTGAATTCTGTTGCTGGTGCCAGATCTTTAATTAAAGCTGTGACCTCCGGGAATCTTCAGTTCACCTGGCTTCTGTCAGTCGAGATAGGAATCTGTGAGAACCAAGCTGGTATTATGGCTTAAACATCTGCCATTGATAACCTTTATAGCCTTTAATTATAGGCTTTGCAGAACTTACAGGTTTCCCAGATCTTCCACATTCTTGAGTCTGAGGTGGTCAGCAGTTCACTGTATCTCAACAGTTTCAGTCTGAAGCAGCCCGCTGAGGATTCTGGGACTGGCTAAATGAACCAAAGTTCTGAATCAAAATCTTAATTATATCAGTTCAGAGAATAATGACCAAACAGCTTCACAAGTCCACGGAGGCCTATACATCCTGAATTTCAGATATTGTCCATAATTGCTCTTTCAGTTAAGGCAGCAACTTTTCCAGCTTCTTTCAGTTTCTATCTTGTTGGATCAGTAGTTAGAATGAGTTCTCACAAATGTTCATCTTCACTTTTCTGAGATTTCTCCCTGTGACATATAGCTGGGAGGATGCATAGGCTGGTCTCCTTCTAGGAACTTTTCCACTTGGACTTGTTGGTTGGAGATGCTGTACAACTGTTATGCTTTCACAATGATTTGTGTTTCCAGTTGTTTTTCGTTCAGTGAATAATAAGCAAAGGTCTACTTTGTTGATCTTAAGTCTATGTAAATCATCTCCATATCATTTTTTCTGATTGATGATCAATTATGTAGTTTCATCACCTTCTATACTTTATTTTTGTTTTTAATCCATTCACTATGTACAATATTAGAACTGGGTAGGCATATAAATCCTGAATACTCAGAATTCATGGGTTGCAAACAGAGTAAATCTTCCCCAGAGTATACTATATGGTGTTTCTGCTTATGATTTACAAACATCTGTTCACACCACTTCAACTGAACACATATTGTCTACCATTTAGGTGCTGGACATTTTTGTTTCAATTTATTTACTTCTTCAAATATCATCATTGCCAGCCATGGTTGTATTCATTCTGCTTACTTACTGAACAACACCGGGTGCACAGGCAGATTTACTCCGTCAGTTACCATCTACAGCTCAAATTACTTTGCATTCATTATTATGAACTCGACTGTGGATTTATTCCATTATTTTCTTTTCTTTTCAATACCCGCCATTCAGTTTGGCATTGGTGAGGAGATTTATCGCTAACTCGGGAACTTCATGGTGTTTTCCACATATTGTGTCAGTGTGTATTCTGTGCAGTATTTTTTCCTATATGAATTGTATACACTCAATAAAATGTGAATATATTTTAGATGAATGAATATACTCTTTGTGATAGCACAAGTTGGCACTTATATATGACACATCTTTATATATTTTTAAAGTATTTGTGTTAGCCACCATTTTTGCTGAAACATTGTATGCTGTGGGGCATTTTCCACTATGGTGCACTACTGTGTTAAATATCCTGCCATGAGGTGCCTATTAGTGGTGTGTCTTGATGCTATCCTACCTCAATGCTAAGTAGTGTTGAATGAAGGTTGTAGTGTTGTATGATGTGTTGTGAACCTGCCCGCGAGGAGCATGGGCAGGCCCCCTACCTTGCCGCTGCCAGTCGGGCCGCTGGCACTGCTTCCTTTGCAGCGGGTGTGCCGCCGTCGCCAGGCTCCTCCCCAGCTGCCTCCGGGCCTGCGTGGCAGGGTCAGGCCGACAAGGGCTCTCCCTCGTGGCCGGGACCACCGCTGCCGCTCCTGCCCTTCCCGACGTGGCTAGGACCGTCCTTGGGGTGCTTGGAAGGCAGGGAGCCGTCCTCACCGATGCCGGGGTCATCAGCCGGCAGGAAGGCCATCCCTACTGGTGCCTGCTACAGCCCGGGTCCTTGCCCAGCAGGGAAGCCGTCCCTGCCGGTGCCTGCAGCTTCCTGATCTTCCTGCAGCCTGCCATCTCTCCACCTTCATGGTAGGGCTGCCTTGCTTCTCCTCGGGCCTTCCACATGGCTGGGAATGCCACCAACAATCTTGCTCTTCTTCCAGCTTCCCTAGGCATGGGTGTGAGCCTCTCTCCTGCTTTTCAAGGGCCAGCCAGGTGTGGCCCTCTGCTGACCCCTCCCTGGGTGTTGTCCTCTTCAGCCCTACAAAAGGGCTCAGCGTCCAGTCCAGCGTTGTCTTCACAAGTAGTTAGTCACTCCTGGTATCCTGCTGTCCTTCGCTCCAGGAGTCGTCCCTGTTCCAGTACTTCTTCAAGGTCCTGTGTTTCCTGTTCTTCGTTGGAGCTCCTCGTCTTGTCCATGTTCCAGTCCAGATGTCCGCCTGCTGTTCCTGATGTCCGTGATCCAGTCCTGAGGTCTGTCTCCTGACCCTGTAATCTATGTTCCAGTCCAGATGTTTGTTCTCCATTCCTGATGTCTGTGATCCAGTCCAGATGTTGTTTCTCCTGATTCTGATGTCCGTGATCCGGTCCAGTTATCCTGAACCCCTGGTTCCTCCTTGCCACCCTTCCTAGCATGCCATGTCATGGTCCGCAATGAGCCCCATGGGTGGGCTGTGTAGGGGGCTTCATGGTGCAATGCCTTCCTCACTTCTGCAGCACTAACCTCCGGGAGACTTCTGCTTCTGTCCTTAT
The DNA here is from genome assembly GCF_901001135.1 of Rhinatrema bivittatum. Classification (NCBI taxonomy): domain Eukaryota; kingdom Metazoa; phylum Chordata; class Amphibia; order Gymnophiona; family Rhinatrematidae; genus Rhinatrema; species Rhinatrema bivittatum. Next base: position 409,245,910 of record NC_042617.1, read on the forward strand.
CCCTGGTCTACGGAGTCCCTTGTGCTTGCTCCGTCCGTGCCAAAGACTCTGCCACTGGCGGCTGTGTAGGGCTTGCTTCGGGGCAGGCCTCTACAGCTTCTGAGACATGTTCCTTTTCATTGCTCCACATCCCGTCTAGCTTGATGTTACCCAGGTAGAGAGTCCATCAAGCTAGGTTGAGAGAACATTGTACAAATGTCATCATTGTGTGAGTTTCCTCACTCCGAAGGACATCAAATCTTCACAAGAGTGCACTGTTCTGTTCGTAGGTCTCACTCTGCATGTAAAAGTGGCCCCTAAGCCCTACACTACTACCTAAACTTCACCTCGAATTACTAGGTGGGCATCCTATAGTAGCATAAATTGCTAAATACTACAAGGGGCTTGTAGATAGGTTCTCTCTCTCTCTCTCTCTTCACAGTGGTGAAATGAGCAGGTAGGGAAATAAATAAATAGGCTATTACCATAAAACATGCCCCTTTTCCTATCACATGTGATATTTAGTGCAGTTTGATAAATCTAGGTCTAAGGTAATAACAAGTGTAATCACTATTACGAGCAAAACCCAAAATATACTTTTAGGCACTTCATTAGACAAAGGCATGCTCAAAAGCGAAATCAATAAAGAATTAGCCAAATAATTGACAACACAAACAGAATCAATATCCCTCTGTTTCTAAGTACAGATGTATCCTACACATCTCGGTCCAGTAGCTTTCCATACCATCCTCTAAGCATTGACAGTGAGTGGTTATGAAGGCCTAGCTTTTATACTTTTCTTGAGGAAATATGGTTTCTCACAATATTTGTGCAAGTCTTTCTTATTCAAAATATGACAAAGCATTTCTTTTTACTATGAGATAAAAATTACTATGCAATAAGGTGCAGTGAGTGGACAAGTTGTCTGGCTAAATTTAACCAGATAACTTGTCATTTATATTCAGTGGGACAAGTCTCTTGATAAATATCCTCAGCTAAAGTTATCTGGTATCATTATCATTATCTCTGAATATACTCAGTTAAAATTATTCAGTAAGTTTACCAGGATAATTTTAACTTTAACTGGCTATATTCAATGTATAGTTGGTTAAGAAAAAATCACCAGTAGGCCCAATTCCCTATCCATCCCACTACCTGGCCAAAATGCCTGAGCTCTCCTCCTTCCCTAAAATAATTAAAAGAAGATGTAGGCTTTAGTGACCCAAGATTTAGGGCATATGAAAAAAACTCAGACCAGCTCTGGTTCCCTCCTATCCCCTGCCCCTCCCAACTGCAACCCCCTATTCTCATTTCTCACCCATCTGGAACCCCAAAGGTCACCGGAAGCATAATAGATTCATACTGCTCCCAGCAGTATCCAGCATTGCTAACTTACCCATGTAAAATGTATCCTGAACTGTAGCTAACTTTCAGTAAAATAGCATGGCTTGCGACTTTTCAGGCAAGTCCCCTGAGGAAAGGGAGGAGCAGGTTCTATGGTGGTGCTGCTGCTGCCGCCACTGCTGCAGTGCTGGTGAGAGAGGGGAGAAAAGGGGCTGCTAAGGAGAGTGAGAAGCAGGACTCATGGTGCTGCCACAGTGATAGTGGGGGAGGGAAGGGGAGGGGCATCTGAGGAGAGTGAGAAGCAGGTCCCATGGTGGTGCTGCCGCCACCACCAGCACAGTAAAAACTAAGTAGAAGTGAGTTGAATGCTTTGGGAAAGGCTTCTATTCTCCCAGAAGTGCTGCTGCAGAACTGGTGTTGGTCACAGCTGCTCCACAGGCATGGAGCCACTACAACCAACAGCATCCATGTGATCGGCCTACCGGGGCATGCCTAAAGTCATGATAGGCCATTCTGCTCCTGGATAAGTATCAGGGATACTGAAAACTAGGCATTTAGCCAGATAATTTGTGTGTTATCTGGCTAACAGGCTTTGAATAATGGCCTCTTAGTGATGCTGAATAATAATTGTTTTTGTTTTGTTTTGTTTTGGGGGGGGTTTAAGTGACGCCTGGTGTATATAAAAAGATATTTAGGGGCCAATTTTCAAATAGCCTGTGTGGCTGCACACTATGGGGCAGATTTTTAAAAAGTACACCCGCACGTACTTTTGTTCGCGCGACCGACGCAAACAAGAGTACGCTGAATTTTAATAGATACGCGCGTATCGTTTAAAATCCGGGGTCGGCGCGCGCATGGCTGTGCAAAATCGGCAGCCAGCGCGCGCCGAGCCACGCAGCCTGCCTCCATTCCCTCCGAGGCCGCTCCGAAATCGGAGCGGCCTCGGAGGGAACTTTCCTTACACCCCCCCCACCTTTGTTTGAAAAGTTACTCCTGCCCGAGGCAGGCGTAACTCACGCGCACCGGTGGGCTGCTGGCGCGCCATCACCCGACCCGGGGGCTGGTCCGGAGGCCTCGGCCACGCCCCCAGAACGCCTCCGAACGTCGTGCCGCCCCCGACACGCCGTCCCGGGGCTTGCGAGTGCCGCCGAGCCTATGTTGAATAGGCTCGGCGGCGCTCGCAAGCCCAGGGGGAGCTTGGGGCAGGTTTTCGGGGGGGGGGGGGGGTACACGTGTACCCCTTTGAAAATCTGCCCCTATGTGTGTGGCTTTAACACCAAAACTTTAAGCAGATTTTCTGTTTGAAAATGAGCAGGTGCAAAGTATGCATTGTTTTTTGTGCAGGTGGGCGAGCAGAGACAAAATAATGCCCAGATATTAAGAGTATCAAACATATAGGTGCTGCTTTTCTACTCCAACTTAAATATAATTAGAGGGGGTGCTTCTTTCTCCCCCAGCTAAAAATACACATGCTGTAGAAATCCACACATACCTTTTTTTTTTTTTTTTTTTTTTAGCTGCTTTCAAGACATTTGTCAGCCAAGCCATTTTACCTGGATAAATCAATATTACTCATGGAAACTGCTTTGAAACTTGTCTGCAAAAGGTCGCAAGTGCTGCTTCCAGTAAAGAAGGTGAAACTGGAAAGTAAGATGTGTGCTGTTAATAATATTTTTAAGTGGGGGTTAAAAAAACCAAAAACAACTCTTGTTCACAAACAACAATACAAACCAGACTGCCTCTGTATGCTTTAAGCAGCAAAGTATTTTGTGCACTGGTTAACCAAAGTGAGATGTCTACATGCCTTCCATCTGCCCAGAGGTGCTTCAGTTCTCTGCACCAGCATGGGCTCGCCCCAGCTGCAGCGTCTGATATCTGTGTCTTCAGCGAGGAAATACAGGAGAAAATTACATACCAGAAAAAAAGCCACTTGTAAAGACTGCTCAGAGCTAAAAACCTCAGCAAAAGTATCTTTTCTCAAAGATTACCTTACACAATCATTTTTCTCACTACAAAATGTAAGGCACAAAAGGTTTCCTACAATTGAGATTTGTCACAGGTACCAAAATAGCCTATCTTTCAAACCCATATGGTATTATTTTATTAAAACCTCACTTGCAGTTGCAGGAATGCTGTGACAGGTCATTTTCTCCTTCAGTGTGAGATGAGCCGCCGTTTAAACGCTCTGTTGCACTAAGCAGATAATCGAGTACGCTTCGCCACTGTCTTGTGTCACTTAATGCTTTGTATGGCAGAGCGTGCTGAACTTGGCTTAGCTTGACAGGATGGGAGATTCTGAATGCATTTTTTTTTTTTTTTTTGGTACACACTCTGCAGTCGCCCAGAAAAGGTGAGGACTGTAAGGATATAAGTAGGGGGTTCATTCCCCCAGGAGTCGTGCTGAAGAAGTTATTTGGTCTCAGTGGTGAGTATTGTACTCTGACAGTGTAGTGAGATTGGTGGCACTGCTGTAAAGAAACAAAAGACCTCTCTACTGAAATAGTAATGAAGCAGAATCTTTCTTTCCCAATTTGCTTACAGTCTAGGGCCAAGAAGTGGTAGAGTTTGATGAATCTTTTTTAGATTTTTTTTTTCTTTCTATATTCCTTCCTTTCCATTTCAGGCTTGCAATTTTTATTTTACACATTTCTGCATTCAGAGGATAATTTCACAGTTGCCATTTATATGCATTAGCATTTAGGGTAATTACTAACCAATTGGACAATAATTACATAAACTATATTCAGTGCAGCTCTTTAGTTAGAACTTAATTATGATTCAGAGGCCCACGATATATCACATGTGGCAGGATAAGCAGACCTTGCACATAAGTCTAGTGAACACATAAAATGAATAGTTCCCAGGGCCGAGTTAGCTTTTGATAATGTTTGGGTAAAGGGGACCCAGAATTTGCCCCTTACTAGTGCAGAGTCAGTGATCTCAGCAGATTCTGTCTATGAATGATGTCAGAATAGAGTAGGAATGCTTAGAGGAACTTGGGACTCCCCAGTGGGAAGTGCATTTAACAAAGCTCCTGTGCCCACGAGAGTACAGGGAAGTCTTGAGGTATCTTTCCAACAGGAAGGGACTGGTGTGGGGTCAGTGAAGTGGGATCTCTTTCTATAGAGGGGTGCATGAAGAAGATTCCTGTACTAAGAGAGTGACAGCGTTGGGGTGCACAGGGCTCCAGGAGTGGGAAGAAGTCTCGGGCGGGGGTGGGGGGTGTTATAGAAATTCCTGAGAATTTGGTAACTATAAGAAGTAGTACTCAAGGGAGAGTACTTCAGAACTTTTGAAAAAAAGGGGATTATCCTTTATGGGAGTCAGAGACGGAAGTCTATCTAACCGAAGAAGGTCCTGATGATCTGCTGACTGATCAAAGGATACAGCCAGGAGCAAATCTGACTTTGAAGAAGAGAGAAATTTCAGAATGAAGAAGGAAGTGCTGCATCCAGAAATAGATGCTGGGGAAAAGCCAAGATATGAGGGCTCCTTCCCCAGAGAACTTGCCTGCCTAGGGTGTGCAGTATTGTGCTAATGTGCGAGAGTGAATTATTATTTGTGCTTTTGGACTTTATTGTTGTGAACTGTTTGGTGCACTAACTCTTAGTGTGCTGCTATGGATTATGTATTTTCTTGGAAAATAGAGAATGGGAACTAATCTGTAAAAACAATCCAAAACCAAAAATAGTTCCCACAAACATGAACCACTACTGATAAGGAGGAAGGACCTTAGAACAGATTTTTAAACTCCATTTTGTAATAAATCTTCAAATCCACTTTCACGTATCACACCACTTCACTCTCATTGGATACACTCCCATTACAATTTCATTCAACAAGTGTACTAAGTCCCTTTAGTTCCATAGTCTCTAACCAATATATCCATTGCTGTTCTTTTCTTGATAATTGCGATTGTTCAAAAGTATGATTTTCCCTATTACAGGGACTCACCATTGATGCAGTTAATTTATTTAACCTCAGACTTCTGTGTTTTATCAGTCTTGTCCATAGCGCTCTTTGGGGTAGATTTTCAAAGGGATATGCGTGTAACCCCTGAAAACCTACCCCTGCGAGCGCCGAGCCTATATTGCATAGGCTCGGCAGCGCGTGCGCTCAAGCCCCAGGAAGAGCGTATGTCCTGGGGCTTTCAAAAATGGGTGGATCAGGGACAGGCCAGGGGCAGGGGCCAGGGTATGATGGCAGGCCGGGGGCGGGGCAGGGGCATGGAGGTGGGCCGGGGCGGGGCTGGGGCCGGGCCGGGGCGGTTCCAAGTCCTCCGGCATAGCGCTGCTGTGCCGGAGGTTCGTGCACTGGCAGCCAGCCAGCGCGCGCAAGTTACACCTGCCAGAGGCAGGCGTAACTCCATCAAATAAGGTAGGGGGGGATTTAGGTAGGGCCAGGGGGTGGATTAGATAGGGGAAGGGAGGGAAAGGTGGGGGCAATCCAAAAAAAGGTTCCCTCCAAGGCCGCTCTGATTTCGGAGTGGCCTTGAAGGGAACGGGGAAAGTCATCGGGGCTCCCCTTGGGCTTGGCGCGCGCAAGGTTCACAAGTGTTGCTCACACAAATCTATGCCCGCGCATGTTTTAAAATCTGGCCCTACTTGTTTTACCTACGTACATCAGTTGACATGGACATTTAATCATGTAGATCACTGATGATGTTGAGCAGCTGGAAAAATCCTTTAGCTCGTACTTTCTATTTGTATTTGGATTCACAAATGATTTAACCTGAATATTCACCTCAAATAGGGGTAGATTTAAAACCCCAGCACACATAAATCCCGAGGTTTACATGCATGGCTGGGTCTTACGCATTCCAGGGCTTTAAAATGGGGTGGTCTAGGGGCGGGGAGGTCTGAGGGTGGGGTGGGGCTAGAGGCGCCCAGCACAGCGGCCATTTGCCGCAGTGCCAGCATGCACAACTTGCTCCTGCTCCTTGGCAGGAGCAAAAGGTACAACAAAAAAATCTGGGGAGTTAAGATAGGGATATTGGAAGGGCAGGATGGGGAAGGGGAAGGAAGTTAGGGGAAGGGGTTAGGAAGTTCCCTCCCAGTCCATTCCTTAAAAGGAGTGGACTGGGATAGAACTGGAGAAGGCCCCAACGTGTCGCCGTGCAATTTTGCAGAATTAGACCCCCCCCCCCTTGCGTGCACTGACCTGGCATTTTATAACATGTGCGCACCAAATAGTATTCAAGGTGTGGTCTCACCATGGAGCAATAAAGAGGCATTATGATATTTTCCGTTTTATTAACCATTCCCTTCCTAATAATTCCCAACATTCTCACACTTTTTAAGCCTTTGTAATACAAGTTGCTGGATAACCCTTAGATAAAAAATTATTCTCAATCCTTTTGGCTTCCTGTCTGTACATACTTACATCAGAGCAGTTTCTTCTGGGCTCACAAGGCTTCAAGTCTGACTAGGCCCGGTCAAGGTGGACCAGCATTTCCTTTTAAACCCACCAACCAGCATGGCTAGGATGCAGATATTCTCAATGGCAAGGGATATCGTTAACCCACATCATTCATGGCTAGCTACAGAGTTGGTGAAATACTTGGTCTTCATTAAAATAACCCTTTACTGGATATTCCTGGATTTCCATGAGAGTGCATAGCTACAGTAAACCAAATCCCACAATTTTTGCCTTCAGGGCTTTGCTGTGTTGTTGCTAATTGCTACTCTTGCTCTTTCTGCACAGCCTGCTCTTCCCACCCTGCCTCTCTCATAAGAACATGCCATGCTGGGTCAGACCAAGGGTCCATCAAGCCCAGTATCCTGTTTCAGTGCCTTGCTGTGTCTTCTACCACTGTTACTGTCTGGCCAGTGCTTCTGCCCAGCCTGCTCCTCCCACCCTATATCTCTCTTAGTTATACTGGAATGTTTGGACCCCAAAAACAAATAATGTAAAAAAGTTAAAAAAGAACCTTCCCCACCTACCCTGCCTCTTTCCTGGTTCAGTTCCTTTCTGCACTGTTCTCCACTGTTAATGCCCAACCTGATCCTGCCCCTATTATGTTGTTCTATGAAATTTCTGACACTGTTGGTGCTGCCTTGCTCCTCTCTCTTGCCAAGGAGTATTATTGCTACTGTTTTTTTGTACCCTTTGTTCTCTTTTGGTGTTTTGTTGTTTTGATGCCACTCTTCTTTCTGTCTTGACATCAGTTGGTATCTTAGGATGTTTATGCTACTCTTCTTGCTTCCTAGTTCTTCAATCACTGCCTTTGGGTGTTGATGCCATTGCTTCTGCTGCTTTGCACCTTTCTTGGTGTCTTTAGGTGTTTTTGCCTCTGCTCCTGCAGTCTACAAAATTATTTTTCAAATTCCCTTATGGTACTTAGTGGCTATTGGTCTAGTCTACTCTATGGGTGCACCCAGATAAATCTTTTCAAGCCTCTGAATACTTCCAGTGCACTTTGGATAGACAAACAACATTGTTAAGGTAATGACAATCATGCCAATATCATAAAAAAATAATCCAAAACACTGAGAGTGAAAAATTAATCAAAAAAAGGAAAACACTCATACACTTAAAATTTTGAAAATTCAGCAAGGCACAAGACCAGTTGTAACCAAAAGTTAATTCATTGGAGGATCATCATAACACCAGAGCAGTTATTTAGTAAAGACTTTTCTTCACAAGAATGGTCATGTGTAATCATAGGTCCAGCAATCTTTTTTGCTTATTAAGTGTACATATACAATTTATAAAGAACAATAAACTCTCCAAAAAGATTTTTTCTTTTTGAAATAGTCCAGAAAGTAGAGTGCTTACTTGTGTTCAAAAATCAAAATCAGCGAATGCCCAACATGGCACCATGTTTCAGAAGACCTGCTTCAGGGGCCTCAATGGTAGTTGGAAAATATTGTAGCCTATGAACCCATGTCCAAGGCGTATAAATCTAGTCCAAAATTAAAGACAATATTGACTTGTGCTCTCTGTAAAATAAAGCATATTACATTTAAAAACTTTAAATAGGGTGGGGCCAACTTCCAAAAGCTAGATTAAACCACATGAAGCATGACACTGTCCTTGAGCACGCTATTGAGAAAAGGTAGACTTACTGTCCGACGTACAGCTTGAATCACTGCGGGATGCAAAACTTGGCTGCAGGCTGCTTCCTCCTATGCTGCCGTTGCTCTGAAGATGCTGGCAGTATATGTGAGTTTTTAAAGATGGCTGAATGGGGAACACCTTTCAAGTGTCATCAGGAATTTTCATCCAACATCATCATTTGGAATGCCCCCGATGTCAAAGAGCACTACCTCCGGCATCAAAAGGAATGTACCTCTGCTGTGATTGAAAACTAAATCAAAGAAACACTGTTATGGACTGGATACCATTTTTCCTTCTTGTGGGTCCTTGGATTCTTTATGTTGCTATTCATCCATGTTTTTTTATAATCTGGTGCTTTACTTTTTAAAAGTAACCACCTGAATCAGAACTGAGGCCTGATTTTCAAAAGCATTTACATGCTTAAAACTGGATTTTACATGTATAAATTCACTTTATCTGTGTAAGTGGGCTTTTAAAAATTGCTACAATATGCCAATGAATCGTCAATAGGTTTGAACCATATTTAGTGCAGTTAATGCAGGTAAATGGCTTTTGAAAATTGCAACAATAGTATGTTACATTTATATGAATAATTTCTATGAAAATTCACCTGTGAGAATTTATGCATTCATAAAAGTAGAAGGCTTCTATACAAAATATCAGTGAAATCAAAATACCTTCCCTTATATTTAAAGAGATGTGACTTTGTTTGTATTGCTGAATAGCCAAACCAAAACTTATTACTCAAAAGTTCCACATATAAAGACAAGGATTTTTTTTTCTTATTGTTCAAAGCTGCTAATATGGAATAATATATTGGTCTAAAAAAATAATAAAATAAAAGATATAACTTTACTCTGCAGGAAACAGAAAAAACATCTGTTAAAGTCTAGATTACTATAGTACCTGAAGCCTCCTTTTGTCAATATATCTTTAGAGAAGCAATGAGAAAATTGCCAAGAAAAGTCTCTGTGCTTTATAAGTAAGGACACCTTATTTATTTAGTTATTTGTTTATGGAATTCTTATAACCCACATATTGCATAACAATTCACAGCGGCTTACAGTGCATACATGCATAAATTAAAGGTTAAAAAACAACTTAAAAACATACAAAGAGATTAGCAAATAGAAACCCTGGAGATTTATTTGAGGAACACCATATCTGTCTCTTCAACAGTTTTAGGAAAAGCTGCAAATTCCAAACACTTATTATACACAACAATAAAATGGAGAAATATGCCTTCATTTTAAAAGGCTTAAGTGTGCCGATGCTGGGAGATACGCGCACAAGTCCAAGAGGTGTTCACAGAGAGGATTTGAAAAATCATGCGAGTACGTAAATATCTCCTGCTTTCCGCACAAGAAATTTTTTTTTACGAAAAAGGTGGAGTCTGGGTAAGACATGGGCATTCTGGGACTGTAACCTGAAGAATGCACATAACTATTTTGTGCCCAAGCATGCATTGGGGTCTTCTACCAGTTAACTTTACTGCTGCCATGGATGGTGTATACATTTTAAAATAAAAAAAACAGGGCTAGTCAATGGGGTTTGAAGGTTTGGGGGCTAAAAGGGTTAAAGGGAGTAAGATTAAATAGGGGATTAGGAAGTCAGGAGCCTTTACCTGGGTGAACTAGAAATGGACTTGGGAACTGGTAAATCTGTCTGCACGCCTATCTAATAAAAATCCCCCCACTTACGCAGTAGAGCCAACATTTGCATGCACAAGCACACGTCCATACAAAATTGCTTGCACATGTACACACATACAGCCATTTTTATATCATATGTGCATTATAGGGCAGAGTTTCAGAAGGCTATGCATGTAAAATCCGGCCTTTACTTGCGTGGCTGGGCTAGCGCGTGCCGAGCCTATTTTCAAAAAGGCCCGGCCACATGCGTAAAAGCCAGTATGTGCATAAGCGCAGGCCTTCCTGAAAGAGGCAGGCTGGGAGGGGTTTTCTGGGTGGGGCGGGGCTAGAGGCACCCAGTACAATGGCCATTTGCTGCTGTGCCGGGGCATCATCCTGGCAGGGTGCCGGCACATGCAACTTGCTACTGCTCCTTGGCAGAGCAAAAGGTAAAATAAAACAATTAGGGGTAGCTGGGATAGGGAGAGGGCAGGATAGGGGAAGGGAGGTTAGGGTAGGAGTTGGTAAGTTCCCTCCCAATCCGCCCCAATGCGTCACCCAGCGTATTTGCAAAATTAGACCACCCTTGCATGCTCCGGCGCATGCATGTTATAAAATTGCACGTCCATGTATGCATGCCAGGTAGCGCGTTGACATGGACGTGCGCGGATACTTTTAGAAAATCTACCCCATGTTATAAAATGGCCATGTCCATTTGCGCATACATGTACACCTGCTCGGCTGTTTAAATGTTACTGTGATAGAAAGTTTAAGAGGTGAATTTTCAAAATGTTATGCACAGGGGTGGGATAAGGCAATCTGCTGCCTGAGGTGAGGAATGAGATAGCCACCCAGTCACCTAGCTCCATGCACAGCGCAAGTTAAATCAGCAAGAAGGCAAAGGAGAAGAGTTGAGTCACCCTTAAAGTCTGACCCATTAGATAATTTGAAATGCTGGGAAAGAGGGAAGGGAGGGGTCAGGATTCCCAAAGGAGTGGCAGATAGAGCATCAGTGATAATATTTCTAGGAAGCTGGCAATCCTGCCACCCTTCCAGGAATCAAAGGAATCCTACCACCTATCTCCTATCTTTCCCCAGCATCTGCACTCTGTGGAAATGGGAGATGGGTGAACGGTGGGGGGTATGGGGCAGATTTTCAAAGGGATACGTGCGTACCCCCCGAAAACCTGCCCCAAGCTCCCCCTGCGCGTGCCCGAGCCTATGTTGAATAGGCTCGGTGGCGCACGTAAGTCCCGGGGCTTTCCTGGGGGGCGTGCCGGGGGTGTGTCGCAGCAGCGCGTCATCTGGGGGCAGGACCGTGGGTGTGGTTCCAGCCCAGGGGCATTTTGGGGGGGGGGTGGCCAAGGCCTCCGAAATTGCTCCCAGGCCAGGGAATTGTGTGCTGGCAGCCGGCCGGCGCAGGCGGAACTTTTATAATAAAGGTAGGCAGGGTTTCGATAGGGCTGGGTTAGGTAGGGGCAGGGAGGGGAAGGTGGGGGGAGGCGAAAGAAAGTTCCCTCCGAGGCCGCTCCGATTTCGGAGCGGCCTCGGAGGGAACGGGCAGCGCACGCAGGACTCGGTGCGCGCAAGGTGCACAAATGTTCACCCCCTTGCGTGCGCCGACCACGGATTTTAAAAGATACGAACGGCTACGCGTAAATCTATTAAAATCCGGCGTACTCTTGTTTGCACCGTGTGAGCGAACAAAAGTATGCACTCGCATTTTTTTAAAATCTGCCCCTATGTGTGTGGCACACTCTCAGGACCAGTGCAAGCTTATTAGGTGCCCTAGAAGAACCTTACAGCCTGGTTTGCCCAACCTAGCCCTTCCCACACACACAAATATTATGCATTTCTGATCATAGGGAGGCCAATATTTAGCACTATTTAGCCAGATATCAAGCTAGGTTCAGCATCTGCCACTTAGCTGGCTAAGTATTTGTTCTGTTAAGTAGATAGCTAGATGTCTTGGGGACAGGCAGTGAGCGGATCGGGGTGGGACTACTTATATGATTAAGTTAACTGGATAAATATTGATATTTGGTCTTATCTGGTTAAGTTAACTGAATAAGTTAGACCTGCCAT